>NW_022900951.1:57960702-57962685 GCF_012274545.1 Fukomys damarensis | reverse complement strand
AACACATTAAGATCAAGCACAACTTGGACACTGACCACCTGTGGTAGTCACTAGTCTATCACCCTTAAATCACTTGAATTAAATTGAAATCAAGAAGCAGTCCAGAACATGTCTGCAGTGAACAAACTTTTCAATATAGTATATTAACCATTTAATGGCTCAGACAGAGCGAGGATGGAATACCCCTGATCTCAGTTAGCTGATTGCTGAACCCCATGACGCTGACTGACCTCGGGCCGCAAGGCCCAGATTGAGTTCCCCATCCTTCTGAATGGTTGAACTCCACAACGTTCTATTACAGGTTTCCCCGCCCTTTCTTTAAAGATGTTCAAAGTTGGGAACTCAGAAAAATACCCTTGATGACCACCTCTGTCTTTGCAGAGTGGGTCCAAAGACTTGCACAGTCAGGAGGTCTGAGAGTGCGGGGGGGGGCTTATGGGGGTTCAGGGGAGCCCGTGTGGCTACCTTCCCGACACTTGAGTGATGGCGGCTGGGTCAGGAGCAAGGGTGGTTCTCCTTCCCACGGTGGATCGGGCCCGGCCTACCTCTCTTGTCACTTTCTGAAGCTGCTTTGGAAGTCCTCATTCATGTCCTTGGTTGTGCTGTCATGGCTGCCTCAGTTTCCCAAATCTACTCAGAATGTTTACCTTTGGCATCATTTTGACTTTGATGAAGAGCTAGAAGGTGCATGGTGTAGAACCCAGTAAATAAGATGGATGAGGACACATCATAATGTTTTTATGGGCATGCCTTTCAGTTGGATGGCACTCCTCATCAGCATTCACCTTGCTTTTTTAAACATGCCCATTAAAGACATAAAATAGGACTTCAGAAATGATTCAGAAATTAGCAAGAAGAATGGGGATATGAGTGCTTGAAGTGAGGGAGAAGTTCCTGGAGGAGATTAATAGTGATATGGCTTTACTGTAATTTTAAAATTTGGACATGCAGCATATGTTTTGATCAGCTCTTGTATATTGTTTAACTTCATGACCTCTATAGTTGGTGAATTTTATTGCATCAAGTATAGAGGTTCTCCCTTTCTTTCAATGGGGTTCCCACCAAAATTCTTGTTGAAATTTAATTCCTCAATGCAAAAGCATTAAGAAGTGTGCATTTTGGGAGATAAGTCATGAGCATTTCACTGTCAATAAATGGAATAAAGACTTTTGTAAAAGAGCTCAGTGTTGAATGGAGAGGACTGTTGATTTTTGCTCTTTTGCTTTGTGAAGACACAAAATAAGTCTTCTTTATTCTTCCGTGTGTTTCTGGATTAGGGAAAACCTAGTGTGCTACTTAGGGTTCTCTAGAGGAGAAGAATCAATAGAAAATATATGTACAATTTTTGAAAGGCGTTCATTTTGAGCCTTACAGGCTCAGAGGTGGGAGAGTCTACAATAGCTATCTGTGGGATCAGAGATGGGACAGTCCACAAAGGCCATCTGTATGCAAGAGGGCCAGAGGCTACAGAGGCTGATCGCCACAAGTACATGGAAGCTATAGAACAAGAGGATGTAGCACCAATCCAAGATCAAAGTTCTAGATGCTCCTGGGAGTGTCAGTGGTGCCAGTTTTCATTGGAAGGCTGATGAAACTGGAGACCAATGTGCAAAGAAAATGGCAGGAAAAGATGCACTCTCTCAGAAAGACTGAAGTGCTTTAAAAATAAGTGAATGTTATCCATTTATTTGTTGTTTGTTTATTTATTGGTCCCAGGAATCCAGGAATCAAACTCAGAACCTTGTGCTAGCCAGCCAAGCATGACACCACTGAGCTAAACCCCTGGCCCTACTTTTTTATTTTTTTTTTATTTTTTTTTTATTGAGTTTATTGGTACATTTAGGGATACAGTACAGTTACATTCATTGTTGGGATCATGTACCTTTACATGGCAAGTCTTGATTCTCATTTTTTTCCCCTTACCTCTGCCCTCCCTTCACCCCCTCCTCCCCTCCCCATCTACAAACACTTTATTTTCATCTT
>NW_022900951.1:57926824-57955614 GCF_012274545.1 Fukomys damarensis | reverse complement strand
CAGGCAGCTGAAAAAAGCCCCCTCTGGGGTCCTTGGGTCCTTCCTGGGTCTGTTGTCGCGCAGGCCGGGAGCTCGCGCGCACGCCGCCGGGTGATCGCAGACAGGCAGGCAGGCAGGCAGCTGAAAAAAACCCCTACTTTTTTATTTTTATTCCATTCAGATTAGAAGACAACTGGTAGATGCCACCCACAGCTGGAGTGAGTATTTCCTCCTCAGTTTGCTAACCTATATGCAAATCATCTCCACAGACACATCCAGAACTCTGCTTTACTAATTTTTTAGACATTTCTTAATCCAGTCAAGAATATACATGTTACTAAACAGTTACACATAGACAGTGCCATCTATGGGGAACAGGGCTTCTCCAGACAGCAAACCTTCCATCAACTTAATCTTGGACTTCCTATCCTTAAGGAGTGTGAGAAGATAATTTTTTTATTTTTCAGCAATCACCCAATCAGTAATATTTTGTATAGCATCTCAAACAGAGTAAAACATAAACTGTTACTAGAGATGATGAGAATTGCTCTAACAAATACCTAAAAATATGGCAGCACCTTTTGGAAGTACTAATGTGTAGACACTGGAATTGTTCGCAAGTGCTGGAGGAAAGCAAAGAAGTCTGTATGGCCATGAATTGAGGGTTAAGAGCAATTCTGGGGCTGGGGATTTAGCTTGGTGGTGCCACCGCCTGCCTCACAAGCATGAGTTCCTGAGATTGATCCCCTGTACAAAAAAAGAAAGCAATTTTGGTGAGGGCTCAGAAGAACAGAGCTATAGAGAAAATGTGTCTTACAGATTTCCATGAGAACAGAATGCAGCACCCTACCCCCTTCCTGGCAGAGAGGCCACATCATTTCTGAGTGAAAAAACACTAACTTAGGAAAGTAGAATTTAACTCAAACTTGACTGAGTGATGCTACTTTAGAAAAATAGAACAGAACTTAGTGCAAGCTATCAGGTTAACCCGCATTGTACCTTTCTACTTCACCACCTTTACCACTTTGTACCTTGCTGCCCAATTACCTTGTGGTGATTAATTGATTAATTGTCAAAATGAGTAGAAACACCCAGCTAAATTGAATCAGCATGGCTGATTAAATTGGAAGGTCCAATTTAAGGAGGATTGTTGTCAGAATGATATAACAAGATGAACAGGAGGGAAGGATTTCAGGTGATATCCCTTGGAAGATCTTTGTTGTGACTGATTTTCTTTGGAAGAACTTCTGCTGTTCTTTTCAGAGGAGCTTGGTCTTTGCGTTTGCCTTGGATGTCATCTTCTAGTTTTCGGTGCAGATTCTTCAGCCTCCAGCACCAGACTTTCAGCCTGCAAATGCAGACTCTTAGTTTTTAGCACCGACCCTTCAACCTCCCAGCACAGACACCTTGGTCTTTCATCGCAGATGCTCAGGACTCCTGATTAGGACCTGTATGGGATATTGCCATTGGCTTCAGGTCTTTGACTGGATTCTTCGTATCTCTAGCGCATAGACAGATATTTTGCACTCTTCTACATTTCACTCTGTGGGTGGTCATTGTAGGTTAATCTTGTAAATTTCTGTGTCTTGCATAAAATCTGATTCAGAGCATGTGCAGTCTTTTGAGGAGCCTTGCTCCAGCCCTGAAAATATTTGTAAGCACTGACTAATACACACCTTTACCCACATCTTCTAAACTCAGAGATCTGGTTATAACCCAGAACATTCCTGGTCAGAGGCCAGCTTCTTGAGTCATAACCTAAGTGCGCAGTCACTGGAGGTAATGAAACTTCTACTTTAAATTTTCTTTCAGCTAGTTATATCGTTGTTTTCTCTAGGGGTCTTTTTTGACCTAACATTCAGTGCCAAAACTTAGGAGTGGGGGCATAAGAGATCTCTTCCTGTTTGGGGTCTGTGGTAGCTACTTTTCTCTCACTGATGAGACTAAATGCCCAACACCAAAGGTGGAGGGGAATGAGTATATTTGGCTTATAGTCTGTAGAAGTTTCTGTCCATCATTGGCCAACTCTAAGGCAGTGATAACAAACAGGCATGGCAGAGCAGAAACAACATGGCACACACAGAGTAGCAAAGGAAACAAAAGGATTTAACAGCATCTTTCTGCCCCTTTTATCTTCTTCAGACTACAGGGATTACAGTGATGCCAACTTAATCACTCACATGCAGTGGTTTAGTAATCACACACCCTTAACCCCAGCATCTCACATTCCAGATTCAACTACCTCTGAAAAAGAAAGTCTAACCTCATCTGCCTGAGGCTTTGAGGGGAAATCTAAACCTAAATCATAACAGGGTCTGTCCCCCACTCTTGATGTCTTCTGCCTCCATCACCAGTGGTTTTCTTTCAGTCTGCCAAGAGCCTCGTCCTGATGACCATGAGTGGGCAGGGTAAGTCATCAGGTTGTGTTTGGGGGGGCTGTCTCCATCAAATCTGTCTGTAAGTCCTGGTGCCTGGCTTGAACTCTGTTGCTAGGCCTGGGAATACAGAAAACCACTGGATGCAGCCTTTTGGCTTCCCTGTTTGTCTGTGTCTACTCCCTTGCGAATGGGAATATCTGTTCTCCTGGCTAGACTTCTGTTCCTCTGAGGCACCGCCTCAGGCAATCTAGATATAGGCTCTTCTCAGTCATCACACTGGTGGCTTCTGGAGAATCTGTCCTCTCTGAGACTTGAGAGATAACCCACCTCAAAACTTCCTTCACCACTCTGGAGAATGGAAAAGTGTTCCCTATGTTCAGGCCTTTTTGCCCTACCCTCTCATTCCTCTGATTCTCCTGCCTTACGTACCTTCTCTTTGCACTAGATCATCCTCAGTAACATCTAATACCAAAACACGGGAAGGAGAACATGGAGGGCAACGAAAGGAGGGGCAAACAAGGGACAAGGATGCCCTTTCACTGCCATCCTTCCACACAACAGCTCCCATCCTGTCGGATCCAAGCGGTCATGTCCAAGAAGTTTAATAAGTCTCTAGATCATTCTTCTTAGCTCTTCCTGACCTGGGGACCTAGCCCCTTGGCCTGGACCCTCAGGAGACACTGACTTCCTGCTGGTGGCCACAGTTCTCTTCTATTTGTCTACAGACCTCCACACACTCCAATATAGAAAATTTCAATTCAGCCCTCCAACTACCAAAGACTTGTCTTGGTCTGTCTGCATAATCTGAAGCATTTTCTTCCAACTCTTATTTGTGTGACTCTATATTAGTAAAATAACAAATATGATAAGACATGGCTATGATTCACTTTTATAGAAAATGTAAGTCAAGGTACAAGGCCAAATATCAGGTAAAAAACGGCTCTTGGGTTACACACAGCCTAAACTGGGACCTGTTAAATAAAAAGCTAATGAGGCAGGAAGGTAAGGCAGGGGGGAAGCAAATATAATAATATTCCAGTATACACATCCCAAATAAATCTCAGAACTCTGTATATAGCAGTTCTCAGTTTCCTGTGAGACATGAAAGGAGTAAAGACATGGGACACCACAGAGAGATCTCTATTGTGGCTCTTCAAAATAGCCTGCTCTCTGTCCTCCAGGGTGTACCTTTATTTTTGACATTTAACTTTTCTCTCTTTTCTTAAGGCCAAATTGGCTCTGCAGAAAGTTTCTTCCTTACCCACCAACCTCCTTATTTCAAATAAACTTTGTCACCTTTGAAAAAGTTTGCTTATTTAATTCTTTCCTCAAGATGAGGAAGGACGTGGAGATGAAGAGGGAAGCACTCCCAAAACCCAGTAAATTCATTTGGCTAGCCATTTCTACAAGTATTTACCTGATTACATTATGTGGGTTAGCCAGCCAGGAGAAAATCTCAGGTACCAGAAGAAGGTAAGGCCCTTGGGGAACAAGCCCCCACCCAGGCTTTTATTTTCTCCTTCTCACCCTCACTCTCTTCCCTAGGCTAGGAATACAGTGAATACTTATGGTATGAAAAAAAGTGCTATGTTTCTAGCTGTGGCAGATGGGGAAGGGAATTCCCAGCTTTTGTTTGTCTTCTAGCCACAATGGACACTGTTTTTTCTTTTCTTCACTTGCACTTACTCTCAGGTAAATGTTAAGTTACATGTCTTGACCACGTGTTTGTTTGTTGTACTTTACTACCCTTTTTTGAAAGTAGCCTGGTCTCTCCTTACACTAGTTTATAAATGTTTTTTCTTTTTATTGGGTTTGTCTGTCTTGATCCTGGGTGTTGCCATATTTCCTTGCCATGAAGCTTGCAACCATCCTGTACTTTGTGACTTACATGGGTTTGCATAATCTGACACCATTTTTTTCTCTTTTTCAGTTTTAAAAAATGAATTGGTCTTAAGATTTAAACATCTGATTTTCTTGCAAGTGATTTTAACTGACACTGTGTCTCCTCACATGGAAAATAATGTGTGTGGTCACTTTAAGAACTCATGCAGCTTGGGTGGGGCAAAATGGGGCAGCAAGGAGAGGAGCAGCTGGGTGGCAACTGAGTGCACCAGAGGACCTTAGCTACAGCTCCAGGTGGGTGCACACACAAGAGGCCAAATCCCAGGCACAGGGCCAAAAGACTGGAGTATAGGAGGAGCTGGGTCACTCTGGCCAGGCCCATACACGTGTGACTTTCTCATTCCCCTTCACCTATCCATGGCCCAGGTGACAGGACTTGGGTACCTGACTAGGCTAGTGGTGCTGGGGTGAACCTGGCTGAGTGTGCTGACAGCTGTGCCGCCCACTGAGGAGTGGTGGGCAAGCCACAGCCAGCAACGAGCAACATTTGGAATGGAGCCCCATGGGCTGGCATGGGCCAGGCTTCAGGGAATTTGGGGGCCTGAGTCCCCTTCAGTGGCATGCTGAGTGTGGGCAGGCCAAAGCTGCCCATGCACAAGCATGAAGGACTCCTAAGCCAGGGCAAGGGCTTGGCCTACTTGGAGGCTGGAGTTATCAAGGTTTTGTGTGCATTGTTGGGTTTGCACTAAGCCAAGAGCAGCAGCCACAACAGCAATCCTGTGGGAGTAGTCAACAAGTCCCTCACCACACAATGCAGCTGCCTGATCTGCTAATCCCACTGTGTGCCCTCCTTGGGGCAATGGTTCTGGTGCTGTAGGAGGCACTAGAGGTGAACATGTGCCTGGGCAACTACTGACATGTGCAGCTCCAGGTGTCCAAGCTGCTGCTACAGTGTGGCAGGATCCAAGCCTGGGTTTAGATGACTGGGTTCCCTCCCTTCCAAGATCCCACTTGAAAGCTATCACTTCTAACTAGTTCTCTTGCTGTTTCTTCTAACAAGATGCAAATAATTTTGAAACCTGTGCCTGTCAGCTTCAGCAGAATAAAGGAATTATGGGATCTCCCTAGAAAGGAGGGTGGTGAGAGCTGAAGAAAGGCAATAGAGACATGCATAATTTCATAATACATGGCGGGCTGGGAGGTCAGTGCCTCAGAGTGGGCAAAGACAGACACTCCAAGCTATCCACTCTTTATTGGTTGAACACAATAATAAAAACCCAGGGACAAGCACAGAAAGAGTCCACGTTTCATATGCATGAGAACTGGACACTAAGCATAAGATTGCACCAAATCTCCACCTGGGCATATATGAAGTAGCTAATGTGCCTGACTTGTGGCATTGGAAGTCTGACTGTCTTCACTCCGAGAGGGCCTAGGCCAGCCAGAACCCTCACTTCCTGCTCTGATGATGGAAGAGGCTGGGAGAAAATTGCAAAGCCCCTGTCCATGGACATCATGACCTCCTATGAGGAATCATGGGTAATCTCTTAGATGTCATGGACAAGCCAATTCAACTGCTTATTGATATAGGGGTGGCTCATTCTGTTTTTATTTCCTCTGCTAGAAACTCTACTCCATATCCCTAGTTGTAGTTATGGTCCATGGGACCTCTAATTGGAGATTCTTTACTCCTCTTCTGACATGTCACCTTGAAGGCCATATGATTAACTATGAGTTTTGTAACTATGCTACGGCGTCCTAGTCCCTTACTAAGAAGAGATTTACTAGCAAAATTGGAGGGCAATTCTCAAATTCCAGCTGAGGCCAACACAGATTGTACTTGTTGGGATTATACCAGGTCTCCCTGACCAAATTACCCAACAAAAGGATCCTGCTGCATGGTATAATGTAATACCTGGGATGTAAAGTACTCCTATGCCAGTTGTTAAAAGATCCCAGTCCATTACCTACAGCAAAACAGTATCCAATCAAAAAAGTGACACATAAAGGCTTCTAGCCTCTCATAGACATATTTTTCACATGCAAGTTTTTGAGGCCTTGTCAGTCCCTTTGCAATGCTCCCATTTTCCATGTAGCAAAAACTTTCAGGAGGATACAGGATTGTACAAGACCTTTGCATCATTAATGAGGCTGCCATTCTAATCCATCCGCTGGTGGCAGAGCCATACACTATACAATTCTCTCCTAAATTCCAGGAGATACTAATTAGTACTCATTTTTAGACTTAAATGACACATTTTCCATCCACCTGTATCCACACTCCCAATTTCTATTTGAATTTGGATGGAAAAATTTCAATAGAAAAGCAATAATATATTTGGACTATTCTCCCACAGGGGTTTAGTGAAAGGCCTTGCCTTTTTGCTAGAACACTAGAAAAAGATTTGAGGATCCTAAAACTGGAACAAGGAACCATCCTACAGTAGATGATATTTGTTTTCAGTCCAACTTAGGAGTTATTTAACTATAAAGGCTCAGATATCTCGAAAAAATTCAATATCTCTGATATAGTGTTACACATGGAGAGTGACACCTGTCTAGGGAACAGATCCAGGGTCTCTGTGATCTTGGTCCTCCTGCCTCTAACCAGCTTCCTGGGAATATCTTGCTTTTGTAGGATCTGCCTACCTAATTTTGATGAATGGCAAAGCTTTTATATGAGGCTGTAAAAGGCTCTGAGTCTGTGCCCCTAGAATGGACAAGTCTGATCGAAAATGCTTTTTTGGAAAATAAAGCTTGCCCTTACTCAGACTCCAGCACTGGGGATACCTGACTTCAGAAATCCTTTCTTTCTCTACATATCAGAAAAGAGAGGAATTGCTTTGGATATCTTCATTCAACAGCTAGGATAAGAACCACATCCAGTGGCACACTTTTCAAAAAAAGTTAGGTGGAGTGGTTGCTGGATGGCCACCCTGCCTGAGAGCAGTAACAGCTGTATCTATACTAATAAAAGAAGCTACAAATTTATCTTTGAGACACAGACTAGAAGTTTTGTCTGCCTATCAAGTCAGAGCTCTTCTGGAGACAAAAAATTACTTGTGCCTAACAGGGGAATGTCTCACTAAGTATCAGGCTATGCTCTTAGACAGCTATAAGATTACTATAAATTTTGCACTACCATTTGAGATGTTATATAGGAGGGAATTTCTATCCTCTGATATGGTAGTTGACCCAGAGACCTTGGGACTTTTACAGTATCTCATTAATCTGAGACAAGTTCATCAGGCTATCTAAATGTATGTCAACAGAGTCCAGCCAACTCTGGGCCCAGGGGGACTACCTATTGTCTATCTTGAATATCAAGAGTTCAAAAATACTTGGACAGAGTGAACACCCACTGACCAATTAAAGCCAAATGTAAGTCCCTTGTTTAGTGATCCTTGCCACACCCACCACAGTAAAGGTGGCAGATATATAATTGGATTTCATCTTTCTAGAATAAAGCCAGCCCCACATGGACTTTCTGAAGAACAAGACCACCCAAGAGGAGAAAGCTACTTCTGTGAGCCTTTGAGTTTTCTCTTCAAAAATCAAGAGTTCAGTGCTGCTATAGATAAGTAAACAGTATTTTGCTAAGTCCATGACTGTTGTACTCCTGCTAATTTATGTGACATACCTCTCTGACACACTCTTCTCTATGGGAAGCATGGAAATCTGACCTGCTCCTCATATTTGGGCCAATAGCAATGTTTCTTTCTCCTATCAAACAGGCAGCTCGATGGTCACTAACTCTTTTCTCATTATCTTATGACATGTTTTTCTTTCTTCAACCCAGCCAGAGAGCCACAGCACCCCAAGGTCATTGGAGAACATAGAATTCCCCAGGAGGTAAGGTCTACAGTCCCTTCCAGCTCAAAGAAGCTGTTGAAGACAGAGATCTCCACTCCTTCAGCATCCCATAAGAATCACAGGATTTGTGTCTCTCAGGGAGATAGGAAGCAGAAAGTTAGGGCATGCCAGAGCTGGGTAGGGAAGTAAGTGTGACCAGATTCCAGGATACGTGCTGCAAATAAGTATCAGGAGGTGTGTAGTTCTAAGAGGAAACTAAGAGGCCAGCAGCTCCAAAACCCAGCAACTTTATTTAGTGAGCCATTTCTAAAAGAAGCTACCCAATTACAGTAAGATTTACTCCTGTCTCAGAGTACCAAAAGATAAAACAGCTTTCCTGAGCACCCATAAAAAGGCAAGGGCCACTCTGCTACCTCATCTTTGACAAAGGAGCTGACCATTCCCACTGGAGGAAAGACAGCCTCTTCAATAAATGCTGTTGGAAAAACTGTATCTCAACCTGCAAAAGATTAAAACTAGACTCTTATCTTTTTCACTAGGCACTAAATCAAAATCTATCAGGAGGTGTGTAGTTCTTCTTAAATAATTCTGTTTGATTCATGCTGTACCACTATCTTTTCCAATTTATTTTTCCAGAATTCTACACTTCTTTGCAATAGGCCTAAGACCACTGCTTTCATCTAGTACAAAAAGCTATTTAGATCTCACCACCCAGCTTGGGTCTCAACTCTAAACTCAAAGCCATCCTGCATCTGATGATCAGGAAACTGAAAAAAGTCCCTAACTTCATCACTGCTCAGCACAACAGTTGCAGATGTTATCACTTTATCGTATGTCAATGATTTAGCTTTGCTGATTCATCAGGAAAATTACAGTGACAAAAGAGCTAAAATCCTCAGCACTCAAAATTCTTTGATAACACACTTCTTTCCAACATCAACTGGACAGTCATAAGAAAACACACTAATGGTAACTAAACACAGCATAATTTAGAAATAAATACAGAAACCATCCTTTCCTCCCCTATGCTAAAGTGACAGTTAAATTGTCCCTCTACCTCTGGGAAGGAGACGAACAATTCCAAATCAAAGGACAACTCCAATCTATCCCTTCCTGGTGTGGTAAGGCTTCCTGTTAACAAGTAAATTGGCACACTTCTAAAACTTCTGTGACTTTCATCACTAAAATAAAACCCATGTTTTGTATAAAAATAGCAGGTAAGCTTATTTCTTTTCTTTTAGATATAGGAGCAGTGTATTTGGTGCAACAAAAATATGTGAGACTTTAAATCTCTCTCTTATGAGGTTGATGGCCCTATCTCCAAACTGTTTTGTAATAAAGCCTCTGCCTTATGATTTAAAAATAACAATATTCATGCATTCCTTTCTAAAACACCGCACCAGTTCCACACATTAATGGGAAGGGATATACTTTCAAAATTACACTTTATCACTACCATGCAGAGCTCCCCAACCTTAGCTACTCTTTTTCTCCTCAGCTACCCCCACAAGAAGATTGTACAAACTTTACCTCACTCACCACCTGTTCCAACATGTCAGCCTTTTACTGTGGGCCACCAAACACTCCTCAGTCATTTTCATGCAACATTCTTTCCTCAATACTGGCACATATTTCTCATTATAGCTCTTGAACTCAATGTTGTTTTATGCTCTCCCTCTTGACTCCAGTTGCCAAAATCTTTTAACCTCTTCTTTGATAGTTTCTGATATCAAAAACTCTCAACTCACTTAAACTGTCCTACTTCAGGATTCTAAGAGCCAACACATTTTGGAATGAAATTAGCCAAAGCCCTTGTAGCTGCCTTTTCCAATATGTGGAGGGCCTTTTACTGTATAGCTCTTCTCTAATCCATACATAGCAGACACTGTGCAGTTACTTATACTTTACAAGAGTTCTCACTACATCTCAGGACTTGCCTTTCTTAATCAGAAATCTTTTCGCTTTATGGCCAGCAATTCCACCTATGCCTGCTCACTAATTAGAGAGAGACATACCTTAGCCTATTTGTCCCTTTGTATCAATGTGGCTCTTGAAAGCCACAGGGGCCTCAATGTCTTAACTGCCAAGGAGGGCTTTCTCTGCTTGTTTCTATAGGAGGAATCCTATTTCTTAACCAATGTGTCATGAATCACCTGGGATGCAGCAAAAAATGCTCAGCGATGAAGTCTCAGAGATCTAAAGACATCAAAAAGAATCAGACTGGCTTTCTTCACTCACAAGAAAGTGGTTGCTCTCTCTTCTAGGTCCCACAATAGTTATCATTCTCATATTAGCATTTGCCTCTTATCTCTTACACCATCTCAATCAATTCATACAACACAGAATTCGTGTGGCTACAAAACAATTCTCTCACTACTTATATGCTGATGGCTCCATACTTATCCTTACCAGACTCTTGGCCCACTTCATGATTCCACTCCATCCTCCTGACGGTGACACCAATCAGTAGAAAGCAGCTGCATGAGGAAAAGACTCACACTCTAACTCCTTAAACAAGGAGTTGAAAGTATGGAGCTCTAACTCCCTTAGGAGACAAAAAAAGTTCCTTTCTCATTCTCATATCTAGCGCCCTGTGTCCTGTCTATGCCCCAGACCAAACATCAGTATCCTCCTTCCAAGGTAACAGACACCCAGTGACCTACCTAGCCTTAAATAACCCTAGTAACCCTCACCTAAATAGAAAAGATGACAAAACCCACTAGCCCAGTGAAAGCAGCTGGCCCTACAAAAATGAAGGGCTTAGATAATCTTATCTGCCAAGAAAAGAAGCCTCTGTTTATTCCTACAGGAAGAGTGCTGCTTTTTCACAAAATCAAAAATTATCTTCTCAGGCTGGGGATTTAGCTTAGTGGTTGAAGCACCTGCCTTGCAAGTGCAAGGACCTGAGTTTGATCCTCAGCACCAAAAAGAAAAAAGAAAAAAAAATGTCTTCTCAAGCCAGTTCGTCTTTGAGAAGTTGGGAATATGAGGATAGAACGCAGGACCGTCTTTCTAGGCAGACAGGCCACATCATTTCTGAGAGAAAAAAACCTAATTTAGGAAAGTATAATACAACTCTACCTTGAATGACTGATGCCATTTCAGAAGAACAGAAAATTACCTTACAAAAATAGGACTTACCTCAACCTATCAGAAGACCCAACTTTGTCCGCTTCTGACTCATCACCTTTACCCACATCTCCTAAAGCCACAGGTGTGTATAAAACCAAGAACACCCCTGCCCTGGAGCCATCACTCATGCCTATGGCTGCCAAAGTCAGTAAAATTGCATTTTCAATTTTCTTGCTGCTGCTTTTCTTGTTGGTTGCTCTAGGGGTCTTCTTTGACCTAACAATTACCTAAGTGGTGTCAAAAAAGAAAGTTGATAGAAATATTGACAGTGGCATCTATTCTAATGAGGTCTTAGAAATTGTAAATATTTTGGCAGAAGCTGAAGGAAACACCTTCCTTTTTACAAAGGAGCAAATAACTAGGCTGCATTGTGTGTCTGTCAGTCAGCTTTCCATTAAGACAATAAAATATCAGTTCTAATCTACTTATAAGTTTTGGAGGTTTCAGTCCATGGTCCATTGGACCCATTGCTTTTAGGCTGGAAGCAAGGTAACAAATCATGGCAGGGAGTACATAGTAGAGCAAAGCTGCTTTTCTTATGGTCAGGGCAAAGGAAACAGGAAGGGTAGGGGATGGTATCACATTATCCCTTCAAGGGCATGCCCCCTAAGACTAGGAGATTCCCTACTCGACTTCATCTGTAGTTGAGTTCTATCAACTCTCAATAGCACCATGACCCGGGAGTCAAGCCTTCAGTGCATGAGACATTATGGACATTTTGGATTCAAACTATAGCGATATTCATCCATATCCTGCTGCTTTATGGAAGGCACAATTTTAGAGTAATAGTCCAAGATATTTGGCAGAAGAAATAGCTAAGAAAAGAGTTTGTAGTTCTGCATGGATTCTCTTAACTGCTTATAGTAAAATGTGAAAAGACAGAAGCTTAAAATGAAAGTGAAGATTTGAAAGATTCTCAGCCTGCACAGCTAATGAATAATAATAAAAACATTTTATGAGAGAAAACCAAAGTGTGTTCAATTGGAAAAGAGAGAATGAAGCCAGATGCTATTCTTCAAGATAGTGAGGGAATGACCCCAATGGCATTTTAAAGATCTTTGGGAAGCTGACATGCCCATCACCGACTCAGAGTACCAAGGCCTTGAGTGTAGAATGGCTTTAAGGAAGAGGCTCAGGACATTGAAGTAGCCCAAGTTGCCAAGTTGTGGAATCTTTTGGATCACTTCCCAAGGCCACCTTCTGCCTCTGCTGTCCAATTTTTTTCTGTAATGTTCTTTGGCAACTTAAGATGTTGTTCAAGGAGGTCCGTGAGCATCGGCTATTATTCCAGCTGGCACAAGCTGTAGACCTTGGGGGAATACACATGGTGCTAACTCTACAGGGATACAGATTTCATTTACATTTCCAAGGACACCTCAGAGACACTCAAGCCCTGGAGAGTGCTACAGGAGCAGGGATACTCTAGAGATCTCCCCAAGAATAATGCCTAGAAGAGATAATTTGTCAGAGTCAACACAGACAGACACACAAGGGCAATGCCTAGTAGAATTATGTGACCTGGGCTATCCTCAAGACCCCAGAACTATTGAGCCACCAGTGTGTAGCTCTAACTTCAAAGAGCTAAAGGCATGGGATTGTGATAGCTGTGGTGTTGGCTTTTTTAAGCAAAGCTGTGAGTGTGGGTGGCCCTGGAACCTTAGGGATCTAAGTAAGCTCCTCTCCATTATATACATAAGGTGTAACATGAAGTCAAATAGGTTCATTGTGAAGCTCTAAGTGTTAATGATTTCATCCTGTCAGATTTTAGACTTATTAAAGACCTATTATTTCTGTTTGTTTTTTGGATTTGTTTTTGTTTTTGTTTTTTGTTTTGTACTGGAGATTGAACTCTGGTCCTTGTGCTTGCAAGGCAGGTGGTGGAACCACTGAGCTAAATCTCTGGCCCTGTTACTCCTTTTTGAAGTGGGAATGTCTACCCAATGCCTGACCCAGCATTATATTTTGGAAGCACACAATTTGATTTCATAGGTTCAATGCTGGAGAAGAATTTGTCTTTGGATAAATTGTACCTTGCATTTCACCTCTATCTGGTTTAGATGTTCCTAAATGGTGCTTGCAACTTAGATGTTAAATTTGATGCTGGAGCAAGTTAAGACTTGTTAAGATATTGAGATAGAATGAATATATTTGTATGTTAGAAGTACATGAGCTTGGGGAGTCCTGGTTGGAATGTTATGGTTTACATGAGAGTGGACCCTCCAAAATTTATGTTGATACTTTCACCCAATGAAACAGTTTTAAGAAATAAGGCCTTTGGAAGGTAATCAAGTCATGAGGGCTCTGTTCTAAAAATAAAATTGACACCTATTTCAAAGGCTCAAGGTTAAAGGTTACTTGCCAATCTTCTGCCCTGCAAAATAATAGCATTCCTCCCTTCTGCCATGTGAAAACACATTGACAGTGCCACCTTTGCACAATAGGACTTCAGCATATATTAAACTTGCTAGCATATTGAGAATATTGATTTTGAACATAGTGGCCTCCAGAAATGCTAGAAATAAATTTATATTCTCTACAAAGTTCCCAGCCTGTTGTACTTCATTATAGCCACACATTATGGCACAAATGAGTATATGACTAAGACAGTATCCAACTTTTTTCCTTAATTTTAAGTTTTTAAATAATTATACATTCATAGGAAGGGGGCAAAAATTAACAAAGAGGTTTTATATAAAATTTGTCCACCTTTGCTAATGATAATAGCTGGTGTAACCATATTATAGTAGCAAACAAGTCAGTTGATATTAGTACACACCAGATCTTATTCAGATATCACCATGTTTATTATTTTTCCAAGTATATTATGCAAATGAGATCCTAAGTCCTGTAATTGTTTGAAATTTGTTTTCTTGATTTTGCATATATACCTTGTGAGTCATTCAAACTCTTGAGTTACAGTAAATCTAAGATTGCAAGTAACTTGTTCTGAGTGTTCTGCAAAAGAAGTAAACATTTTTCAAAAAAAATTTTAACTTGATAAATGAGTGATGTTTTGCAATATGAGTAGTATGTCTTAGTGTCACATTATCACAACTGGGCCCATGATTCTGTCTCTGTCTCTAATTGTCTCTGTCTCTCTGTCTCTTTCTCCCTCCCCCGCCTCACCACAGGATTGTGGGTGATCATCTCCCAACAGCAAAAGGTTATAGAGGAGATAACACCTGCAGAGGAGGAGGAGAAAAAGACAGACGAATTTCTCAATGAGATTAGGAAGATGCATAAAATGTGGGAAACTGTCCAAAATTTTGTAGAAAAGCACTACTTATATAAGGTGATAGCATTACAAGCAACAAAATCTTCTATAGGAGGCAAAAGCAAGTGTCATCGGATAGGTTCCTTGTTAAAGATGCATGAAAAAAGTGATCGCATTGAGTCAAATAAATAATAGTGATTCTGTTAATAATAGCGAAAGTCATCCTACATAATAACCTTCTTCTCTCTAGTGTCCCACACACCAATCACAAATGTTTTCAAATGTAAATTCAGGTTAACTTGTTTATTTTCCTTTATATTTTGCATTTTATTATTTTGCATTCATTACAGTATTGTAATCATTTTTATATGGTTGTTTTTGGGTTGTGGAACAAATTGTCTCAGTTTCTTATAGAGAAAATTGCTTTGATATGCAAGTGTTTTTGACTAAAAGCATATTTCCAGAATGAGTTATGCTTGCAAAACAAGTTTTTTTTGTATATTTATAGTTCCTCCTTATTATGAGAATATTTCATGACATCAGAACTGTCAGAATTGGACTTATATGGAAGTTCTCTAGAATTGAGAAACTAAATATCAGTGCCCTACTCTCAAAGATAACCTTTTACTTGTGAGGCAAGCGGCAGAACCACTGAGCTAAATCTCCAGCCTGATAATTTCTATTTCTATTACTATGAATTTTATCATTGGAAATCTCTTCCTTCCCTTATAAATGTTTCACACATGAATTTTAAGGGGCTTATAACTCAGAGAACATCCTTCATGACCAAAGAACCTGCCTTCATCCCAGATTTGATCCCCAAGGTGGAAGAGATCTAGTCAAAGCAGATATTGGCCTGGTCCTTCTTGAAAAGCCTATTCATGGGGATGATGTACCCCTTTCTCAGGTTACTAATATATTCTTGAAGAGCTGTTCTAAGAGCCAGTACAGGAGCTGCCAGGTGTGTCAATATCAGAGTAAACAAAAAGAGACAAGGGCTGGGGATTTAGCTTAGTAGTTCTGTCACCTGCCTTGGAAGGTGTGGGAGGTTCAGAAAGCTCGTAGGAACACTATATGGTTTGAATGAATAAGAAAGGAAAAATATCTTGAGAAGTCCAAATGACTGAGTCAAGAGAGTAATATCAAACCAAGCCCAGAGATTGGATTATCTTGGACTCAATATCATCCATCATCCCCTCCAGAAACAAGAAGTTTGGAGCCACAAGAATGGAGAAGTTATCAGCAAAGTTGATGGATCTGTTGACATGCCATCATCAACATTTCCACATGGAGAAGACTGAAGGCTTGTATATTCAGAGCCAGCCATCACAAGACTGCTAGGTACTCAGGCACATGGCCAATATCAATAGTGGGAGGGAATTGTAAACATGTAGCATTCTGTAAATGTGCAAGTAATTTTATTTTTTATCTATTTTTATTTTTTGGCACTGGTGATTGAACTAAGGACCTTGTGCCTGCAAGGCAGATGTGGTGCCACTGAGCTAAATCCCCAGCCCTCTGTGCAAGTAATTTTAGGTAACAGGCCATGGGAAAGTTCTTTAATCTCAGAAAATTAAATGAATCTTGAAAGTTTCTCTGAATATTTGTGAGCTGTAAAATTTACCATATGGAAGCCCTTAAATATGGAGATACCTCAAAGAACTAGGATTAGAGGTTCCATTTGACCCAGACATCCCTCTGCTGGGTATCTTTCCAAAAGAATTAAAAGAATCATACCACAGTGATATATGCACACCTATGTTTATAGCAGCACAGTTTGTAATAGCTAAAACTTGGAAACAGCCCATTTGCCCATCAGTTGGAGACTGGATAAAAAAGATGTGGTTTTTCTATAAAATGGAATACTACTCAGCCATAAAGAATGACAAAGTAGATTCATTCATAGGTAAATGGATGCATATACATATGGTTGCACTCTTAAGTGAAATAAGTCACACACATGTAAATACTGAATACTTTGTCTGGTGTGAAAAACTATAATGGTACATAAGATCCTACTGATATAATGGACAAGGTGAAATAGGAAGAAAAGGGCTAAAGGTGTAGGGGAAATGGGAAGAGCAGGGGGAAGGTAATAAGGGAAAAGAAAAAAATGTGAGAAAATGAAAAAATGGAAAGAAAGTGTTTATAAATAGGGAAGGGAGGAGGGGGTGAAGGTAGGGCAGGGATAAGGGGAAGAAATGAGAACCAAGACCTGTCATATAAAGGTGCAAGATCCCAATGATGAATGTAACTGTATTGTATACCTAAAATGTACCAATAAACTCAATGAGAAAAAAAAAGAAAACCAATGGAATGCATAAAACAGATGCAAATAGATTTCCAGGAGATTAAAAACTCCATTAAAAGTTTATGCAGCAGGATGAGCCATTGCAAGGACAGAATTTCAGATATAGAAGATAGGATTGCAATTAGTGAAAAGGAAAATAAAAATTTCTTAAAAAATAGTAAGGGACCACAAGCAATAATTCCAGCAGCTGCTAGATGATTCAAAGAAGAATAACTTAAGACTGATTGGATTCAATGAAGAAACAGGAGAGTGTGCAGATGACATTAAAAAAACTGTTTCCAGAAGTATAGGCAGAAAACCTCCCAAATAGGGGAAACAAACTTAACATACAGTTCAGTGGGGCTTAGAGGACTCCAACAAGCCTTGACAAAAAAATTTTACACATAGATATATAATATTTAACATTCCAGAAACCCAACAGGAGAACAAAATTCTACAAGCAGTCAGAGAAAAGAAACAAATCACATACACAGGAAAGCCCATCAGAATCACAGCAGGCTTCTCAACAGAAACTCACAAGGCAAGAAGAGCTCAGAGTGATGTACTTCAAGCCCTAACGGAAAACACTGTCCAACCCAGATTGACGTACCTTGCAAAAGTATCTTTCAAAATTGAAGGAGAAATAAGAAACTTTAATGACAAAGAGCACCTTAGGAACTTCATATAGCACCCACTATATAAAACAAACATTAACAGACATGAAAAATCATATAAACACTAATACAATAGTAGTGGAAGACCTCAACATCTCACTGTCTCAAATAGTAGAACTCACGAAACAATTAAACAAAGGAATTCAACAGATGTTTACAGAGTGTTCTATGTCAAAAAATCAGAATACACATTCTTTTCAGCTGCACATGGGTCATTCTCCAAAATAGACCATATACTCTGTAGAACATGCTTAAGTAAGTGCAAAGGAATTGATGTGATCCCCTGTATATTATCAGACCATAGTGCAATGAAATTGGAGATCAATAGCAAAAGAAACTGCAAGAATTTCATAAGCACATGGAAAATGAACAACACTCTGCTGAATAACCAATAGATCACAGCAGAAATTCAAGAAGAAATCAGACAGTTCCTACAATTAAATGACAACATCAGTACAACATATCAGAATCCATGGGAAATGATGAAAGCATTCTTAAGAGGGAAATTCATAGCAGTAAATACTCATATTAGGAAAACAGGAAGCTCAACTACACAACCTGCTGCTAAGCCTCAAGCTTCTAGAAAAAAAAAGAGCAGGAAAAACCCAAAGGTCATACAAGGGAGGAAATGATAAAGATCAGGGCAGAAATAAATGCAATGGAGATTAAAAGAACAATACAAAAATATCAATGAAGCCAAGAGTTGGTTCTTTGAAAGAATAAATAAAATTGACAAACCCTTAGACAAATTTATCAAAAAAAAAAAAAAACAAAAGGAAAGAAAAGGCCCAAATCCATGCAATTAGGAATGAAAACGGTGAAATTACAGTAGACCCAGCAGAAATCTAGAAGATCATCATTACCTACTTCAAGAGCCTATACACTGGGACCAGGGATTTAGCTCAGTGGTTCTGTCACCTGTTTTGCAAGCACAAGATCCCGAGTTCCCGTCCCCGAAAAAAAAAAAAAAAAAAAAAAAAAAAAAAAAAGAACCTATACACCCAATGAGATGGAAAATATAGCAAAAAGCAACAGATTCCTAGATACATATGAATTATATATACTATATATATAAAGCAAAAATTAGCAGACATGAGAAATATAATAAGCATGAACACAATTGTAATGGACAAACAACACTCTACTGTCACAAATACACAGATCATGTAGACAAAAAATCAACAAAGAAATATCAGAACTGAAAGAAACTTGTGAACAAATGGTCTTAGTAGGTTTCTACAGACTTCTGTCCCAAAGCATCAGAATACACAATTTTCTCAGTGGCACATGGGACATTCTCCAAAACAGACCACATACTAGCCCATACATAAGCAAATGCAAAGGAATTGAAATCATCCCATGCATATTAACTGATCATAGTGCAATCAAAATGGAAATCAACAGCAAAAGAAACCACAAACACTCCATAAACATATAGAAACTAAACACTCTCCTGAACAACCAATGGGTCATAGATGAAATTAAATAAGAAATTAAACAGTATCTACAATTAAATGATAATGATGACACAACGTGCTGCAAATTATGGGATGCAATGGAAGGAGTCCTAAGAGGGAAATTTATAATGATGAGCTCTCACATCAGGAAACCAAAGTGAGCTCAAATAAACAATATAATGTTGAACCTCAAACAACTAGAAAAAGAAGAGCCAGACAACCCCAAAGCTCACACAAAAGAGGAAATTATAAAGATCAGAGCAGAAATGAATGCAATTAAGACTAAGAAAACAATACAAAGCATTAATGAAAGAGTTGGTTCTTTGAAAGAGTAAATAAAATTGATAAACACTTTGGAAACCTTATCAAATGAGGGAAGAAAAAACTCAAATTCATTTGATTAGAAATGAAAAGGGTGCATTCACTGTAGATCCAAGGGAAATCCAGATGATCATCAATACCTACTTTGAGAACCTGTACTGTAACAAGATGGAAAACACAGAAAAAGTACACAGATTCCTAGATGCATATGAATTTTCAAATCTGAAACAGGAGAATATAAAAAATTCTAAACAACACAATATCAATGCTGAATTGTACAAGAAAGTTAGAGAAGATTTACTGCCAAATCTCTTCAAAATCTTCAAAAGAAGAGAAAGGGAAGCAATACTTCCAAAATCATTCCTGGAAGCAAGTATTACCCTGATACAAAAAACCAGAGAAGAACTCAACTGAAAAAGAAAACTACAGGCCAATCTCCCTAATGAACAGAGGTGCAAAAATCTTCAATAAGATATTGGCAAACCAAATGCAACAAATTATCAAAAAGATTATACATGCTGATCATGTAGGATTCAGCCCAGGGATACAGGGATGGTTCAACATACCCAAATCAATAAATGTAATATACCACATCAACAGCACCAAAGAAAAATCACATGACCATCTCAATAGATGCAGAAGCATTTGACAAAATCCAACAATTCATGATAAAAACCCTACAGAAAATAGGAATAGATGGTCTTAATCTCAATCTGATAAAAGCCATGTATGACAAACCAAAGGCCAAAATCATAGTAAATGGTCAAAAATTGAAAGCTTTCACCCTAAAATCAGAAACAAGACAAGGATGTCCTCTATCACCACTTCTATTCAACAGAGTTCTGGAAACATTAAGCAGAGCAATTAGAGAAGAAAAATAAATAAAAGCAATAGAGATAGAAAAGGAAGAAATTAAATTATCATTATTTGTGGATGACATTATTCTCTATGTAAAAGGACCCCAAAAATTCCACCAAAAATCTTCTAGATTTAATAAACAAATTCTGTAGCATAGCTGGATACAAATTCACCATTCAAAAATCAATAGCATTCCTGTGCACAAATAACAAAATTACTGAAAAATAAATTAGTAAAACAACACCTTTCACAATAGCACAAAAAAGAGAAATATTGAGGAATCAACTTAACAAAAGGAAATAAAGGACCTATACATAGAAAATTACAGTACTCTTAAAAAGGAGATAGAAGAAAGTATCAGAAGATGGAAAAATATTCCGTGCTCTTGGGTAGGCAGAACCAACAAAGTGAATATGGCCATACTCCCAAAATTGTTTTATGGATTTATTGCAATCCCAAGCAAATTACCAGTAGTACCTCACAGAACTACAGAAAACATTCCTAAAATTCATTTGGAATCACAGGAAACCTAGAATAGCATAAATAATTCTGAGCAACAAAGGTAAGGCAGGGGGTATCACAATCCCTTCCTTGGAAATATACCATAAAGCTACTATGGAAAAAACCCAAAAACCAACCAACCAAACAAACAAACAGCCTGGTGCTGGAAAAAAACCAAACCAAAATAAAACAAAAACAACAGACCTGGGGAATCAATGGAACAGACTAGAAGAAGCAGAAAGAATTGCAAATACACTCATACACCTTATCTTTATTTTTTAATTGAGTTTATTGGGACATTTTAGGTATACAGTACAGTTACATTCATTATTGTGATCTTGTACCTTTACATAATAGGTCTTGATTCTCATTTTTTCCCGTTGTCCCAGGCCTCCCTTCACCCCTCCTCCCCTCCCCATTTACAAACACTTTATTTCCATTTTCTCACATTTTTTTCTTTTCCCTTATTACCTTTCCCCTACTGTTCCCACTTTCCCTACACCTTTAGCCCTTTTCTTCCCATTTCATAATGTCAGTTATCTCATTAGGATCTTATGTACTATTACAGTTTATTCACACCAGAGAAGCTATTTGGTATTTACACATAAGCAATTTATAAGCATCAACAATGAAAAATCCACACAAATTAAAATGTGAAAAATAGAAAATGACAAACATGTGAAATTCCACGCCTTCATGCTTCAGGGTGTAGACCTCCTGGCTGACGCTGTCGCTGTTACAATGGGGCCAAAGGGAAGAACAGTGATCATTGAACAGAGTTGGGGAAGTCCCAAAGTAACAAAAGATGGAGTGACGGTTGCAAAGTCAATTGATTTAAAAGATAAGTACAAAAATATTGGGGCTAAACTTGTTCAAGATGTTGCCAACAACAAGAACGAAGAGGCAGGAAGGCTCCATTGCCAAGGAAGGCTTCGAGAAGTTCAGCAAAGGCACGAACCCTGTGGAAATCAGGAGAAGTGTGATGTTAGCTGTTGATGCTGATTGCTGAATTTAAGAAACAGTCTAAACCTGTGACAACCCCCGAAGAAATTGCTCAGGTTGCTACAATTTCTGCAAATGGAGACAAAGAAATTGGCAACATCATATCTGATGCAATGAAGAAAGTCGGAAGGAAGGGCGTCATCACAGTCAAGGATGGAAAAACCTTGAATGATGAATTGGAAATTATTGAAGGCATGAAGTTTGATTGAGGTTATATTTCTCCATACTTTATTAATACATCAAAAGGCCAGAAGTGTGAATTCCAGAATTCCTACATTCTACTGGGTGAAAAGAAGATTTCTAGCGTCCAGTCCATTGTACCTGCTCTTGAAATTGCCAATGCTCACCGAAAGCCCTTGGTCATAATTGCTGACGATGTTGACGGAGAAGCTCTCAGTACCCTGGTTTTGAATAGGCTAAAGGTTGGTCTTTAGGTTGTCACAGTCAAAGATCCAGGGTTCGGTGACAATAGGAAGAATCAGCTGAAAGACATGGCTATTGCTACTGGTGGTTTAGTCTTTGGAGAGGAGGGGTTGGCCCTAAATGTTGAAGATGTTCAGGCCCAGGACTTAGGAAAAGTTGGAGAGGTCATTGTGACCAAAGATGAGGCCACGCTTTTGAAAGGCAAAGGTCACAAAGCACAAATTGAAAACTGTATTCAAGAAATCGCTGAGCAATTAGAAATCACCACCAGTGAATATGAGAAGGAGAAACTGAATGAGCAACTGGCAAAGCTTTCAGATGGAGTGGCTGTGCTGAAGGTTGGAAGGACAAGTGATGTCGAGGTGAATGAGAAGGACAGGGTCACAGATGCCCTCAATGCTACAACGGCGGCTGTGGAAGAAGGCATTGTGTTGGTGGGTGGCTGTGCCCTGCTTCGGTGCATTCCCACCATGGATGCCTTAACTCCTGCTAATGAAGATCAGAAAATTGGTATAGAAATTATTAAAAGAACACTGAAGATTCCTGCAATGACCATTGCTAAGAATGCAGGTGTGGAAGGGTCTCTGATAGTTGAAAAAATCCTGCAGAGTTCCTCTGAGGTTGGCTATGATGCTATGCTTAGAGACTTTGTGAATATGATAGAGAAGGGAATCATTGATCCAACAAAGGTTGTAAGAACTGCTTTGCTGGACGCTGCAGGGGTGGCCTCTCGGTTAACAACAGCAGAAGTTGTGGTTACAGAAATCCCTAAGGAGGAGAAGGACCTGGCCATGGGCGCCATGGGCGGGATGGGGGACAGGATGGGCGGTGGCATGTTCTAGCCTAGAGTAGCACTTGGCCCTTGCTGATGAACTGACAGGAAGCTCCACACAGGGTCCTCCCCAGGATCTGGAGAATTCGGATGAAGGAAATGAAGAGAAGGCCGGCTGATGTAAGGGAATCACATGCCCATCATTGCTGGTTTCAGTTACAATATATAATGGTTTACTGAAGTAAAAAAAAAAAACCAATAAAAATCTAGACTCATGTCTCTCACTATGAACTAAACTAAAATCAAAATAGATCAAATATATAAATATTAAAACAGAAACACTAAATCTGCTGGAAAGAGACAGGTAGAGCTCTTCAGAACATAGGAGTAAGCAATGACCATGAATGGAACCGAAATTACACAGGAAATAGTGCAAAGAATCAACAACTGGGTCTCATCTTATTAAAAAGATTTGCATCACACACACACACACACACACACACATACACACACACACAAATCAACAGCAGAGTGAAGGGAATCCACAGAGTGGGAAAAATTATAGCCAGTAGCCCTCAGATAAAAGACTAGAACACTCAAAGAATTAAAAATCTGACTTCCCAAATTAAAAGACCCAATACAAAATGGGGATCTGAAATGAATAGACATTTCTCAGATGAAGAAGTAGACATGGCAAGAAAATATGAAAAAATGTTCAATATCACTGGTCAGCTGAGAGATGCAAATTAAACAATGCTGGTATTACATCTCACTCCAGAAAGAATGACTATTATCAAGAAATCAACCAACACTGCATGCTCATGAGGTTGTGGGGAAAAAAGAACTCTTATACACTGTTGGTGGGAGTGCAGACTGGTGCAACCATTGTTGAAATCAGTGTGGAGATTCCTACAAAAATTAGGATTAGAGTTCCCATTTGACTCAGCTATTCCCCTGCTGGGTGTCTTCCCAGAAAAATTAAAATAATCATGCCACAATAATATAGGCTCACCCACATTTATTGCAACACAGTTAGTAATAGCTAAAACTTGGAAACAACCCAAATACCCATCAACTGATGAACAAAGAGATGCATATTTTATACAATGGAGAACTACACAGCCATAGAGAAAGAAAAACTTGAGACATTTATAGCTAAATGGATTCAACTTGAGACTATAGTCTTAAGTGAAATAAAGTGGACACTATGTGTAAATATCATATTGTCTCTCTAGTGTGAGAAACTGAAAGGGTAAATAAGCAACAGAATGTACAATAGGTGACATAAAACAGGAAGAAACTGTTCAAAAGGAAAGGGAAGTTGTGAAAAGGGGAGGGAAAAAAGGAAGGGAAAAAGGAAAAATCAATAATAGAATGAAAAAAGTGGAAACAAAGCTTTTGTAAATAAGGGGGTGTGGGGAGGGGAGTGGGAGAAAAAGAGGAATCAAGATATATCACTTATGGGTACAAACTCCCTTTGATGAATGTGATCAATATGTATATTTAGGGCCGGGGATTTAGCTCAGCAGTTCAGTGGCCTGCCTTGCAAGCACAAGGGCCCGAGTTCAATCCCTGGTACCCCCCAAAAAAACCAAACCAAAACAAAAAATCCCCCAAAAAACAAAAAATATGTATATTTAAATTGTATCAATAAAATTAATTTAAAAAACAATAAAGCACTGTTCAACTTTAGTAAGCTTTAGTTTAATCTATGAATTATACTCCAGTCTATCTATGCATTCATAAATATTAATGGTTATACCAGTAAAGATAGAAGTTGCAAGGGAATGGGACCATAAAAATATAATTTCAAATTTTTATACATGTTAAAATAAGACATTTATTATTCTAAAGAATGGATTTTATTCTCCATTTTCCTAAAACACTAAAATAGCACATGGACTAATAATTTTACACACAATACAAATTGACATATTCATTCCATTTCCAAAATGATTATTTTAAGCTTCACTTTGGGAGTCTTTAAAAACTTACAGTTTTAAATGATCTTTATTAAAGTTATCAACAAATTAATTCAGAAAAGTGTTAGTGCAGAGTAGACCTCAACTTCTTGGATCTGGGAACTTTGGTAAGGGAAAATAGTTGATTTGCCTCTGTATCTGAGCTACAGCAGAGTCAAGCTCCGTTTTACTTAGGCTAATACTGCTAGGAATCCTAGTTTGAGAAGATTATTCTAAATTGAAAATTGCTACTTTCACCATAGGGCCTCCATTGAAAAGGCATTTCAAGTAGAAAGAAAGGAATGTGAGAAATCAAATTTTGTTGCAGACCAAAATTATTCTACAAAACACAGAAAGAGTAACAGCTCACCATGAACTCAGCAAGGCTTCATAAAAGTACAGCAGGTAAACTTTACAATTATCCACTTCCATTTGGTGACAAGAAAACTAAAGAGAGTGTCTGGGACAGTAGCCCTTTGTATTGGAGACAAAGAACTTTATGGTAAGCCAAGTTCCCAGCTGATAGTATACTGAGTATATTAATAATCTCATGAAAGTGTTCCCAATTCTTTCTTGTCTTTCAAGCACAATTTAAAACATGATCAACAATTTCTTTCTCCATTATCTAGCTTTTAGCCAGTTTATTCAGACTGCTACTTTGTAAAGTTTTATTAGTGGTACAAACCAAAGCAGGAACTGAATGGCTGTTCTGTTTCCATCCAGACTTAATGCCAAAAAATCATTCTAAGACAACTTTTAAAATTAAGCTACTATTTTTATTGTTTTGCTTGTACCTTAACTACGACCTACAGCATTTGCTAATTTCAAAGGTCATACAGTCAGCAACCCCAATGTTATCTGCACACCATCTGAGGTATAATTTATACTCAGAAGCATGTTCCTGTATTGCTGTCTGCCCTGAGAGCACAGTCTTTAGCTGGTCGAGGCGCTCACATCTTGTCTCATCTCTCAGGAGGCCTTGGGGACGGGGCGTGCAGCCTCTCTGGCAACAACAGGGGACACAGGCAGGGCAGTTTCAGCACAGAGCCTGGCTCCTCGGAAACTCCCGCTTCCCGCAGTTGCTCCTCCTGTCCAACCGAAGCGCAGGGCTCTCCGCCGCAGCACCATCCTCTACTGCTGTCCGCGGCTCCGCGGCCTCCTCCCGGCCATTCCCTCTGCAGAGCTGGCCCGGCACCGCGGGACAGCGCAGCAAGGCACTCTCCTGCGGAAACAGATTCAGGGCCGGGGACAGATCCACAGCCTTGTCGGGAACCGCTGCTGAGGCTGACTTTCTTCCCAGGGGAGCCCTTCCAGTACAGAAACGCCCTGTCGCAGGTAGGAAGCAGGAGGCCAGCCTCACTCAGACCGGCTTCCGCTTCCTAGGACAGTTCCTCGCTCTGTGTGTTTCCACCTCCATCTCCTTCTCCCGCAGGCGTGTACAGCCGGGAAAGGGGCTGCGGGGCGAGGGCTTCCCTTCTAGGCACTCCTCTCCAGTCTGTCCGGGTCCTCTCCTCCCTTCCCCTTCGCTTCGGCTGTGCAGGTGCCAAGGGTCCCTCTCTTGCTCCTCATGCTTTGCGTCCTTTGCGATGGTGAGCCCAGGGTGACGCCTCTGTCAGGAGGGGATGGCCTTCAGTGGATCTCAATATGAACCTGCAGGCGCACGTTAAGCATCATGGAAGCCACGATGTAGAGGTAGGGGAAGCTGATGCGCAGTCGCCAGGCCAGGTTGAAGAAGATGAGTAGCGTGCGGGTCAGCCCCTTGCAGAAGACCCCATAAGAACGGGCTACAGCTGAGCGCGAGAGCCGGACTGCCAGGCCCGACAAAAGTGCCGCCATATAGAGACTCTCTCGGTGCCCGCCCGCCCTCTTTCTCGGCGCAGCCCTGGGCCTCCGCCCCCTGCCGCTGACCGGCGCTCTATGAGCTCAGGGACCGAGGGAGGCGGGGCGAGGCCGGCGGGCGGGAAAGCCAATAGAATTTCAAATATTAAGCAATGCACGATTGGAAACAAGGCAATAAAATTGAAACAAAGGATCCTACTAAGGAGTGAAAGAAAGTTGATTTTAGATAAAAACAGAAATAACCAACAAGGAAAATAATACAAAATATAGAGTAGAGGGGAAAAGATTTAAAGACGAGGGAACAGACTAAAAGAGATAGAAAAGAAAAGAGAGAGCAAAAAAGGAGGACTTAATCAAACAAATAAAGTAATAGTAAAAAGGTAAAAATAAGATGGGTGCTTAAACTCCAAACTCACCCCCAAAAAGAAAGAAAAAGAAAAAAAATTGCTCCTAAAGAAGTGAAAAAAATTCCTATATATTTCCTAATGAGTGGATTTCTTCCAGAACCTGAAGTTTTTGGAATTCAAGCAATAATTTTCCTCTCTGTCCCTCTTTATAGCCTCTGGGTTTATGTATGACCCCTCTGTCCCTTGTCCATAAACCCCAGCCCATGGCAACTGTCAAAGCTGAGATGTGTCCCTGTTCATGTTGGTACATGAATGAGGAAGCAATCAGATCACTGGTCTCCTCTGGATGTAGGTTTCAAGTTGAGGGCTCAGGCAGACAGCTTGATTTAGTGTCATCACCTTTAGATTAAGATACCTTTGTATGCCACAACCCCCCCACACTGTCTTCTCACCACAGAATGGAGGTCCCATATCCTTTCCTTGGCCTGAATTTGAACTTCTCAAGGGGGGTGTGTGTCTCTCTAGAGATCTATGTCTAACGTTTCCTTTTTCCTAGTTTCCTTTTTCCTAGTCTGTCTCCCATAGCTGTCTCTCACTTCGTCACTGTGGTAAGGTACCACTTCAGTCCTGAAGTGAAGCTGTAGTATAGGTGTTCTGTAACTCCATACCACATGATCATCCCCTTCCCAAATTGTCAACTGAGAAGATTAACAAAATACAGGCTCTACACTGAGTTTTTTTCTTCAAATCTATCCCACCTTGAAGAAGTCACCCTTGGGGTAAAATCTCAGTGTTTTTTTTCCTTTATTTTACGTAAATGTGTGCTTTTCTTGGGGCTAGCATGCTGTCCTACCTGTTATTTTTCCCTGAAGCATCCAGCACTTCTGGGCTTACCTCTCTCTAGGGCACAGTCCTCTTCATTAATCAGGTCAGTTATTTGGTAGTTACCTGTGTGGATCTGTGCTTTTTAGGATTATTTCAACAATGAAATATCTCCAATGACCTCAGTTGTTCTTATCCAAAATCAGATTTGTTGGTTGGTTTGTTGGCACTTCTGCAGCCCAAAGCAGAGGGGAAACAAGATGCAGAGCTAACTCTCAACTGGTGGTGGCTGTGGCTAAGGTATGGAATCCATGGGTATGGAGATGGCGAGAGAGAGACAAGCAAGTGGGCCTCAGTGTTCCATGAAACCACAGTTCTGTGTTCCATGAAGCTATAATTCTGTGCCTTCCACAAGGTACAGTACCATTCATTCTGTTGGGCCACTGGTCCATATGTATTGTGAGACTGCTCAGTTTTCAATTTTATACGTGGCATATCAAGAAAGTAGGGGGAATATAGAATTTTCATATAAAGTACGTCTTTAAAAATCTATATTTTCCAGTTCTACCATCAAGAATAGTTAAAGTCTCACAATACAAATGTAAACATCAAGGAGTAATTGTGGAAAATGAAAAAATTAAAACTAATTAGCACAAATGTCAATGAAATAAATTATTCTCATGATATGTAGGTAATATTTATTATTGAATCAAAGCTTACAAATAGAAGGAATTGAACATGACTGAATAGAGGAGGAGCCACATTGGAGTTACTCAGAGAAAATCATCTAAAAACACAGGTAATTGGAAGAAAGGGAAAAACTATATATTCTGATTCCAAAATCAGTCTGAAATAAGAGACTTGCAGATCAAACGAAATATGGACGTGAGACTTTCTAAAATGGTGAAACAGTCCCCATGGCTGCTTGTCAGAACTCCACCTGCATACAGAGCAGGAACAGCCATTCTGAAAAGTTCCCAAAAAACTGATGGACTGAAATTGCATGGTAAACTCAAGCCACACAAGATACATTTTTTTTTCTCTCATTGAGTTTATTGGTACATTTTAGGTATACAGTAGAGTTACATTCATCATTGGGATCTTGTACCTTTACATGACAGGTCTTGGTTCTCATTTTTTCCCCTTGTCCCTGCCCTCCCTCCAC
>NW_022900951.1:57915032-57926716 GCF_012274545.1 Fukomys damarensis | reverse complement strand
AAATACTTTATTTCCATTTTTTCATTTTCTAATATTTTTTCTTTTCCCTTAATTCCTTTCCCCTACCGTTCCCACTTCCCCTACATCTTTAGCCCTTTTCTTCCTATTTCACATTGTCAATTATATCACTAGGATCTTATGTACCATTATCGTTTTTCACACCAGAGAAGCTATTTGGTATTTATACATCACACAAGATGCATTTGAAATATCAGGGCTCTCACCTCTTTTGCCTTCTGCCAAACAGAGAACATTGCAGCCTGGTAGCAAATTTCACTGGCACACACAGGGGTGAGTGACCAAAAAGCTGCCTTTTCCCTAGTAGGCCACCAGTTAGACCCCCCATCTCTATCTATCTCCCTTTGTTATGCACCATAGTGGCTAACTGGAACCTCTAGCAAAAACAAGGTTAGGGAACACAGTGGCAGCAGTGAAGGTAGTGAGTGGAACAGCATCACTCTGCTTGCCCTGCTCCAAGCAGTGAGAAAGGGAGAGGGAGAGGGAGGGAGAGAGGGAGGGAGAGTGCTTAAGCATCCTTAAACTGTATAGCAGGGCAACAAATGGGAATTAAGCACTCCATTTTCCCTGCTCCTAGCAGCAGGAGAGGAGAGAAATGCAGTAGAGTGGAACAGAGGGGGCTGTAAAAGGGCAAACAAGGGTCAACTATATACAGGACTAGAAGTAGCCTGGGCTGTCTCTGTCTGAAGGTCTCACAGCAACTGGAAGAGCAAAGCAGAGACACACACAGGGTAAGGAGATGCGACTGGGTCACTGAGGGACATACAGAAAGTTTCTGGCTGAAGACTCTGGCCACAGCCCACACATTTGGATGCCAAGATGAGCCCCACACCCAGAACTATTTCTACTGCAGACTTGGTGGAGTTGCCCAGCACAGATTTGGGCTCTGACTTGGACACTAACACAGAACTGGGGGACCAGAGCAATTTTATTGTTTTTTTTGTTGTTATCATTTGTTTGTTTGTTTTGTTTTCCTTTATATGTATGTTTTTGTTGTAAAGGTTTTTATTTTTATTGTTTGTTTTGCTTTGTCTTTTTTTTTGTCTTTCCTCAACTATACTTTTTGATTTTTAAAATTTTTTATATGAGTGAACATCTTCTGTAGTCTTTGTGGTTTGCTTCAATATTCTCTTGCTTTCTCCTTCATTCTTTCTCTCCAATCCTCTTCTCCAGTTTCCCAAAGCTGTGGTCATCCTTGTCCTTCAGCCTTGCTTCTACTATATTTCTCTCTAAATCACTCTACTAACAGGGAGCTCACTGCATATAAGTTCCTGTTATGTTGGACTTTGTTATATAACTGTATATCTTGCTCTTATAATTAAAAGTGCCAAATTAATAGTTTGTCAGTTTTTGTACTACTTTACGTAGGATGTCATATCTGTTGTAGTCAGTTTATTTCTCTTATATGACAACACTGTGCTTGTTTGGAGTCATGATCATCACTATAGTCCAGAAGGACTCACTGCTGAGCCAAATAGATACCACTTTCTCATTCCTAATAAATTGGGAAGATAGGATCTTGGGGCAGACACAAAGGCCAAGAACCAGCTAAACCTAGAAGACGTCTCCGAGGAATAGACATTTCCAAGGGAAGCCTCAATATTAGTGATAAAGATACCTATCATAAGCAATTTATAAGCATCAACAATGAAAAAACCACACAAATTAAAATGTGAAAAATAGAAAATGACAAGATGCAGAAACAAAATGGAACCCCAGACATCCAGCCCACCAAAGACAAGTCCAGGGGATAATGATATAGAGGAAATCAGAACTCACTAACCTGAACTTTCTGAAATGACAGCAAAAGAAGTTAGAAAAGCCAAAGTGTAATGTTATTGAGAAAATCAGATCAGCAATAATCTCTCAAGTTTAAAAAGAGATGATGATTAAAATTGCTCAGTGAATTTAGCTACTCTAGGGAAATGATGGAAATAATAAATGCCCAACATAGGAAAGAAATGGAATCCATGAAACACATTCAAACAGATATCCAGGAGATTAAAAATTCCACTGAAAGTATTTGCAGCCTGATGAACCAATGTGAGGACAGAATATTAGATATAGAAGACAAGATTGTGGTTAGCAATAAAAAAAGGAAGATTTCTTTAAAATTGCAAGGGATCATGAAAAATCAATCCAACAACTGCAAGATGATATAAAGGACAATGTAAGATTAATTGGAGTTATGAAAAAGTAAGGCACAGTACAAATGACATTAAAAGCTGTTCACAGAAGTAATGGCAGAAAACTCCCCAAATATGAAAAAATAATTTGAAATATAGATAAGTTAGGGATATAGAACTTCTATTTAGCCATCAACAAAACAAATCTATACCAAGGTATATAATAATCAAGATTCCAGAAATTCAGCATGAAAACAGAATATTAAAAATTGTTGGAGAAAAGAAACAAATCACCTATAAAGGAAAGCCCATCAGAATCACAGCAGGCTTCTCAACACAAACCATTAATTAAGTCAGGAGGATTGTGGAGTGAAATACTTCAAGTCCTAAAAGAAAACCACATCCAACCCTAACTGAGGTAACCTGCAAAAATTTCTTTCAAAATCAATGCACAAATAAGATGCTTCCATGATAAAGAACAAATAGAGAAATTCATGAGCACCAAACCAGCTCTTCGAAATACTCTGAAGGAGGCTGGGCATTTAGCTCAGTGGCACCACACTTGCCTCATAAATACAAGGTCCTTAATTCAAGCTCTTGTACCAATGTGTGTGTGTGTGTGTGTGTGTGTGTGTGTGTGTGTGTATTCTGAAGGATATTATGCAAAGAGATAACAAAGACTACAATTCCAAGAGCATCAAAAGAACGAATCCACTGTGAAATGCAGCGGGAAAGGAACAAACAACAGTAATACAACATAACAAAGATAAACCAGTTATAACCATCAATGCAAATAGTCTTAATTCACCAATCAAAAGAAAGAGATTGGCAGAATGGATCAAGCAGCAAGATCTAACAATATGCTGCATACAAGAAACGTATTTACCTCAAACAGAAATTCATAGACTCAAAATCAAAGGATGGAAAACAATACTTCATGATACAGGAAACAGGAAAAAAGCAGGGATACATATTCTGTTTACGGACTAGGTGAACTTCAAGCCAAAACTAATCATAAGAGACAAAGAAGGTCATTATATGCTAATTAAGGAAAACACCAAGAGGAAGAGATGACAGTCATAAATATATATGCACCAAACACAAGTACACTGAACACAAAACAAATATTCATGGGCACGAAAAATCAAATAATCATAACACAATTGTAACAGGGAAACTGAAAACCACACTGCCACAAATAGACTACAGAAAACAACAAAGAACAGAACAACACCTATGAACAAATGGACTTATAAGATGTCTACAGAGTATTCTACCCCTAAAATATCAGAATACACACTCTTCTTAGCTGCACAGGTGACATATTCCAAAATAGAAGACTTACTACCTAATAGAACACGCTAAAGTGAAAGGAACTGAAATTATTCCATGCACATTATCAGACTATAGAGCAATGAAACTGGAAATCAATGGCAAAAGAAACCACAAAAACTGTATAAACTCATGGAAATAAAATAATGCCTTAATGAATAACTAAAGGGTTCCAGATAAAATTAAAGGAGAAATTCATTTCTATAATTAAATAATGCTGATACAACATACCAGAATTTATGGGATGCAAGGAAAGCAGTCCTTAAAAGGAAATTTATATAGCAAACTCTCAAATCAGAAAAACAAAACAAGTTCAAACAAACAACCTAATAATTGAGCCACAAACATAGAAAATAAGGACTAGTCAGGTTCAGAGTTCATGTGAGGGAGGGAAGTATAAAGAAAAGAGCAGCAATTAATGTAATTGAGACGAAGTAAATGATAAGGGTCAATAAATTGAAGAATTGGTTCTTTAAAAGATTAAATAAAATTGAGAAACCCTTAGCCAACCTTATCAAAAAAAAAAAAAAAAAAAAAAAAGAAAAAAGAAAAAGAAAAAGACTCAAATCCATGGAATTATGAAAGTAAAGCTTGAAATCACAATAGATCCTGCATAAATCCAGGAGATCATCAATATCTACTTCAAGAAACTTCATTCCAATGAGATGGCAAACAAAGAAATGGACAGATTCCTAGAAACATATGAATTACCAAAGCTGAATCAAGAAGATAAAAAAATTCTAAATGACACAATTCAATGAAACTGAAGATGTAATTAAAAACTTATCAATAAAGAAAATCCCAGGTCCTGATGGATTCAATGCTGAATTCTACAAGAAAATTAGAAAAAAACAAATGTCAGTACTCCTCAATCTCTTTAATGAAATTAAAAGATAAGCAGTACTCCTAAAATCATTCCTGGTAGCAAGTATTACCCTGATACCAAAAGCAGAGAAAGACCCAAACAAGAAAGAGAACTACAAGCTAATCTCCCTAATGAACATAGATGGGAAAACCCCCAGTAAGATATTGGCAAACAAAATACAGCAAATCATCAAGAAAATTGTACACAATGACCAAGTATGATTCATCCCAGGGATGCAGGCATGGTTCAACCTATGCAAATCAATAAGTGTAACATACCATATCAACAAAACCAAGGACAAAATTCACATGAGCAATTCAATAGATGCAGAAAAAGATTTTGACAATGTTCAACACACCCATTTATGATTAAAAATTAAAACCCCTACAGAAAATAGGAATCAACAGTCTTTATTTCTATCTGGTAAAAGCCATTTATGAAAAACCAATAGCCAACATCATAAAAAATGGTCAAAAATTAAAAGCTTTCAATCTAAAATCAGGAACAAGATAAGGATGTCCACTATTACAACTCTTATTCCATATTCTTCTGGCACTTGGTTTGGTGGTACACTCCTGTAATTGTAGCAGTCAGGAGAATGAGGCAGGAGGATTGCTGTGAGTTCAAGGCCAGGCTAGGCTACATAGGGAGATCTTGTCTCAAGAAAAAAATCAGTACAAAAAATCAGTATACTTCTAAAACATTATCCAGAGCAATTAGACAAGAGAAAGAAATACAAGGAATAAAGATAGAAAAAGGAAGAAGTTAAATTGTCATTATTTGCAGATGACATATTTCTCTATGTAGACAACCACAAAAACTCATACAAAAGACTTATAAATTCAATATCCAAATTCAATCATTTAGCTGGATACAAAATCAACAGTCAAAAATCAATAGCCTTGTTTTACACAAATAACAAACTCAATGAGAGAGAAATTATGGAAACAAAACTTTCACAACAGCATAAAAATGAAATACTTGGAAGTCATTATAACAAAGGAAGTGAAATATCTTTACATAAAAACTGTAGTGATCTTAAAAAAGAGATTGAAGAGGATATCAGAAAATGGAAAAATGTCCCTTGGTCTTGAGGAACGACCCACACAGTGAAAGAGGCCATAGTGCCAAAATTGTTGTATAGATTTAATGCAATCTCAATCAAAGTATCAATAGCTTACCTAAAAACCTAGATAAAACAATTCTAAAATTTATGTGGAACCAGAAGAGACCTAGAATAACAAAAACAATTCTAGACAACAAACACAAAGTAGGAGGTGTCACAATCCCTGACCTGAAATTGTACTACAAAGCTACTGTGATAAAAATAGCATGGTGCTGCCTGCCTTGCAAGCACAAGGTCCTGAGTTCAATTCCCAGTACAAAAATAAAACCAAACATAAATAAAAATAAAAATAGCAAGGTACTGTCAAAAAAATAAACCTAAGGATTAACAGAACAGACTAGAAAATGCAGAAACAATTTGAAACACATTTAGCTTCCTTATGTTCAAAAAAGGAGCCAGCTGGGGATTTAGCTCAGTGGTTCGGTGGCCTGCCTTGGAAGTGCAAGGACCCGAGTTCAATACCTGGTACCAAAAAAATAAAAAAAGGAGCCAAACACCTTAATTGGACAAAAGATAGCCTCTTTAAAAATGGTGCTGGCATAAGGTAGAATCTCAGTGTTGTTTTCTTTTGCATCTCTGGAATGACCAGTAATGTTGAATGAGGAGAAAAATGTATACTAGATAATGTGAAATAAGAAGAAAATGGCCAAAGGGGAAGGGAAAGAGGAGGTTGGAGGGGCAGGAGAAAGGAAAGAAGGGAAAGAAATAAATGTGATAAAAGAATAAAAATAGAAGCAAAGTCTTTGTAACTATGTAGGAATGGTTGAGGGGAGGGCATGGGAAAGAGGAAAAATAACAACAAAGATATATCATGTAAAGGTACAAATACCCAATGATGAATGTCATCATACTATATACCTAAAATGAACCAATAAACTTAATGAACAAAAAAATGGCACCAGAAATACTGGCTTTGAACATGCTGAAGACTAAAACTAGACCCATGTCTCTCAACATGCACTAAACTAAAAACAAAATGAGTCAAAGATCTAAATATTAAAACAAAAACACCAAATTGTCTGGAAGAGAGAATAGATATAACTCTTGAAGACAAAGGTATAGGCAAAGACTTCACTAACAAAACCCTAATTACATGGGAAATGCTAAATAGAAACAACCTGGATCTCATCTTATTAAAAAAGCTTTGTTTGCTTTGAATGTACCAATAAACTTAGTAGAAAAAAAAAGCCTTTGAAAAGCAAAAGAAATCATCAACAGCATGAAGAACAACCCACATTGTGGGAAAGCATTTTGCCAGCTGTTCCTCAGACAAAGGACTAATGTCTGGAATATACAAAGAACTCAAAAAATTATATCCCCCAAATTTAAAGATTCAATTTAAAAAGGCACCTGAAATGAATAGACATTTCTCAGATGAGAGTAGAAACAGCAAATAAAATGTGAGAAAATATTCAGTATCACTGGTGCAAATTAAAACAATGCTGAGATTTCATCTCACTCCAGAAATAATAGCTATTATCAAGTAATCAACCAATAACATGGGCTAGATAGGCTGTGGGGAAAAAGGAACATTTCTCCATTATTGTTGGGAGTGTAGACTGGTGAAACCACTGTGGAAATCAGTGTGGAGATTCCTCAAAAAATTAAAACTGAAATTCCATTTGACTCAGCTATTCCCCTTGTTGCTCTCTTCCTGAAAGAGTTAAAAATGTCATACCACAGGATTATATGCACACCCATGTTTATAGCAGCCTAGTTTTTTTCCCATTAAGTTTATTGGTACTTTTTAGGTATACTGTACAGTTATACTCATCACTGGGACCTTTTACCTTTACATGATGTATCTTGGTTCTTATACTTTCACCATATCCTTGCCTTCCCTTCATCCCTTCCACCCTTCCTTATTTACAAAGACTTTGTTTCCATTTTTTCCTTTTCTCATATTTTCCCCTTCTTTCCTTTCTCCTGCCATTCCCACTTCCCCTACTCCTTTAGCCCTTTTATTCCTATTTCACATTATCAATTAAATAATTTAAACCGTATATACGCTTTTAGTTTTTCACACCAGAGAAACTATTTGGTATTTACACATATGTGTTCTATTTATTTTACTTAAGAGTATGGCCTCAATATGCATCCATTTTCCTATGAATGACTCAAGTTTCTCATTATGGCTGAGTAGTACTCCATTTTATAGAAAAACCACATCTTGTTTATCCAGTCTCCAGTTGACGGGCAATTGGGCTGTTTCCAAATTTTAGCTATTACAAACTGTGCCATTTAGCACAGCTTATAACTTAAATTTATAACATAAATGTCCCTAAAATAATTTTCAAGCCCTGTTGTTTTCAAAAAAGATTCACTCAAAAATAAAAAGGGGAATTAAAATCAGTTTTATACAATGTTTTTCAGAAAATGCATGAAGAAATAAAGAACATTTTCAGAGCCAGGCATGGTGGCGCATGCCTGTAATCCCAGCACTCGGGAGGCCGAGGCAGGAGGATCACTGTGAATTCGAGACCAGCCTGGGCTACATAGTGAGTTCTAGGTCAGTCTCAACTATATAGTGAGACCCTGTATCAAAAAACCAAACCAAAACAAAAAATCTCCCAAAAAACAAAAAACGAAAAAAACAAAACAAAAAACATTTTCAGACTCATTTTATAGGAACAATGTTTACCTGATATTAACATCAGACATAAATAAAAGTATAGGCCAATCTTTCATGAACTTTAACACATTCTTAACAAAATATTAACAAATCAATTGAACAATATGTTAAAAATATATACTATGAGCAATGAGAGTTATTTCAAGTATAAAAGTATTTTTAATATTCAGAAACTATTATAATTTAACATATAAACACATTTAAATTTAAAAAGCATGTTCATTGCAAGTGACACAGAAAAATCATTTGACAGAATCCTGTACATAAAACATGAAAAAAATTCTCAGCACACTAGGGAAAGCAGAGATATGTCTCTAATAATAAACAGAATTATATTAGTCTTCTTTTCATATCAGTGACAAAATAACTGAGATAATTAATTAAAAAGAAAGAAAGATTTATTTTTGGCTTACAGCTTTCATGTGTTTCAGTTCAAAATTTCTTGGCTATGTAACCTTTGAGTGTGTGTAAAGCTATATATCATGGCAGGGAATGTGGAGCACATGGCAGAGGCATGTCAGCCAGGAAACAGAGATGAAGGGGTTAGGGTCTGACAGCTAACTGTGTCAACTTGAGTAATAAATGCTCAATTGAATTGAATCAGCATAGTTCTGAGTGCGTCTGTGGGAAATTACTGAAGACAGAATAACCACCTTAGAACGATGTCTCACCTGAATACTATAAAGGGGAATCACAGAAGGAAGGCTCACTTCTGTTTCTTCAGAGGAGCTCCAGTCTATGCCTTCACCTTCAACATCATCTCCTGGCTTCCAGGTCAAACTCTTCAGCCTTCCAGTGCACACTCTTCTGCCTCCAGCACAGACTCTTCAGCCTTCCATCACTGACCCTTCAGCTCACATGAAACACTACACTGAACTCCAGGCCTTCAATGGGATCCCTCAGGTCTACATTGTGCAGATAGACTTTTTGTACTCTTCCACATCTAACGCTATGGTTGGCCATTGTAAGCTACATGTAACCACTCTAACCACTATTACCACATATAACCACTGTTAACCATGTAACCAATTCGGTTTACCCCGAGCATCCCCTGCAGTGATTTTATGTACTGGTTATCACAAGCATTGCTCAAACAGGTGTTATTTCAAACAGTCAATTATTGTATTGAATAAATTTGATAAACTTGTCATTTTTTATATTTCATGTTATATTATCTTATAAATATTATCAAAAACATGCAATTTTGGGGTCGTCTTTTACTTAAATAATTGAATTGGTAAGTGGTTAAATCTGTTTCTTTAGTAAGCAATGACTGAAGCAGATTTTGGTATGAGGGGGCTCTAGAGAAAAAAAAATTGTTAAGGTGAATTTCTTTAATAGATTTAGGGTTCCTGGATTTGGCTCTCTCATGTGAGGACACCTAAAAATGCCATGGCCTCCTTGTGATACTGTGGGGAATACTGATAGTCCTTGGTGCAAACTGTTTAAAGTAATAGGTGTTGTAGATCCACCTGATTATCCTAGTTCACTACTTTTGAGATGTAAGGAGTTTAGCAAGTCTATATATGAAACTTTTGGATATTTTTGGCAGAATGAGAAATATAATGATACTGGCTGGTTGCTCTTAGCATCTCTGGACAAACTAGTGAAAACCAACAATAAGCTCAAAATAGCCATAGGAAATCTGAAGTATTCTAAGTGTGAAGGCAATTTAATAAAGGAAAATAAAGAGCTCAAAGATTCAAATTCCCAGCTCCAGACATATATAAAATCTTTAAAAGTTTCTAAATCTCTCCATCAGCCATAGGGCTGAAATTGCTGAAACCCAAACACAAGTTCTCATAACTTAATTGGTTAAAATACAGCAAAAGTTTAGTTTAGCCTTGAAAGGTGTCTGATGTAAGGGAGAGGGCACTCATCTGAAAAGAACAGAATTCCATAAATTGGAATGGAGATGTTTGGGGGGATTCTGACAAGGATGAGGGTGTTAAGCACTTAGACTCTAACAAGAGTATTTTACCAGAGGAAGAGATCTCCCCACCTATAGTGGCAGAGGCATCCCCACCCTCAACCTCTGTGTGTTTGCTTCTCCTAGTACACCTGAGGAAACTAATCCTATGTTGACCAGGGATGATACTGATGATATTCCTCAGGACCAACTCTCAATACCAACTTTTGCCACTAGGCTTATAACCAGACTCAAATTGCAGAAGGTTGAGGTACAAAGTATGACATATGATGTAGTTCACTATTCTCCTGAAGAACTTCATAAGGTTTTTAACTATTACAAGCAGAGGCCTGATGAGCAAGTGTTGGAATGGACTTTAAGGATGTGGAATAAAGGTGGCAAAAGCATACACCTGAATAAAGCTAAGTCTGTGGATATGGAACCATTAAGCAGAGATTCTGAATTTAATGTTGCAGCTCATGGAATAAATAATAGTTTACTTGGTTGGTTGGCAGAAGTATGGATCAAAAGATGGCTCACAGATAGGGCGTTTGAGATGCCTGATATTCTGTGATTTACTATTGAAAAGAGGATTCAGAGGCTTAGGGAAATGGTAATACTGGAGTGGATTTGTCATGTCAAACCTAATCTGCCAAACTGGAAATTGTCAGACATTTTGGGGATTACTAAACACTAGTTCTGAACTAACACTGATTCTAGGGGATTGAATACATCATTGTGGCCCTCCAGTAAGTATAGGGGCCTATGGAGATCAGGTGATAAAGGGACTTTTAGCAAAGATACAACTGATAGTGTGTCCAGTAGATCCTCAAATCCATTTTGTAGTCATTTTCCCTGTTCCACAGTGTATAATTGGGACAGATAAACTTAGTACTTGGCAGAATCCTCTCATTCATTCCTTAACCTTTAGTGTGAGGGTTATTATGGTTGAAAAGGCCAAATGGAAGCCATTAGAGTTGCCTTTAACTGACAAAATAGTAAACCAAATTTAGTATCAAATCCCCACAGGGATTGCAGAGATTGGTGCCAATATCAAAGACTTGAAGGATGCAGGGTTGGTGGTCTCCACCACATCTCCATTGAATTCTCACATTTGGCCTGTGCAGAAGATAGAAGGGTCTTGGATAATGATGGTAGTTTATCATAAAATGGATCAAGTGGTGATTCTGATTGCAGCTGCTGTACCAGATGTAATTTCCTTGCTTGAGCAAACTAACACAGCTCCTGGTACTTGTTATGCAGCTACTGAAATGGCAAATGCCTTCTTCTCCATACCTATCCATAAGGCCCTTCAGAAATGATTTGCTTTCAGTTGGCAAGGCCAGAAATACACTTTCACTGTCCTAACTCAAGGTTGGACACAACCTTGCATCACAGTTTTGTTCTCAAGCATCTTGATCACCTTTCTCTCCCACAAGTGCCACACTGGTACATTACATTGATGATATTATCATGATTGGACCAAATGAGCACATAGCAACCACAATGGATTTCTTACTAAAGCATTTGAGCCAGAGGATGGGAAATAAATCCAACTAAAATTTAAGGTCTTTCTATTTCAGGGAAATTTCTAGCATCCAGTAGTGTGGGGCATGTAGACATATTTCCTCTAAGATTGCATCAGGATTCACATTATACCAAAAAAAAAAAAAAAA
>NW_022900951.1:57872135-57914365 GCF_012274545.1 Fukomys damarensis | reverse complement strand
AAAAAAAAAGAAAAGAAAGAAAGAGAGGAAATCAAAGAAAGGCAAGGAAAAGAAAAAAAAGATAAAGTGCTTAGTGGACATTTTTGGATTTTGGAGGGAACACATTCTTCACTTAGGTGTTTTACTCCAGCCCAATTACACAGTGACTCAGAAAACTGCTAGTTTTGAGTGGGGCTCAGAACAAGATAAATATCTGCAACAAATCCAGGCTGCTGTGCAGGCTACTCTGCCACTGGGGCCATATGATCCAGCAAATCCTGTACTTGAAGTGGCAGTGGCAGGTAGAGATGCTGTTCAGAGTCTCTAACAGGACCCCATAAGTTAATTGAAGTGGAAACCTTTAGAATTTTGCAGCAAGGCTCTGCCATCACCTGAAGACAACTACCATCCCTTTGAAAAACAGCTCTTGTCTGTTACTGAGCCTTAGGAAAACTGTATGCTTTACCATGGGTTACCATGTGACACAAGTTGCCTATTATGAACTGGGTATTTAATCCACCAAGACACAATGTTGGACATGCACATAAATGAAATGGTATATATATGATTGAGTCAGAACAGGTCCAGAGGGTATAAGTAAGTTACATGAAAAAGTTGCCCAAATGGCCATAGCTCCTACTTCTGCTATATTGCCTTCTTTTTCCTATCATGTACCTATGGCCTCATGTGGTGCACCATATGATAATCTCTCAGAGGAAGAGAAGACTAGGACCTGGTTTACAGGTGATTCTGCAAGTTATTTAGGTACCACCTATAGGTGGAGAGTTGCAGCATTACAGCCCCTTTCCAGGACATCCCTGAAGGACAGTGGTGAAGGGAGATCTCCACAGTGGGCAGAACTTCAATTAGTGCACCTGGTAGTACACTTTGCTTGGAAAAAGAAATGGCCAGATTAATGATTATATACTGATTAGTGGGCTGTAGCCAATGGTATGGAGGGGTTGTCAGGAACTTGGAAGGGACATGACTGAAAACTTGATGAAAAATATATTTGGAGAACAGGCACATATATATACTTTTCCGCTTGGGTAAGGAATGTAAAAAACATTTGTATCATATGTAAGCATTTACCAAATGTGAGCTCAGCAGAAAAGGACTTTAACAATCAAGTAGATGAGATAACCCATTCTGTAGATAGTGATGAAATTCTTAAGCCACCCCAGTCATTGCCCAATTGACTCATGAACAGAGTGGCCATGGTGGCAGGGATGGAAGTTATGCATGGCCCAGCAACATGGACTTCCACTCACTAAAGCTGATTTGGCTATCTCCACTGCTGAATGCCAAATATTCCAGTAACAGAGACCAAAACTAAGGCCCTGATATGTCACCATTCCCCAGGGTGAGCAGCCTGAGACCTAGTGGTAGGTTTATTATATTGGACTGTTACATCATTTGAAGGACTGGGCTTTGTCCTTATTGGCATAGACACTTTCTCTGTATATGATTTTGTCTCCCCTGCATGCCATGATTCTGCCAAAACTACTATCTGACAGAATGCCTTATCCACCACCATGGAATTCCACAGAGCATTGCCTCTGACCAAGAAACACATTATACAGCCAAAGAAGTGAGGTAATAGGCTCATGCCTACTCACTGATATTAACATGTTTCTCATCGTCCAGAAGTAACTGGAATGATACAAAGATGCAATCATCTTTAAAAGACACAGTTACAACATCAGCTAGGTGACAATAGCTTGCAGGGCTGGAGCAAAGTTCTTCAAAAGGCTGTATATGCTTTGAATCAGCTTCCACTACATGGTAGTTTTCTCTCACAGCCAGGAAGGATTCAAGGTCCAAGAATCAAGGTGTGGAAGTAGGAATGGTACCACTCACCGTTACCCCCAGTAATATATCTACGTGTGTGTGTGTGTGTATACCCTGATAGATAGGACATTGTAGATAAGACTAGGGGAGTGAGTAATTAAATAGGTTATTACATATTTTAATACATACAGCATACTAGCCTGAACTACTGGAGAGATCCCACTATTGTGAGACTTACAGAGGAAGTGGTTCCCTCAGGCTTCATCACAGTATACACTTTGTTAAAAATAACAACTACAGCCAGAGGTACCAAACAAACTATGCTACTAAATTTATGTGGAATTAAATGCAACAAACACTACACAGCAAACTGATTGTCCAGAGCACAGCACTGAGAAAAAGTGATTTCCTAAAATGGTTTTCATATAGAAGTAGAAGAGATGTATGTCTTAACAGATACAAAAATTTTAACATAGAACTACAAGAATCATAAAAAATCAAGGCAACACAACTCCTCTAAAAGTTTATAACTCCCTAGTAAGTGATTCTCAACATATTATGGGAGTTAAAATTTTAAAAATCTTGTGAAAATAGTCAATGAATTCAAAGAGGATACAAATAAACAGCTGAATGAATTAAGGAAGACATCTGGTTGAAGGATCAAACAAATCTCAAAAACAAAAAAATTCAATGTCAAATAAAAGCTCAGTTGAAAACCTCACCAATAGATCATGTAGAAGAAATATGAGTACTTGAATAAAGATTAGATGAACTAGCACATTCAAGCAGCAATAAAGAAAAAATAAGAAAATATAAACAATATACAAAGTCTCTGGTGCATTGGAAGAAAAACTTATAAATTTTAAGTTTAGAAGAGGGACTTGAGCTACAATATAATGGCAAAGAATATTTATTTGTTGAAATAATAGAAAAATCCACAAATGATGAGAATAATATAGACACCTAGGCAAGGAAGCATTTAGAACTCCAAATAGATGTGACAATAAAAGGATCTCTCCATGACATATTGTAATTAAACTGTCAAAAGGAAAGATGAGTGAAAGGATATTAAAATCTTCAAGGGAGAAGTATCAAGTGACTAATAAAAGAAAACCTATCAGAATAGCAAATTTTAAGACCAAAAAAGCAAGGAATGATATAAAAAGACTTTCTAAGATAAGGAAAATGTAAAGAATTAATGATAACTAAATAACCAGTACAGAAGAGGCTTGAAGGAATCCTACAGATGAGGAAGCAAGATCGAAACAGACATGAGATGACAGGTGAAAATAAATCTCATTAGAAAGATGGATAATCAGAAAAGAATCAAGCATGATTACTGTATTCCACTTAAACATCAAACCTCTAAATTGAATAAAAGAGAAAGAAACAGATTGTTCAAAATAATCACAAGAAAACAAATGACAGGAACTAATACACTTCAGTCACTTGAATGTAAATAGCTAAAATTCTCCAATTAAAAGACATAGATTAGATTATTTTATTAAAAAAGAAGACCTAACTATTTTTTATCTGCAAGAAACTTGACTCACTGGCAAAATTATATGTAGACTGAAAGAGAAACAGTGAAATTATATTTCAACTAAATGAAACGTGAAAGCAAGCAGGAATAACTATATTGATATTTGATATACAGATTTCAGGCCAGAATTAATCAGAAGAGACAACATCACCATGTAAGGGTCAGGGGAAGTGGATTCCCTGCAGTAGGTCCCATCCTCCTGTGAGCCACCACAGCACTGGTGAAGGTTAAAGAATAGATGGAACAAGACTTAGAGTGAAGCTGAGTTTTGGGTCCTGGTCAGTGCTGCTGATAGCAGCAAAGACAAAAGCCCCCAAGCACAGCCAGTATTTATTGAATACAATCATGAGAAGGAATAGGGGGCTAGGGAGCTTTGAAGTCATCTAGTGAATTATTGCCAAACACCTTTCATGATGGCATCAGGCAGGGCTGTCAGGGAATAGTAGGCACTGCATATGTTTCTAGGATAGAGAAAACCAGTACTGGGACCAGGCACAATTAGCAAGTAGCCCACAAGGTCAGTGAGATGCAATAATTCAGGGGAAAGGATTTTAATTGGGGTCACACTGACCTCAGCTGCATATAACTTAAGAGGGTCCTGCCACTTCACAGACCAGGACTTAGGCCTCAGTGACAGCCATTAGTAAAAGAGAAATACTAAGCCCAACCGCTAGCTGACATGCCTGTTTGAGTCATGCAGGGCTTTGGGTTGACTCCTGATATAAAACATTATAGTGGAATTGTGGAAGGCAAGAAGTATATGCCACTCATAGCCTGCTAGTACTGAACAGAGATGTCTCCTATATCACTACACATTGATAATGGGAACAAAATATCAAAAAGATACAAAAACTGGAAATATATATGCACCAAATATCAGAGTATCCAATTTTGTAAAACTAACACTACATAATCTAGATTGAAAGACATGCCCAAGTAAAATAATCATGAGTGATTTGAATTCCCCATTCTTTCCAATAGGTAGATCATCCAAACAAAACATCACAGTCAAATAACATTATAGATCAAAGGGACTTAGCAGACATCTACAGTACATTACACTCAACAACTACAGAATACATACTGTTTCCATCCACAAATACAACTTTTTCCAAGATAGGTTGTATTTTATGTCATAAAATAAGTCTTATCAAGTACAAAAAAGGGGAAATAATTTCTTACAACTTATCAGACCACAACAAAATTTAAAAATCAAAAGCAAGATATACTGCAGAAATTATACAAAAGCAATACAAAAGCAGTATTGAGCAAAACATTTTTGAATGAGCAGTAGGCCATCAAAAAAATTAAAAAGTACTTGGGCTGGGATTTAGCTCAGTGGATCTGCCACCTGCCTTGCAAGTGCAAGGTCCTGGCACACACACACAAAAAAAAAGAACAAAGAAAGAAAGAAAGAAATTAAATAGCACTTAGATGAAAATGGAAACACAACCTAACAAAAACTGTAAGATACATCAAAATCTGTGATATCAGGGAAGGCTATACCTCAGAGTGCTAGAAAAACAAATCCTAAATAATGAACTTAATGATGTACTTCATAGCCTAAGAAAAACAAAAATAACTAAACCCTAAATCCATAAGAGAAAATATATAATAATGATAAGAGCAGAAATAAATGAAATAGAGTCTCAAAGAATGATTCAAAGGATTAAAAAAACAAAGAATTTGTTCTCTGTAAAGACAGCCAAATTAGCCTATACAAATAAAAAATGATACAAAATAAAAATAGAAGTGAAAGAGGAATTATTACAAAAGATGTCACTGAAATCCAGATGATCACTTGGGAATAAGATATAAAACTACATGCCAGTGCTCGCTTTGGTAGCACATATATAATAAAACTACGTGCCCATAAATTAGGAAATGTAAAAGAAATGGAAGGGCCAAGTATGGTGGTACATTCCTGTAATTCCAGCAGTTCAGAGGCTGAGCCAGGAAGATCACTGTGAATTCAAGGCAAGCCTGGGCTACATAGTGAGAAACTTTTCAAAAACAAAACAAAACAAAATAAAACCCTAAAAATTTTACTATAGCAAAATAGAAGAAAGAGAATAGAAAAGTGAAAATACATCAATAACAAGTATTGAAACTGGAGTAGGAATAAAACCTCCAAACAAACAAAGAAAACCCTAGGACTGGGTGGATACACTGCTGAAGTGTATGAGACTTTTAAAGAAGAGCTGACACCAATTCTCTTAAAATTATTTCATGATATAGCAAGTTAAGCAACTCTAGTCATCTAATTCCTTTAAACTAATATTATCCTGCTAACAAAACACAATAAGGTAACAACAAAAAAGGAACACTGAAAACCAATAACAATTATGAACACAGATACAAAAATCTCTAATAAAATACTTTCAATTTGAATTCACCATCACATTAAATAAGTCATACACCTTGACTAAGTTGGTTTCATTCCAGGGTTGCAACAATTGTTCAACAAATGTGAATCAGCTAACATATAGTTCACAGAGATAGAATCAAATATAAAAATGATATGATTTTACTGTGTAGAGAAAAGACATTTGATAAAATTAAGTATTTCTTTATGATAAAAATACTGAATAAATAGATATACAAGGATCACAGCATAACATAATAAAGACTATATGACAAATTTATATCCCACATCTTACTGAATGGCAAAAACTAAACTAAAAGCATTTTCTCTAAAATTAGCAATGAGCAAAAGGTGCCTACAGTCACCACTCTTATTCAGTATAGTAATAGCATCTATTTGTAGAACAATTATGTGAGAAAAATGAGGTACAAATAGAAAATGAAGAATTCAAATGATTAAGTATTAATTTCTGCACGTTATATAATTCCATAATTAGAATATTCTAAAAGGCCCACTAGAAGCCTCTTAGAACTCATTCAAAAATTCAGTAAAATAGAGAATAAAATTAAAATACAAAAATTAATAGATTTCCTATACACTATAATGAGAGCTCTGAGAGTGAAATTGGAAAAATAATCCCACTCACAAAAGCCTTACAAAATTTGGAATAATCCAAACAAAGAAGTTGAAAGATGGATGAGAGGAAATATGGAATAAAATTCAGCTGTCACAGTCTCTTGAGGACCTAGTCTCTGACACCTGAAAGACAACAATGCATAGAAGAGAAAAGAAAGAAAACTTCTGTTAATTAAAAAAAAGGCTGACAAACTAACTAGAAATCAAAGAAAAACTTGAGAAACTGAAGACAATGCATAGAAAATAAGGAAGCAGTCTGGAATGCTAACTCTCTCTTCCAGAGAGGGGGCACTTGTCTCTGCATACACAAGATAAGCCCAGAAAAGGTAGGCAGTCCCAGGAGAAAAAATAGACTAGGCCAGCAATCTTATTCCCATGAAAAGCTCACAATGATTGCAATTTGCAAATAGTGGCATGGGATTTTACTCTAAATATAACTCCTTCCACATGGCAGGCAGGAGTTGGAGAAAAAAAATCCACTGGAGTAGCTGCCATTGGAGAGTGGTTAATCAAGAGCAATTTTTAAATGACTTTTCTTTACTTTTATTAGCACACATTTTCAGTACATAACAATTACATTTGCTATAGGAATTGGTATACATACATAACACACTCCAAATATTTTTTCACTTGCCTCCACCCCTTTTTTTCCCAGCATCAGATTCATTTATTTACTTTATAAGACCTTGTAAAGGTACTTATCATAAATAAAGATAAAAAAAGCATATTAGTAGGCCAAAAAACATAGAAAATATATAAAACAATCATACTGTCGTTTTAGATATATGGTCTGTGCTAGATTACAATAATATTTTTCCATTACCTATATTTTATTTAATTATATATGTAATATAATATACACATGAGCACATATACAAATATTTTGTTTACATAAGAAAAACCATGCAATATTTAAGCTTGTGTGTCTGAGTTACTTAGCATTGTGGTCTCAAGGTACAACTAGTTTTCTACAAGTGACTAAAATGTATCATTATGGCTGAGTGATGCTCCATTGTGTATAAATACATTTTCTTCCTTCATCTATTGATGGACATATAGGCTATTTTCTAGATTTAGCTATCATGAATGAGAATAGATTAATAGTTGAAAACTGAGCTACTCTGGGAATTAGAAGCCACAGAGCAACTATACTTCAAGGTTTTTGGGCTTACCCTACCACTTGGTGGGAGATGTTCACAAGAGAAATTTATGAAGAAGGCAAAGGTTAGACAAAGAGCACCCAAGAAGTTTCAGCTCACACCAGGAAGGACAAAATGGTCCCACCTGCTGGAGTGAGAAGTCATACCAGTTATGTGTGGTCTTTGGAGCGGACTGGGTCTGAAAGTGTTAGCAGTAAGGCAGTAGATTGCTTGACTTCCTCACCATTCTCTTGTCCATATCCAGCACAGTGCTCAGTGGTCCCATCTCCCAATGTGATCAGGTACATGCCTTTGCTTGGACAGTTGCCTGAGCTTGGTTGCAGATGGCCTGTGAAGCTAGGCAGAGAAATCAGTGACATGGAGTACACAGAGAGACACAAAAACTCAGAGTGGAATGAATGAATGTAGTCCTAAGGCAGAAACTATTGCCCCAAACACCCAGCAGTAAAGGTGGGATATGACTCAATATTCAGCCAGAAAAATTAAGGACAGAAACAAAATAATACTTAGTAGTGACACACTATTCATCCCCCATATCTGGTGGATAGTGATACTACAGGCCCTGGGCAGAAACTGTTCATTCATACTCTGTGGAATTATTCTCAACTTGTTTCATTTTCTGGCAGTTTTTTGGAGTCATAGTTTTTTAATAAAATTTTACTGTTTTCTTCTTTTTTTGTTTCGTCTGTCACTTTTATCTAGTGCTATTATTTTTCTTTTACTCCTTAAGAAGATATTTTGTCACTTTTCTCTCCTCATATTCTTGTTCTTTATTTTTCAAATTTTACTTTCCCCTTTCCCATCCCTCCATTTTTATTACTACTAATATTAAGCTTTATGACATTTAAGATATTTACTTGACATTATGCTATTACTGTTGATTCTCTCTCTATTGTTAAAGGTGGTATAGTTGGACTTAGTAGATAGTCACTTTATGTAACCAATTGGTTCATCTTTGGATCTGCATTATTATTGCAGATCTCTTTTTGATTGTTAAGGGTATTACTGTGGTAGCTATTATTGGTCTTATGATATGTCAATATCCATGTTGAATTGCCTTTTTTTTATGATTTCATTGCTATTTACAGTGGTGGTATACTTGTTACTATGACTTGCTTTTACTGTATACCCATATCTGTTTTGGCTTTCTGTCATCGACATTATTGTAGTTCATTTCTAGAGAACTCTAGAGCTGGGACACTTACACTGCACCATCCACTCTCCCAAATTAATTGAGGTGGTCAACCCTAGGACAAAGGCAAAGTTCTTTATGATTAGCTATGCTCAGAGTGCACCACTGGAAACGAGACACTAAAGAGACCTTTATACTAGCAAACAACTCTTTGCACTTTAATCTTAATTGAAAATGTCCCTCAGGTAATAGAAAAAAAAAGAACAACCAACAATCTCAAACTAGTACAAGGAATATCAGAGTAGAAATTAGTGAAATTGAGGTTAAGAAAATAACACAAAGAATCAGTGAAATAGAGAGCTGGTTTTTTGAAAGAATAAACAAAATAGACAACTATTAACCAATCTTATAAAAAACAAGAATGACCCATATCCATGCAATTAGAAATGAAAAAGGAAAACTTACAACAGACTCTGCTGAAATCTAGATTATTAAAAACTTGAACTTCAATAAATTGAAGAACTTAGAACAAATGGATACATCCCTAGAAACATGAGCTATCAAAGTGGAACCAAGAATATATAAAAACAATAAATAATCCAGCATCAGGCAATAAAATGAAGGCAGTAATAAAAAGCCCATCAACTAAGTAAATAAAGCCCAGGATCTGACTTCTATCAGAAGTTTAGGGAAGATCAAATGCCAATAGTATTCAAACTTTTAAATGAAATTGAAAGGGAAGGAATACTATCAAACTAATTCATGGAAGCTAGACTTACCTTGATTTCACTTATTTTCCTTCAAATAACATAACTTCATTCTTCATGGCTGAATTGTATCTATATATCTAATTATCTATGCAGATATACCTACATGTCTTTCAGGCTACCTATTTATCTTATTGATGTATTTTATTTATCGATCTATGGATCTGTTTATCCATCTTTCTATTCTATTCATCTTTTGGTGGGCACCTGGGCTGGCTCCATAGCTTAGGTATTTTTCATTGTGCTATAATAAACACTAAATTATAGAGCATTTGTATGGTAGTTTTTTTTTGAGGAACTTCTATACTTATTTCCATATAGACTGTAACAATTTATATTCCCATCAGCAGTATAGAATGAATGCCCCCACTATATCCTCACTAGCAGTATTTGTTTGTTTGTTTGTTTTTCATATTTGTATTCTTGATTCTAGTCATTCGTACTGGAGTGAAATGGTTCGAATATAGATTAGATTTGTATTTCCCTAATAACTAAGGCTGTAGAAAATGTTTAAAATACTGACTACTTGTACGTCTTTGAGAGGTGTCTGCTCAATTCATTTGCCCAATTATTAATTGGGATGTTTGCTTTTATTTAGCTTTTTTAGTGTCTTATTTATATATTTTAGATATTAACTCTTTGAAGAAGAATAACTTCTAAAACTTTTCCCTATTCTATAAGCTATCTATTCAATCTGTTTCTCTTGCTGTGCAGAAACTTTTGTTTGATGTAGTCCCTTTCTTGATTCTTCCTATTATTTCCTGTGATATTGGTTTTCTATTCAAGAAGTTTTTCCCTTTGCCTGTTGTCTCCATGCATTTATGTTGTTTTCTTTTAGGGATTTCAACATTTCAGGTTTTATACTTCAGTATTTGATGCAATTTAAATTATGTTTTATACATGGTGAGAAATAGGGATTTTTCTTTTACATATGGATCAATAGTATTCTAGATATCAGTCCTTTGTATGAGTAGTAGCTGGTAAAATTTTTCTCCCACATTGTACTTTGTATCTTAGATCTATTAGTGATTTCTCTTGCACTGAAAAATCTTTTTAACACAATGAGATCCCAGTTGTTGATTGTTTCTGCAAGTTCTTGTGCTGTTGAGGATTTGCTCAAAAAGACTTCTCCTATGCTAATATCTTTGAGAGTTCTACCTAATTTACTTTCCAGTAAGTTTAGTGTTTCTGTTTTTATATTTAGATCTTCAATCCACTTGGGTTTTAGCTTAGTGCATAGTAAAAGATAGGGATCTAGTTTTCATCTTTGGCAAGTTAAAATCCAGATTTTCCAACCCCATTTATTAAAGAGGCTACCTTTCCTCCAGTGAGGATGTTTGGCTCCTTTGTCAAGGATGAGACAGCTGAGTATGTCTGGTGTTGTTTATGCATCTTCTAATCTATTCCATTGATCCTCAGGTCTATTTCTTTGCCAGTACCATGCTGTTTTTATCACAGTGACTTTGTAGTACAGTTTCAAGTAGGGAACTGTAATATCACCTGCCGTGTCTCTGTTGCCTAGAGTGGTTTTTGCTATTCTAGGTGTCTTCTGGTTCCACATGAATTTTTGGATTGTTTTCTCAAGTTCTGTGAAAAATACTGTTGGGATTTCAGTGAGGATTGCAAAGAATCGGTATAGAAGTTTTGGTAGCATGGTCATTTTCACTATGTTGATTCTTCCTACCCATAAGCAAGGGATGTTTTCCCATCTTCTTATATCCTCTTCTATCTCTTTTGTCAGAGTGATGTAGCATTCAGTGTAGAAGTCTTTTGTCTCCTTTAGATTGATTACTAGATATTGCATATTTTGGATGTTATTGTGAAAGGGACTGTTTCTCTAATTTCTCTCTCAGTGAGCCTGTTATTTGTATACAAGAAGGATATTGATTCTTGAGTGTTGATTTTGTATCCAGCTACTCTACTGAATCTGTCAATTAAGTCTAGCAGTCTTTTGGCAGAGTTTTTTGGATCTTCTATGTAGAGTATCATATCTTCACCAAATAGTGACAGTTAAACTTCTTTCTCTCTCTTGTGTCATTGCTGTGGCTAATGTTTTCAGAACTATATTGAGTTGTGACAGTGGACATCCTTGTCTTGTTCCTGATTTTAAGGTGAAGGTTAAAGTTGTTGGATTAATTTTTCAAGGTCCCTTACTGTTTTTAAGAGATCTCTGTTTTCATGGTTACTGACTGTAATCCTGTCTTCTATGCATGAAATTCTATTTTCATATTGTTTCATCCTGCTGTGAATGCTTTCTATAATTTTTTTTTTTTTTTTTGGTACCAGGGATTGAACTCAGGTCCTTGTGCTTGAGAGGCAGGCCACCGAACCGCTGAGCTAAATCCCCGGCCCTCTATAGGTTTTAATCTCTTCAATATATGTGTTTGAATCTGTTTAATAGATTTATTTCCTGTGTTGGGCATTCATGGTTTCCTTTTCTTTCCTATGCTGGGCATTCATGGTTTCTGTCATGGGCCTGAGCTCATCTATTTTTTAAAAAATCTGTTTCTGTTCTAGAGTCTCTAATCATGTGTTTCATTCTACTCACCATCTCTGTGGTTATATGGGAAATTATTTCTGTTTTGAATTTTTCTAGAGCTTCATTTATCTCTTTTTTCACTTCCTGTGCTATCAGTTCAGGGTGACCTGATGAATGACTGTCAGGACTTTTCCACCTCATTTACCCCAGAGTTTACCTCTGGTGGGGTGGAAGTCTGTGTTTTTGTCTTGCTTAAATGCCTTCTCATTTCTACTTTTGTCATTGGTACTGTCTTTGAGTTAATTCCTTGTTTAATCCTTCAATCTTCCACATGTAGCTCATCTTCAGGTTTTGAATCTCTAATGTCTCTGAAGCAATCTCATTTTCATTTTTGTTATACCAGGGAGGACAACTAATTATATCAATAACAACACCTTAGCCCAAGTGATACAATCAGCAACACAATAGTATCAAGCACAGCTTAGAAGATGACAATTTGTGACAGTTATTAATCTATCACCTTTAAACATGCAAATGAAGTGAAACGAGGATAGGCCAAAATATTTTTATAGTGAGTAAACTCTTCAATAAAGCAACTTTACACTTCAGGTTGGGGATTTAGAAGGAGTTGGGGAGGGAGGGATTATAGATAGGATAGATAAAGTTTAGAAATGAAGTCAGAGGTCATAAGAAGATCCCCAAAACACTAGAGAGCTGTTGAAGAGAAGAGAAGAAGACAGAACAAAATATTCCCAAGAACAGAGCAAACTAACTGCAATGGGGAGGCTAGAGACTATAATCACTTTCTTTTAAAACTAATGGCAATTGAGAGAAGGAAAAAAAGAAAGGGAAAAGAAAGAAAATACATTTGAATTAGGATAGGAAGAGGAGAGTAATGGAGATCAAGATGGGAGAGAGAGAAAGAGAGAGAGAGAGAGAGAGAGAGAAGTAAAAAAGATAAGGACAAGAAGATTGAAAAAATATTTGAATAAAGAAAAAGATTAAAATATTTTAAATTATTAAAGATAAGTAAAAAATATTACTTTGAAAATAAAAAAATACAAATAGAAGTAGAGGGCTTCCTTCAGGATTTGCCTCTGTTGACACAATAGACAGCTTGGGCAGGAGTGTGCAGGTCTAAGCTAATTAGTCTCAGCAAGCCAGCAGCTCTGCCCTGAGGTTCAGGGTAATTTTTGGCTGCAAGGCCCAAGTTGAGATCTCTGTCCTCCTGCTGGGTTGAACTGTGCAAGGTTCTACTGCAGGTTCCAGCTCTCTTTCCCTTGAACTTAGACAAAGCTCCAATGTGAGCTGCTGGGCCTTCCAACTTACCACCTATGGTAGGGTGGTGTGCCCTTATCACAGATTTTCCTCACTTTTCCAGTGGGCTTCAATTTTCATCTAGGAGCCTCAGAGAGGACTTCTTTCTCTTTTTTGCTGGGGATTGGGGGCAAGAACACTGCTGAATTAGCACCTACGTGGCCCTGCTCCTCTGTGGTGCTGGGTCAAAGTTGCTTGCCTAATGGAGGGTAGAGAGAAGCAGTAGAGCTCCTCTGTGGTGCTATGTCGAAGTGGTGGGAATGCTGGTGGGTCTCCAATAAAATTTTAATCCAAAAATTTTCTTAATCTGAAATTAACATTGCTATTTCTGCTTGTTAATAGTATGATATGTGCATTTTAATGCCTTTACTTTTTATGTATTATGATAATCTTTTTCAAACTGGGATGTTTCACCATTAACACTTAAAATGGAAGTCTATAACTTTTGTAAATTTCTCTATTTATTTTTTTTCTTTCCTTTCCTTTTTTCTTTGATTTTAATGCAGCTTGTTATAGGATTGCAGATTTTCTCCCCTCTTTTAATATTTTTTATACTTTTGTTTTAAATATTTTTGTGTATGCCTTGGGGTTTATAATGCACATTTTAAGTACCCTGCTTAAAAAAAACTTTTTTCTGATTGATGAACTTCTTTTTCCAACTTATTTCGTGACAGCTTTTCCAGGATTTAATTACCCCATTATTTTTATTCATAAAAATCCTTTAACTTTTGAAGGATATTTATTTCTAAATAGAGGATTCTACATTTTTAAGTTTCCTTCAAATTTTAAAATAAGTAGCCCTACTGCATTTTTGTTCTTATGTATATGAAGTGCTCTCTTTCGATTCTTTCAAGATTTTTTATTATTGGTTTTCTGTATTTTGACTGATGTATCTTCATCTGAGATATTTTCAGTATTTATGAGTACAGTTTGGTGAGGACATATTATACATATATATATATACTATGTATTTATAATATATACACACAAGCTTATTCTAATACATTATTAGAATATAAAGCATGTGTGTATATATATATAAACATGGCAGAATTTTTATAATCATTCACTTAAAGTAATAAGTCAATATAGGGAGGTTTGACTATTTTCTTCTTAAATTTGATTGCAATTTTAGTGTGCATTACTAACCAAATTAATGCATTTCATTGTGACATTGCTATACATGCATATAATATGCTTTGATCATAACCATTCTCCTTATTACCCTTTCCTTTGCTTTCCCAATTGTACCCTTCCTTTCTCTACTAGGCTCATTTCTACTTTCTTGTCACTTTTTAACCCTAGATTACACATATGAGAGAAAACATGCGTTGTACCTTTTTCTGAGATTGGCTGACTTCACTTAACATAATGATTTCCAGTACCGTACATTTTCCTGAAAATGACAAAATTTATTATTGTATACTCATACACATATCTATCTATCTATCTAGCTATCTATCTATATATATATGTATACACACACACACACGCACACACACACACAGTACCTATTATATGTTTTATCCATTCACCTGTTGATGGGCATCTAGCCTGATTGTAAAACTTGACTACTGTGGATATTGTGGTGATTAACATGGATATGCAGGTCTTTCTTACATATGCTGATGTACTGGTCAAGTTTTCCATCACTGGGACAAACTATCTGACTCTCAAAAGTTAAAGAGTGGTTGAATTTTGCTCATAGTTTCAGTGGATTTAGTGCAGAGTCAGTTGGATCCAAAGCAGAAATATGGCAGATGGGCTTGTCAGAGGAAGGCAGCTCACTTATGGCAGTCAAGGAGGTCAAAAGTTTTAAAGAGCAATAGTTTAAGGCTGAAGGCATGGATACTTCCTGGAAAGTCACTGACATGGCCCAGGTTAAAAGGCTGAAGAATCTGGAGTCTACTACAGAAAATGGTAGTAGCAAAATCCACACCTACTCAAACAGAATGGACCTCTTCAAATGCAGGCCAGTTCACCCCATATTCTCCTTTTATTCTACTGAGGCTGCAAGTTTATTAAGTGGTACCAACCATAAACAGGATTGGTCTTATCCCCTCAGTATGTTGGCCTGTGTGTGAGCAATCTCTGGAAACTTCCCCATATACATAACTAGAAGTATACTTCATATATGGTAGACATTTCTTCAGTCAAGTTCACATTCATGACCTGGAGTGACTACATGTCCTCACATTTGTAGTTTGTCATTTAGATCCAGTGCTATGTTATGCTCCAATGCTCATCTTTTCTTTCTGCACACTTCTCATACAGGAAAAGTTTTTTCCAAGCCATTTTATAAAGTTTGCAATAAGTGACTACTGCTCCAAATGCACAAATACCTTTACAGGGATCATGCAGATTTAGGGACATATGATCTCACAAAAAACACATTGAATGTCTATTAACTGAACCTCCAAAATGGAAACACTTCTATGACAAAGAATTTGAAATAATTTTTCTAAGGAAGCTTGGAAAATTAAAGAGAACACTATTAAATAATTTAGTAAAACAAAGGAAAAATTACAAGAATGAAGGGAGAACCTGAAAAGAGAAAAAAATTTTAAAACAAATTTTGGAGCTGAAGAATACAATGATGGAAGTGAAAAATGCAGTACATAGTTTCAACAGCAAACCAGATCAGGAAGAATGAGAAAGCCTCAGCAAAGGAATGGTGAGTGGAGCAGCTGCATTGAGCTTGCCTGGGACCAAAGCCCCACCCCTCCAAGCTTCAGCAGAGGAATGGTGAAAGGTGCAGCCTCACAGGTGCCTGCACCCACCACATGAGCCTCTGGCATCCTGGCTGGGCTGGCACCCAGATTAATATTACAGAGGCACAAGGGTCCATAAAGGACAATGATCTGAGCTGTACCCTTGATTTTGATTTAATTCTCACAGTTAAAGGTTATAGATTAATAAATATGAAAAATAGTCATTTTTCTAAGCTGTACTTGATGCTATTGTATTGCTGATTGTATCACTTGGGCTAAGGTGTTGTGATTGATTTAATTAGTTATCCTTCCTGATATAATGAAAATGAGATTGCCTCAGAGTCATTAGAGACTCAAAACCTAAAGAAAATCTATCACAGGAAGATTAAAGTATAACCCAGGAATTAAAATAAGGACAGTACCAAAAATGAAAATAGAAATGAGAAGACATTCAAGCAATCCACAAGCAGAAACAGAGGTTGCCCATTCATAAAAGGCAAATTCTTGGGGAAATGAGGTAGAAAAGTCTGATAATCAACCATCTGGACATCCTGAACTAATAGAACAGTAAGTAACAAAACAGATGAAAGAAGCTCTAGAAAAATCCAAACAGAAGTAATTTCTTAGATAACTACAGAGATGGTGAGCGGAATGAAAGTCATGATTAGAGACTCTAGAACAGAAACAGATAAAAAATACATGATCTCAGGACCATGATAGAAGCCATGAATGTCCCACATAGGAAAGATGTGGAAACCATGAATGCCTAACATAGGAAAGAAATGGAATCCATGAAACAGATTCAAACAGATATCTAGGAGATTAAAAACCCTATTGAAAGTCTACACAACAGGGCTGGGGATTTACCTCAGTGGTTCCAGCACCTGGCTCACAAGTGCAAGGACCCGAGTTTGATCCCTTATACCCCCCCAAGAAAAGTATACATAACAGACTGAGCTGATCTGAAGACAAGATATCAGATATAGAAGACAGGATGGTAGTCAGTGAGCATGGTATTTCTTTAAAACAGTAAGGGAACATGAGAAATCAACCCAACAGTTCCTAAATGACACAAAGAAGAATAATGTAAGACTTATAGGAGCCCAAGGGGGAAAAAAACCAGAAGAAACTACAAGTAACATTAAAAAACTGTTCACAGAATTAATGACAGAAAACTTCCCAAACAGAGCAAAAAAATTTGACGTACAGATAAGTGAGGCATATAGGACTCTAACTAGCCATGATAAAAAAATGTATACCTAGACATGTAATAATCAAGATCCGAGAACTCAATAGAAGAATGAAATACTAAAAGCAGTTAGAAAAAAGAAACAAATAACATGCAAAGGAAAGCCCATCAGAATCACAGTAGACTTTGTAACCCAAACCCTCAAGCCAGGGAGAGCCTAGAGTGAAGTATTTCAAGCCCTAAAAGAAAACAAACTGCAACCTAATCTTATGTATCCTACAAAACTATCTTTCAAAATTGATGGCAAAGAACACCTGAAACTTCAGGAATACCAAACCAACACTACAAAAAAATACTAAATAATATCCTAGAAAAAGAAAATGAATATCACCACCCCATGAGTCCCAACAGAGCAAAGCCAGCAAGCAAGGCAAGAAATTAAAGGGAGAGGGGAAAAATTAAAAAGAGCCAACAACAGGAAAATAACATGATGGTGATAAGTCAATATGTATCAATTATAACTGTCAATGTTAATGGGCTAAATTCACCAATCAAAAGAAATAGACTGACAGAATGGATAAAGAAGCAAAGTTCAACAATATGGTACATACAAGAAACACACATAGTTAAAAAAGAAACTCACTGACTGAAAGTAAAAGATGGAAAACAGTTCTCCATGTGACAGTAACCTGAAAAGAAGCAGAGGTAGCTATGTTATTTGCAGGCAAAATAAATTTCAAACCAAAACTAAGTAAGAGAGACAAAGAAGGTCACTACATCCTTGTAAAGGGAACAATCAAAGAGGAAGATATATATATGTGTATACACACACACACACACACACATACATACACACATTCCAAATACTAATGCTCCCAACTATAAAAAACAAATATTAGGGGAAATAAAAAGCCAAATAATCACTAAGACAATTGTAGTGGGGGAACTCAATATGCCACTGTCGCAATTAGACAGATCATCTAGAAAAAAAATCAATGATGAGTTTTTTATATATTCCAGATAATATTCCTTTGTCTGAGGAGCAGCTGGTAAAATTTTTTTCCCACATTGTGATTGTCTTTTAGTTCTGTTGATGGTTTCTTTTGCAGTGCTAAGGGGGCTAAAGGTGTAGGGCACGTGGGAAGTATAGGGGAAAGGTAATAAGGAAAAAGAAAAAAAACATGGGAAAATGAAAAAATGGAAATAAAATATTTGTAAATTGGGAAGGGAGGAGGGGGTGAAGGGAGGGCAGGGATGAGGGGAGAAATTGAGAACCAAGACCTGTCAGGTAGTGGTACAAGATCCCAATAATGAATGCAACTGTACTGTATACCTAAAATGTACCAATAAACTCAATGAGAAAAAAAATCAATGATGAAATACTAGAACTGAATGAAGCTTTTGAACAAATGGACTGAATAGATGTCTACAGAGTATTCCACCACACAAACTCAGAACATATGTTCCTTTTAGCTACACACAGGTCTTTCTCCAAAATAGACCATATACTAGCTCATTGAACATGTTTAAGTAAATACAAAGGAGTTGAAGTTATTCCATATATATTATCAGACCATAGTGCAATTAAACTGGAGATCAATAGCAAAAGAAACCACAAGAAATTCACAAATATATGGAAATTGAATAACATTCTCCTGAACAACCACTGGGTCACAGAGGAAATTAAAGAAGTTAGACAATTTTTACAATTTAATGATAATTCCAATAAAACATTCAGGGAATATATGGGACACAATGAAAGCAGTTCTACAAGGGAAATTTACAGCAGTGAATGTCCACACTAGAAAAACAGAATGAGCTCAAGTAAATGACCTAATGCTGAATCTTAAGCTTCTAGAAAAAGAAGAGCAAGACAAACACAAAGCTCTTATAAGGGAGGAAATTATAAAGATCAGAGCAGAAATCAATACATGGGGACTAAAAGAATGATACAAAAAATCAACAAATTGAAGAGTTGGTTTTTTTGAAAGAATAAATAAAGTCAATAAACCATTAACCAACTTTATCAAAAAGGAAACAAAAGGCTCATATCCATGCAATTAGGAATGAAAAAATTGAAGTCACAACAGATGCAGCAGGAATCCACAGGATCATCAATACCTACTTAAGAAGCTGTACTCTAATAAAATGCAAAATACAGAAGAAATGGACAGATTTCTAGATACATTTGAATTATCAAATTTGAATGAAGATATAAAAATCCTAAACACCTCAATTATAATCAGTGAAATTGAAAATGTAATTAAAAATTTATCAACAAAGATAACCACAGGTCCTGATGGCTTTACTACTGCATTCTAAAAAACATTTAGAGAGGAACTACTGTCACTAATTTTGAAACTTTTTAGGAAATTGAAAGGGAAGCAATACTTTCAAATTCATGCCTGGAAGCAAGTGTTACTCTGATTCCAAAACCAGGGAAAGACCCAACCAAAAAGGGAAATACAGGAAGATCTCCATAATGAACACAGAAGAAAATGTCCTCAATAAGATACTGGCAAACAGAATACAGAGGATCATCAAGAAGGTCATATACCCTGACCAAGTCGAATTTACCCCAGGGATGCAAGGATGGTTCAACATACACAGATCAATAATGTAATACACTATATTAACAAAGTCAAAGTCATGATAATCTCAGTAGATGCAGAAAAAGCATTTGACAAAATTTAACATGCATTTATGATAAAACCCTGCAGAAAACTGGAATAGATGATCTTTATCTCAACTCGATAAAGGCTGTCTATGTAAAACCAATAGTCAATATCATTCTAAATGATCAAAAACTGAAAACATTCACATTAAAATGAGGAACAAGACAAGGATGTCCACTGTCACCATTCCTATTCAACATAGTTTTGGAAATGTTAGCTACAGCAATTAGACAAGAGAAAGAAATAAAGCAGTAAAGATAAGAAATAAAGAAATTAAACTGTCATTATTTGCTGATGATATGATACTCTGCATAGAAGACCCAAAAGACTCCATCAAAAGACTTCTAGACTTAATTGACAGACTCAGTAGAGTAGCTGGATACAAGGTCAGCAATCAAAAATCAATATCTTTGTAGTACACAAAAACAGACTCACTGAAAGAAAAATTAGAGAAACAATGCCTTCCATAATAGCATCCAAAAAATGAAATATCTGGGAATCAATCTAATGAAGGAAGCAAAACACCTCTACATTGAGAACTAAAACACTCTGAAAAAAGAGATCAAAGAGGATATAAGAAAATGGAAAGACATACCTTGTTTCTGGGTAAAAAGAACCAATATAGTGAAAATTGCCATACTTCCAGAACTACTGTACAGATTCAATGCAATCGTGATTGAATTCCCAACAGTATATTTTACTGAACTTGAGAAAACAATCTAAAAATCATTTTGATCCAGAAGAGACCTAGAATAGCAAAAGCCATTCTAGGCAACAGAAACATGGCAGAGGGTATCACAATCCCAAACTTGAAACTATACTACAAAGCCACTGTGTTAAAAACAGCATGGTACTGGCAAAGAAACAGACCCATGGATCAGTGGAATAGATTAGAAGGTGCAGAAACAACTCCAGACATATTCAGCTACTTCATCTTTGACAAAGGAGTCAACCATCCCCACTGCAGGAAAGATAGCCCCTTTAATAAATGGTGCTGGAAAAACTGGATTTCAACTTGCCAAACATTAAAACTATAACCCCATCTTTCACCATTTACTAAGCTAAAATCCAAGTCAATTAAAGATCTAAATATTAAAACAGAAACATTGAAGTTGTTGGAAAATATATTAGGTAGAACTCTCAAAGATGTTAGCATAGGAAAAGTCTTTATGAACAAATCTTCAGTAGCAAAGGAACTAGTCCAAAGAATCAACAACTAGGATTTCATCTTTTAAAAAATCTGCACTGCAAGAGAAACCTCCAACAAAGCTAAGTGACAACCTACTCTGAGGGAAAAGAATTTTAACTGCTGTTCCTCAGACATAGTTCTACCACTTAATATATATAAAGAACTCAAAGAAAATCAGACTCCCCAAATTAAAAAAGCCAATTAAAAATGGGCAAGTGAAATGAACAGACATTTCTCAGACAAAGGAGTAAAAGCATCAAATAAACATATGAAAAAATATTCAACATAACTGGTCATTTTAGAGGTGCAGATGAAAACAACATTGAGATTCCATTTTACTCCAGAAGGAATGTCTGCTATAAAAAAAACCCCAATAACAAATATTTTCAGGGTTGCAGTGGAAATGTAATATAATGCAGCCACTGTAATATGCCCTCCAAGAGCTCTGTATGATGACATGTAGGGTTTTTGGCAGGTGTCTTTAGTATAGTTTTGGTTGGTGTTTTTACAATGGCTTTGCTGGTAGAGCATATTTATCATGAAAACCACAATCAAATCGAAGCCAAAACTGAAAAAGACTCATATAAACATTGTCATTGTACACATCAATTCAGGCAAGTCTATCACCACTGGCTATCTGATCTACAAATGTGATGGTACAGACAACAGAACCATGGAAAGTTTTGAGAAGCTGTTGAGATATACCTACGTCTTGGATAAATTGAAAGGTTCAAATCAATGTGGCATTACCACTGTTTTAGTTTGTGTCTGGATGTCCCCCCCATAGCCTCATGCCATCATAGGCTATTTTGGAAGTGGCTGAATCTAGAGTGTGTGATTGATTCATGGTGGGGGTAGACCCAAGGGCACTAGCATTAAGGGTGTGACTGCTACCCACCCTAGGTATTTTGAATAAGATAAAAGGGACAGGGAGATATTAAGGTTTCTTGTTACTTTTGCCACTTGTGCACACCATGAAGTGTTTCTTCTCTGTGACATCCCTCTGCCATGTGCTATTCTGCCTTGGAGACAGCCAATTATGGATTGAAACTTCTACAAACTGTGAGCTAAATAAACCCCTTCCCCTTTAACTTTGGGTGTAGGGTATTTTGTCTCAGCAATGAGAGAAAAGCAACTAACGTAACCATTGCTATCTCCTTGTGAAAATTTTAGACCAGCAAATAATATGTGACTATCATTGATGCCGCAGGACTCAGATACTATACAAAAAACATGATTACAGGCTTACTGTGCTGTCCTGACTGTTGCTGCTAGTGCTGGTGAATCTGAAGCTGGTATCTCCAAGAATGGCCAGAACTTTGAGAATGCCCTCTGACTTACACACAGGGTGTGAAACAACTAATTGTTAAAGTTAACAAAATGGATTCTACTGAGCTGCCCTACATCCAGAAGAGATATGAGAAAATCTTTAAGGAAGTCGGCACCTACATTAAGAAAGTTGGCTACAACCCTAACAAAGTAGCATTTGTGCAAACTGATGGTTGGAACAGTGACATGTTGGAGCCAAATGCTAACATGTGTTGGTTCAAGGGTTTTAAAGTCACTCATAAAGCTGGCAATGCTAGTAGAACCACACTGCTTGGAGCTTTTGATTGCATGATACTGCCAATTTGTCCAATTGATACCACTTTGTATCTGACTTTCCAGTATGGCTGCAAAACTTGTAGCATTGTCACTATCAGTGTTAGCAACTGGAGACTTGTTAGGGAATTGATCATGTTAAAGTATTTTGACACTGCCATATTGTCACTATCAGTGTTAGCAACTGGAGACTTGTTAGGGAATTGATCATGTTAAAGTATTTTGTGACACTGCCATTTTGGGCTGGATTTCTGGGTTCTTCTACCCCTAAACCCTTGTCTTAAGTCTCCTTTTCCCAAGACCATGTCAGTATATAGAATTGAAACTTAGAGCTTCCGCAAGGTGTGAATCTTAAAAGGCAACATGGCTTGTGATAGGTTAAGAACAGCCTACCCCACCTTAATGGTAAAGTCTTTAGCTCCAAGCCCCATAAATAGGCCAGCACTCCCTTATCTCTCTCTCTCTCTCTCTCTCTTTCTCTCTGTTCTCTCTCTCTCTACTCTTTCTCTCTCTCTCTGCTCTTTCTCTCTCTGCTCTTTTTCTCTGCTCTGCTCCCCTGAATAAAATCTTGTTGGACCTCTCAGTGAGCATGGCCTAGTTGTTCCCTTTCATTGGTGTCAGAAGTGGGATCTATGATTGCCCAGCTCACAGGTTAACATACCTGGGGACCCGAAACCCGGATACTGAGACGCTCCAACTCTGCCCCATCCCATGTCAGTGACAACCTTCCTTGGTGCCATTCTTGCATCCAACACCAATCCATCTATTTTCAGGTCTGCACCAGATATTGTGTAAGTTTCCCCATTCTGGGATGTCTTTTGGGTAGTGGGAGATCCCGGGGTCCCAGACCTCCATGAGGACATCCACCTTGGACATGGCCTGGTGCTGGGCCCTCCGTCCTCCACATAGCAAACCACTGTGTTTGTTAGGTTAAGGCCGGGACTTAACCAGGCCTCTCTGTCCTTGCTTGGGATGCCCTGAAGGTGTCAAGAGGCTTCCACTTAAACTCCTACCTTGTACAAGGGATGCCTTTGCAAGAGACACGAGTTCCACCCTTTCAGACACTGGTCTGAAAAGGAGGTCTTATCAGAACTCTAAGAGATGTCTGGACTTCTGATAACCTCCTCCACTGTCCTCTTGGTGGTCATGGGCTCTGGCTCTTCCATACCCTCAGACTATCCTTTGGAATGCTTACTCAGAAATTTGGAGGGCCTTGATCTAAAACCCAAGTGGATAATTCACTTATCCACTCAAATTTGTGTAATATCAATTAGACAATCAAAATGTCTGGCCACCTAATGGCTCCCTTGAACTGGGTCTAATTTGAGACCTATATAACTTTTGTGAGCCTCAAGGAAAATGGTCAGAGATTCCATGTGTTCAGGGCTTTTCTTATCTTAGCCAACAACCCTCTCTTTGTTCCACTACCCAGAAATCACCTCTCCCTCTATTGCCTCTCCCCACACTTCTGGTAGCCCGCGGTCCCTCAATCACCAATTCCCTTCCTCTTAACTCTTCAGGCCCACTGGATCCGGCTGATGACCCTCCCCCATATCCGACCCCCGGCCCAAGAAACCGACCCACTCCTTCCCCTATCTTGTCTGGTTCTTCCTCTCCTCCTACTCCCCCTACCCCTCTCATCTCCTCAACACCTCCCACCTCAACTGCTCCATCCTATGCCCCAACTCCACCCCTTACCCACTCCAAGACCCAAGCAAGCCAAGTGATGGTGCCCTTGCACGAAGTAGCAGGAGTAGATGGCATTGTCCACATTCATACTCCCTTCCCCATGACTGAACTAGTCCTCATCCAAGCCAGACTTGGATCTTTCTCTGCTGATCTGACAACCTTTGTAAAACAATTTCAACTCTTGATACAGTCTTATCAATGAACCTATCATGATCTTTTTGTTGTCCTTACCAATGCTTTAACTCCTGAAGAAGGCAAAAGAGTGCTGGATCAGGCCCATGCCCATGCCGATCAGGACCACTTGACAATCATCATCTGGTAGGTGCTGTTGCAGTCCCAGAGCAAGACCCAGACTGGGATTACAACACTGAGGAAGGAATTGAAGCTCAAGACAGGTATATTAATGGTCTCCTTCATGGGCTCCGTAAAGCCACCATGAAGTCTGTCAACTATGAAAGGCTTAATGAAATTATATAGGATAAGAATGAAAATCCATCTCTCTTTTTACAAAGGCTGACTGATGGCCTCTGCCAACACACCAAACTTTACCCTGAGTCTGTTGATGGCCAGAGATTGATTATGATGCATTTCTTTTCTCAGAGCGACCCTGACATTAGACTCAAAATAAAAAAGCTCAAGAGGGAACCTTTGACTCCCTCTGCAGAAGTTCTGGCCGCAGCATTCAAAGTTTATCATGGCCATGATGATCTCAAAATCACCAAAAAATACCAGTTACTGGCACAAGCCCTCGATCCTGCTATGCCATAGGTGTCTCAAAGAAAGAGACCCTTCAGGGGACCCCCATACTTATGGGGACCCTGCTTCTGTGCAATCAAGAGGGACATTGGGCCAGTGATTGCCCAAATCCTAAGGCGCCCACAAAGCCTTGCCCTAAGTGTCAACAGAGGGGACACTGGGGTTTCGACTGCCCCTGGCATCCACCTGCCATCGGGCCGCTGGCCCTGCCACTCCCCTGAGTGATGACCTGATAGGTCTGGCAGCAGCTGCAGGGCTATGAAGAGGCCCTGGCATAACTGGCCCAATGCGGATCACCACCCAGGAGCCCAGGGTGACCTTGACTGTGGCAGGTAGGACTACTGTTCTCCTATTAAACACTGGTGCCAGCTTTTCTGCATTGAGAGAATATTGGAGACCTACCTTCCTGTCTCAGACCTCTATTGTTGGGGTAGAAGGTCAAAAGAAACACCCTCGACAGATTCCTCTACTGTCATGCACAATTGGTGATTTTTCATTTCTTTATTCCTTCCTAGTCCTCCCATTCTGTCCCATTCCCTTATTTGGTCATGACATTTTATCCCAAATTGGGGCATCCAATCATTTTTCTATGCCAAGCCCTTCCAGCACTCCAATGTCTTTCTTTTGTCTTTTATTATCCCAAGCTATTGAACCTCCAGTCTCCACATCCAAATGGCCGATTAATCCCTCCCTCATAGACCCCCAGGTGTGGGATGTTCAAACTCCTTCAGTGGCCAAATGCCTCCCTGTCAAGGTCCTCCTCAAAGATCCCTCATGATTTCTGAATCAGGCACAATATCCCCTCCCTCGTACAAGCATAGAGGGGTTAGATCCCATCATAAATAGCCTATTGCAAAAAGGGTTTCTGAGACCCACCAACTCTCCATTCAATACCCCTATCTTGGCAGTAAAAAAATCTAATGGAACATATCGATTGGTTCAAGACCTCCAAATCATTAATTCTGCCACTGTTCCCATTCACTCTGTTGTGCCCGATCCCTACACTCTCCTGTCCTCAATCTCATCCATTGCCACCCGTATTTCTGTTCTAGACCTCAAAGATGCTTTCTTTTTGATCCCCTGATGTAGAGATACCCAAGACATTTTTGTATTTACCTGGACTGATCCCTTCTTTAATATATCTACTCAATTAACCTGGACCCTATTGCCCCAGTGTTTCAGAGACAGTCCCCACTTGTTTGGTCTAATTCTAGCCCAAGATTTATCCCTTCTCCAACTTCAAGGTTCACGATGTATCCAATATGTCGATGACCTCCTCCTTTGTGCTCCTTCATTAATTATACTCCAACAAGATACTTACATGCTTCTAAATTTCATATCCAAGAGTGGATATCGAGTTTCCCCAGCCAAGGTCCAACTCTTCAAACAACAGGTCACCTATTTGGGGGTATCTTTAATACCTAGTTTTAAGTCTATTACAGTAGATAGAAAATGGGTTCTTCAAGATGTTCCAACACCCTCCACCAAGAAAGAGCTCCTTTCCTTCTTGGGTATGGCTGGATATCTTAGATCCTGGATTCCCAACTATTCACTGCTGGCAGCCGCCCTTTATGAGGCCATTAAAGGAGATCCCCATGAGTCTATAGATACTTCTATAACCACACCCTTTGTTCGCCTTAAGTCCAGCCTATTAGAGGCCCCTGCTTTATACTTCCCCCATCTGTCATGTCCCTTTTATCTTTATGTGTCAGAAAATAAGGGATTTTCAATTGGGGTCTTGGGCCATCAGTTAGGACCCACATTTGTGCCTGTGGCCTACTTATCTAAGCGGCTAGATCCCACCATCAGAGGTTGGGCCCCCTGCTTGTGAAGCCTAGCTGGCACATCTCTCTTAGTTGAAGAATAAAAAATAAACTCACTTATGGATCCCCCACCATGGTTCTCTCCCATCATTCCATCTCAGATTTATTAAATTATAAACATCTGCAACGTATATACTGACCTATTACTGACATGTTATTGGCTTTTTGTTGACTCTTTTTACTTTTTCTCCCCTCTACTTTTAGTTTCTTGCCTTGCCTATTTGATTTGCTCTGTTGGGCCTCATGGTGTTGTGACTTTCATTGTCTTTTTGTAGGATATTGTGTAGAATTCCTTGTAGTGCTGGTTTGGTATTCCTGAAGTTTCTCAGGTGTTCTTTGTCATAGAAGTATCTTATTTCCCCATCCATTTTGAAAGAGAGTCTTGCAGTATACATCAGTCTAGGTTGGAGGATATTTTCTTTTAGGCTTGAAATACATCACTCCAAGATCTCCTTTACTTGAGGGTTTGTGTTGAAAAGTCTGCTGTGATTCTGATGGGCATTCCTTTGCATGTGATTTGTTTCTTTTCTCTTAGTGCTTGTAGTATTTTGTTCCTCTGTTGGGTTTCTGGGATCTTTATTATTATATGTCTAGGTGTAGATTTTTTTTTGCTCATGGCTAGTTTGGAGTCTTATATGCCTCACTTATCTTTATGTCAAATTCTTCCCCTCTGGGAAGTTTTCTGTCATGAATTCTGTGAACAGCTTTTTAAAGTCATTTGTATTTTCTCCTGCTACTTCATGGATTCCTATCAATCTTATGTTATTCCTTGCATCATCAAAGAGTTGTTGGATTGATTTCTCATGATCCCTTAACTGATTTTAAGAGACTCGTCTTTTCAAGGTCACTGAATGCATTCCTATCTTCTATATCTGAGATTGTATCATTGCATTTTTTTATCCTGCTGTGAAAACTTTCTATAGACTTTTTAATTTCCTGGATATCTGTTTGAATCTATTTAATGGATTCCATTTCTTTCCTATATTGGGCACTCATTGTTTCCATTTCTTTACTATGCTGGGCCTTCATGGTCCTGAGCTCATCTGTTTTTTTTTTTTTTTTTTTTTTTGTCAGTTTCTGTTTCAGAGTCTCGAATCATGACATTCATTTTGCTCACTATCTCTATGGTTATCTGGGAAATTATTTCTGTTTTGAATTTTTCTAGAGGCTGATTGATCTGCTTTTTTACTTCCTGTGCTTTGAGTTCAGGGTGTCCTGGTGGTTCACTATCGGCCTTTTCATCCTCACTTGCCCTACTGTTTGCCATTGGTGAAATGGAAGTCTGTCTTTGTGCCTTGCTTAAGTCTTTTCTAATTTTTATTTTTCTTGTTGGGTTTTCCTTGGTTTAATGCCTAGGTTATTACTGAAATCTTCCTGATATAGTTGTGCTTTAGCTTTTGAGTCTCTAATGACTCACAGACATTCTCATTTTCATAATATCGAGAAAACAACTTATTAAGTCAATCACAATCCTTTATCCTAATTGATACAATCAGCAACATAATAGGATCAAGTACAACTCACAAATTGACCAATTGTGGTAGTCATTAATCTATCACCTTTAAACCATGTGAATTAAATTAAAATCAAGAAGCAGCCCAAAACATGTTTGCAGTGAATAAACTCTTCAATATAGCATCTTTGTCATTTAGGATGGGGGATTAGACAGAGTTGGGATGAGAGGAGTAGATAAGTAAAAGAATTGGCGAAGGTTTCAAATGAAGCCAGAGGACATAGAATGACCATACCTTCTTAAGGAAATTATTAAAGTCAAAAGAGAAAGACACAGTGCAAGAATAAGGACAAGAATATTAACAATTTGACAGTAATAGGGGCTCACTTTCCTTTCAAACTATTGACCCTTGAGTGAAGTAAAATGAGAGAAGAACATGAAAAATAAAGAAACAACAATAAAGAAAGAAATCTGAGTTAGGGTAGGAACAGGAACAGAAAGTGAGATGATGAATAATATGGGGGAGCAAGAGACTGAGTTGGAAAAAGAGGATAGCAAAAGGAAAGAATTTAAAGACTGGAATGAGGAAAGGAAAGAAAAAAGTATTTGAAGGGCCTCTTTCAGACTTATCTCTGCTGTCATACAGAATAGCTGTATACAAGGACAAAACTCAATATATATATATATATAATTTCTAGTTCTAGCATCAAGAATAGTTAAAGTCTCATAATACAGATATAAATATCACGGAGTAATTGTGGAAAATGAAAAAAAAACTAAAGAGCACAAATGTCAATGAAATAGATTATTTTCATGATCTCTAGGTAATATTCATTACTGAATCAAAGCTTATAATTAGAAGGAGTTCAACATGGCTAGAAATTCTTCATTCCCTAGAGTAGCTAAATTCACTGAGCAATTTTAATCATCATCTCTTTTTAAACCTGAGAGATTATTTCTCATGTGATTTTCTCAGTAACATTACTCTTTGGCTTTTCTAACTTCTTTTGAAGACTTGGTGGAATTGCACAGCACAGATTTGGAGTCATGACCAAATGTGAAATAGTTCGGGTTAGTGGCTTCTGGTTTCCTCTATATCATTGTACCCTGGACTTTGCTTCACTCTGCTGGATGTCTGGGGTTCCATTTTGTTTCTGCATCTTGTCATTTTCTATTTTTCACATTTTGGTTTGCGCATTTTTTTGTTGATGCTTGCAAATTGCTTATGGTAGGTATCTTTATCACTAATATTGAGGCTTCCCTTGGAAATGTCTATTCCTCAGAGATGTCTTCTAGGTTTAGCTGGCTCTTTACCTTTGTGTCTGTCCCAAGATCCTACCTTCCCAATTTATTAGGAATGAGAAAGTGGTATCTATTTGGCTCAGCAGCCAGTCCTTTGGTACTGGACTATAGTGATGATCATGACTCCAAACAAGCACAGTGTTGTCATACAAGGGAAATCAACTGACTACAACAGACATGACATCCTACATAAAGTAGTATAAAAACTGACGAACTATTAATTTGGCACTTTTAATTATAGGAGCAAGATATACAGTTATATAACAAAGTCCAACATAACAAGAACTTATATGCAGTAAGCTTACTTTCAGTGGAGTGATTTCACCCTGTGGACATAATTTAAGAAAAAATAATATTGATTCCAGGGCTTGAATTCAGGACCTTGTGCTTATGAGTTAAGTGTGATACCACTGAGCTAAATCCCCAGCCTCCTTCAGAATATTTTGAAGAGCTGGTTTGGTGATCATGAATTTCTCTATTTGTTCTTTGTTATGGAAGCATCTTATTTGTGCATTGATTTTGCAAGAAAGTTTTGCAGGTTACCTCAGTTGGGGTTGGATGTGGTTTTCTTTTCGGACTTGAAATATTTCACTCTACACTCCTCCTGATTTAATGGTTTGTGTTGTGAAGCCTGGTGTGATTCTGATGGGCTTTCCTTTATAGGTGATTTGTTTCTTTTGTCCAACAACTTTTAATGTTCTATTTTCATGCTGAATTTCTGTAATCTTGATTATTATATACCTTGGTATAGATATGTTTTGTTCATGGCTAATTAGAGTTCTGTATCTCTCAGTTATCTATACTCCAAATTATTTTTTCATATTTGGGGAGTTTTCTGCCATTACTTTTGTGATATATAGATTTTTAAAGACCTATTTTATATGAAAATTTTATACTGCACCTACTTTCTTGATCTGCCATGTATAAAAAAATCAATAGCCTTCTTGTTCACACAAAAAATAATTTGAAGTGCCTCTTTCAGACTATATCTCTGTTGTCATGATATGCAACATGTGCAGCCATGTGCAGAACTAAGTCCTTTGATCTCAGCTAGCTGATGGCAGACCCCTGAGATTCAGAATGATTTTGGGCTACAAGGCCCAGATTGAGTTCCCTGACCTCCTGAAGGATTGAACTCTGCAAAGTTCTACTACAGGTTCCCTTTGCCCTTTCTTTGAAGTTGTTCAAAGTCTGGAGCTCAGAAAAATGCCCTTTATGACCACCTGTGCCTCTGCAGAGTGGATCCAAGGACTGGCACAATAAGCAGGTCTGAGAATGGGGGGTCACAAGGATGGAGGTGTTGCAGGGGTGCCTGCGCGGCAAGCTAATCCTCACCAATTGGGCCCAGGCAGGCCAGAGGGAGAACAGATCTCCAAGCGGCTGTTCTGGACCTCCACCTTCCACCTTCCAATGGGTGCTGGTCCTACAATAACTAAATTTAAAATGCAATGCATAAATTTAAGAGCAGAATGAATGAAATAGAGAAATGAATCAGTAAACTAAAGGTAAAACAATACAAAAGACTAACCTAAATGAATAACAAAGATAAAAATGGTCTAAAAAAAGGAATATATCCTCAAGAACCACTGAGACTATAACACAAGATCTAACATTTGTGTTCCAGAGTAATGGATGGAGAGGAGAGAAAGCATTTGGTAGAAAAATTACTTAAAGAAATGATAAATGTTGTACAAGCATGCCAAAAGACTTATACTTACAAATTCAAGAAGCTGAGCAAACTCCAAATATGTTATATCCAACAAAGTTCATTCCAAGTCACATCAAAATTAAACTTCTGGAGACTAAAGACAAATGCAAATCTTGATGATCATGAGAGAAGTGACTCCTTACTTAGCAAGGGGAAAATGATTCAGATAAATATGATTTTTCACCAGAGAAAAAAATCATAAGTCAGAATTAAGAAGTGACAAATTGTTCAAGTCCTTCAAAAGAAAATCAACACAAAAAGCTATATTGATCAAAAAGTATTCTTTAGAAATGAAGATGAAATCAAAACATGCTCAGATGAAAAAAATTTTCATTTAAAATAAATTTTTGTGAGTTATGTGGATGATATTCAGAATTTTTCATCTAAAAATGGCTAAGAAAAATTCTTTAAACAAAAAGGGTATGATGAAGAAACACGGATTATGAGGAAGAAAGAAAAGGTGTATTGTGCAACAGCATGGGTAAATACAATAGATTTTCCTCTTCTTGACTTTCTAAATTATGTATAATTTTGGAAGCAAAAAATTCTTAACACTGTCTGTTGTTCTTCTAAATATATGTAGGTGAAACATTTAAGTTAACTATATTTTAAGTATAAAAGTATGCATTTAATTGGATGAAGGATATAAAGTTAGGCAAGGCTTCCCCACCTCATCACGATGTAAAATGTCAAAAATACTTTGATAAACATGTATGTCTAATACAATTCCAAGAAAAAAATAAAAAAGCTATACAAAGAGATAAATTTCAAAACACTATAGATAAAAAAGGAAATTTTATAAATATATTTAAGCAACCCAAGTATAAAAGGAAATAGACAAAGCAATAGCAAAGAGAACAAACAAAAAATAACATGCTTGACTAAAAGTCCTAACATATAAATAATTATAATAAATGTAACTAATCTAATAAACCAAATAAAAGACTGAAATGCACAGTGAATTAAAATACAGGGCTAAACTGTTACTTACAAGAAATTGACTTTAAATATAACTATAAATATAGTAGTCCATCCTTTACCTTTAAAAGTAAAAGAATTTAGAAAGATACATCATGTAAAAAAAAACTAAAAGAAACAAGAAATGGCTATATTACTATTATATAAAGTAGACATCAGAGCAAAAGAAATTATCGGAGACTTAAAGTACACTTTACAATAATAGATGTGTTAATTCAGGAAGAAGATAGAGAAGTCCTTAATGCTTGAGCACAAAAGAAGGGGGATGTAAAAAACGTGAAGCAAAGTCTGAGGAGTTCAAAAGATAAATAGATAAATTCACCACCATATTTGGAGATTTCAGAAACTATTGACAATTGATAGACTACTTATAAAATCAGCAAGAATATAAAATAAATTAACAATAATATCAACCAATAGTGTTTAACATTTATAGAGCATGTAACATAATCGCATGAAAATCCACATTCTTTTCAAATTCTTATATAATATATAACAAAATATGTGATACTCAGGACCATAAGTAAAAAGTTAACAAATTTAAAGGAAGTCCTACAAAGTGTATTCTTTAGCCACAATAGAATCAAAACAAAACTCACAACAGACAGTTAAGAAGAAAAATTCCAAATATTTGGAACGCTGACAATACTTTTTAAAATAATCTATGGAAGAAAGAGGTAGCTTTAAGAGAAATAAAGAGTACACTACATAGAAATCAACATATAGTAAAATTTGAGGTACCTATCTGAAGCAGTTTTGAGAAGGAATGATATAACACTATATGCATACACTATATAATGGAAAAAACTCAAATCAACATTGAAAGCTGCCACCAATAGAACCTGAAAAAGAATCATAATGTAAGTATAAATCACACAAAAACAATTAAATACTAATGAGGGAAAAATCAATAAAATTGTCACAAGAAAAATAATACAGAAATAAGTAAAACTAAGATGCTACTCTTTGAAAGGTTAATAAAATTGGCAAATATCTAGACACAAAACAAAAGAACACACAAACTGCCAATATCAGAATAAAATAGATTATTATTATTTTTTCCTCATTGAGTTGATTGGTACATTTTAGGTATACAGTACAGTTACATTCATTATCGGGATCTTGTACCTTTACATGACAGGCCTTGGTTCTCATTTTTTCCCCTTGTCCCTGCCCTCCCTTCACTCCTCCTCCCCTCCCCCTTTACAAACACTTCACTTCCATTTTTTCGTTTTCTCATATTTTTCCCTTATTAGCTTTCCCCTACCCTTCCCACTTGCCCTATAACTTCATAAAATAGATTATTACTATAAATTATGAAGAAAATAGTATAATATAAATAAGTCTGAACACATATATGTAAAAATTTAGATGAAATGGATTGATTCATTGAAAAATAAAAGCTATCAATCCATTCAATATCAAATAAGATCCAGATGTTTCCAATCTTGCGATGGTATAAACAATACACATTCAGTAGAAACACTACTTCACATTTAAAATTTTTATCTTCTCCCAGCCAAGCAATATGTGGCATGATATTTTCTTGTGATACTATGTAGTGGTAATGCGCTATGGTATCCAGTCAGCCATGTGATCACAGAGGTAAACAACTGATACTCTACAGCAGTGATGATGAAAGAGTTTTCAGTGATGAAAACAGTCTGCTGTGGCATGCATGCCATAGGTTTGCCAGTACAACTCTATAGTATAGTGTGTTACTAACATATGGTGTATTAAGTGTGATATTTTCAACTTATATGGGTTTCTACAGGCATAATCCTATCATCTATTATGAAGCTTTTGAATTTTAATAGCTATACAGCTGTGAAATACAGCCTCTTCACGACCTAGAAATGAATCACGAAGAACACAATATAGTGAAGAGAAAAAAGTACATCTCTGAGAAATGGAAAGGAGCTGACAGGAAAGTTAGAAACTACAGAGAAATAAGAGAAACAGACCAAGACACAGAGAAAAGAACTAAGAAGTCTGGAAAGCATAAATAAAAGTGAGGCATAGAGAATTACCAATAGTAACAATCAGAAAAGAACTGCATGATAAATACAACCATGATGTCAAACACGAGAACAGAATCTTAAAAGCTGTTTGAGAAAAGCATCACTTATAAGGGTAAACCAATTAGAATTATAGGCGACTTCTCAACACATAATGTAAAGGCCAGAAAAATTTGAAATGTTTCCAGTCCCAATAGAAAACAACTTATAACCCAGATAGATATATCCTGTAAAACTATCTTTCAAAATTTATGGAAAAATAAGGCCTTTCCATGACAAAGAACACATTAATAAAGACATAAACACCAAATAAGTATTACAAATACTATCCTAGAAAAAGAAAATGAAGCCAACAATACAAATAAGTCAAAGAGAGTGAATATGCTTGGCAAGATGAGAAGCTAAGGAGAAGGAACAAAATCCAGGAATTCAGCAACAGGAATATAATGGAATGACAAGAGTAAGTGAATGCATTTCAGCAATAAACCTCTGTGGAGTTTCTTGTAACACCCAATGGGTCAATGTCTTTTTGGGTTGGTGGGGTGCGGCAGAAGATTTCTCAGTCTGAGGAGCTGGAACATCATGAAGACAGAATGTTTTGCCAACTGTAGCAGAGCTGGGTCTTATTGAGAAAAAAAAGGAAAGCTCCCTAAAGGTTAATGAGATAAAAGTTAATAATTCAGCCAAACTGCCACCATGCCTTGCTAACCTCTGCACTCAGCAGAACACTATGCCTTTGTTGTTCCTCAATAAATCCAGGAGTATGAGTCAGTTTTGGACTTTGCTTTATTTTGGTTAACTCCCCTTGTTGGAGGAAATACGAAACATGAAATATATCTCCCAACCTGTGAACTGTATGATATGCAGAGTTCTTGTTCTCTAGAAATCAAAGAATGAGTCCTAGGAACAATGGAGGTTAAAAATAGGAAGATATTTATTGATAGGAAAGCTCCTGAGGGGCAGGAGGGGTCCCAAGTGGGTAACCCAGGGGCCCCACTTTACAGAGAAGTTTTATAAGGTGAAACCCACATGGGTACAATACGGGCCACAGCTGTGAACATCCAATAAGGTTACAAGCACAGTCACTTAGGTAATGGTGGTCCAACTGGGAAGCAAGTCATGTAGTAAGCATGGATGGAAAGAACAAGGATTCTCCTAGGAGGCAGTAGGCCCAGAGGTCTCTGGTCACCCCCAGAGTGGTCATTGCCTATCTCTACTTAGCTAAGGCCAGTTATTTGAAGAAGTATGGGGGTCTGGTCATCTTGTCTCTATCTTGAGGCCTGGTTTTCAGCCAATGTGCAGCTGTGGTGTGTTTCACCTTTGTCCTGGCACTCTCAAGGACTTAGTTTTATTTGTCTGCCTATAATAGTTCTACTTAGCTCATCTGTCTATAATATTCCCACCTCTGAAGAAGTATCCCAAACTGCCATGAGGTCTCCTCCTGCTCTCAATTATAAAATACAGAAAAAGCAATTTTTAATAAAGTATTAAGTGAGTTGTCTGGGGAAAAAGCCATCTTTTATAATATCTGGGGCTGATTGTGTAATAAACTTATCCTTAAGAATAGTCTGTCCTGTTAATTCAGGAGCTAAGGATGTATGTTTTATCAATGCCTCTTGTAAGCGATCTAAAAAGGCAAAATGGTTTTCTTTTTCCTCCTGTGGAATAGTTGCTAATTTAAAATAATTAAAAGGCTTAGATCTCATCCTTCTTAGACTTGCAAGAATACACATCTGAAAGGCCAGGGATTTAGCTTAGTAGTGCTCCCACATGCCTTGTAAGCACAAGGTCCTGAGTTTAATCCCTGGTGCATGCGTGCACATCCACACGTGTGTGCACACACACAAATAATGAAAGAATACACATCTGAAATATCTATTATAATCTCCTGCCTGGTTAGTAGGCCAGTTGGGATCCTGTGTGGAGCTTAGGCTCCAGTAAGGACTGGCTGCTCCCCAAGCTGTCTGTGTTCTGGGTCCCTAACATTAATAATATGATATTTATCTCCATATGAAATGGCATCTTATAATGCTGCTTGTTTTTCTTTAGCATTGAACATTTGATTTAAAAGTAACATTACATCTTTCCAGTCTAATTCATAGGTTTGGGTAAGTCCCATAAAGACCTCAATGTACTTATCAGGATCATCTGAAAACTGTCCTAGGTCTTGTTTGACCTGTTTGAGGTCACTGAGGAAAAAAAGGCATATGAACACGGGCATGCCCAAATCCAAGATTACTTCTTATAAGGGATATTGTCCTTGAGGGATTTGAACAAAATTAGCTATGGGTGGATATAGGTTTATAGAGGTTTTAAATACAGCTGGCTTGGGAATTTCACACTTAGATTCTAAAGGATAAGGATGAGAGATCTCAGGCTCTAAATAAAGGGCATGGGAAAAACTTCAAGTTTGGCAGTAGGTGGAACTTTCACTGGGATTGCCTCAGAAATTTTGTCCTCAGGGTCCAAAAGATGACGGTAAAATCCTCAGGTTTAATGATAAGGACCAGACATTCTGCAGCTTACATTTACACTTTGAATACAAACCACAATTATCTCTTAATGCAAAAAAGATGTGGACATAAGGCAATTATTACCATTTTTCCCTCTATTTACAGTATGATTCTAGTCATGAAGTAGCATCATAAGTAATACTTCATCTGCATTCCATTTTGGCTCTAGAGGATAAGCAGCTCATCCACAGGAATAGAGAATATTAGGTTGCTCTTCTTAAGTATGTGAGGATCAAACTTCTTCCAGTGTTTAAGAATGTATTCCAAAGGAGTAAGAGACTTTGATGTGGCATTCCCCTATTTTGGAAAAAACAAACAGAAACAAGGCAACTCTGTTTCTGATTGAATCCTTATGCTCCTAGAGCATTCTCTAGGATCTCAGCTCCAGGGCAGGTGGCTGCCAACTGGAGACAGCCCAGAAGGCAAGTTGGACTGGAGTAACCAAACTTTACCAGTGTGCAATCTGACCTTTGCCAGGGAACTTGTGTTCTTACTCCCATATGTATTTAAAAAGCCCTAGATACAATAGATTTTAGTTGTAAAATCATGTCTTTTTGAAGGAAACACTGTTAACCAAACCAATAATCATAAGATTCTAAGTCACTGTTTTCTAATTCTCTCAGAGAGAATGAGGCAGACAGATTAAAGGGTTGTACCTTTTTCCTGCAAAAGAGATCTCTTAGACACAGAAGCAGATAAAAGCCTCAGGGAATCTTCTCCCTTGAAGAAAACCACCACGACTCCTGTGTTATCTGATCACCTAGGTAACCTATTCCAGTGGGAAGACAGACTACACATTGTTCAAAGTTCACAAGGCACATTCATCAGGTCTCCCCAAGCACCTAAAAGAGAAAAGCTGGTTGATATCCCTTTTATTCCTAGTTAGCAAAGCACAAATGCACACCATTTCTCTCAGCTATTCTAAGTCTTCCTAAAGAGGTGCAGTCTGGTAGGAAAGGAGCCAAAGAGTCCCAACATTAATTCCCAAGAGCTTTGGAGTTTCTAGCCTATTAAAGATTTGTCAAACAACCTCTATGAAGTTACTATTTTCTATTTGTGTCTATCTTACTAGCAGAAAGAGAACATTCCTGTCCAGTAGCTCAATTCTTAATGGAGGCTTGAGAAAGGGACCTACCAGTATGGTTTCAGGTCACTCTGAGACAGAGGATATCTGATGATCACTGAAAGGGTTACCTTTTACCTAGTTAGGGGACAACAGTTATGTGGGGATTTTTCTACTGATTACCCATTTGAACTCTTGGGAGCCACTTTCCACTGGGGGATCTTCAAGCATCTGCCACAGAGTAGACCTGGCCATGATCTCTCAGCTGTCACTCCAGTTTACACTAGTTCCACAGAATCAGAGATCTGTCTCTGAAAAGGAATCTAGTTGCCTGTCTTGCCAGTATGGAGCCTACACTTTGGTAGCCAAAGTACTTTCTCATACATAAATGATAAGAGCCAGACCTATGGAGGAGAGAGAGAGAGAGAGAGAGAGACAGAGAGAGAGAGAGAGAGAGAGAGATTCTTCCTTAAACTACATGTGTTTTGGTCCCTGAAGTGTTGTGCTTAAGGAAATAGCTCCTCTGCTTTCACCTAGAAGTGGGTTCTTTCCACCAGGTTTCAATTGCAGTCTCCTGGGAAAGACTGTTGCTCAGAGTACTAAGTGGGGACATGGCCTATATTCATGTGCTCTCCTGGATGGGCAAAACCTCAATGTCTCATCTAAACCAGAGATGGGTATGTTTCCTGATCCAGAATGACTTCCCTATCTTTGACATTAGCAAAAGCACTCATTTTCTAAGGATTTAACGTAAAGGTTCTTAGAAGATTGACATTGAGTATTTCAAAGATCATTTCTGAATTTACATGTCTCTATAAAGGAGAGAATAAAAGTGGCAGGAGAGATTTGAAGGGAGACCAGGAAAGAAGGCCTTTTCTTCTCAGGCTCTCGGTGAGTTATGGAGACAACTTGTTGCTGAGTCATCACTCACAGCCTGGAAAGGTGAGAGTGGGGAATCTCAAGAGGTACGACTGCCTCTCCACCAGTGGAAGATCAGAAGAGAAAGGAAATTGAGGCAGGGCTGGCCCAAAATTTTCTCTGGAGTATAGAGAAAGATTGGGCCAGACTGCTCAGTGAAACCTGTCCTCCAGGTCTTAAGAATGGCTGCAGGCCTAGTGCCTTACTATTAATATTTTTAATTAATTAATTTTATTGGGACATTTAAAGTATACAATGTGCTGACATTCATCATTGCAAATGTGCACCTTTACATAATTGATCTTGGTTCTTATGTTTTTTCATTCCCCTGCCCTCCCTTCAACCCCTCCACTCCTCCCTAACTACAAAGACTTTGTTTCCATTTTTTTTTTCTCATGTTAATTCTATTCCCATCTTTTTCCCTACTCCCCCACTTCTCCTTCCCCTTTGCACCTTTTCTTTCTATTTCACATCTGTTATACCTTTTAGTCCTTATTTACACTTTCAGGTTCTCACACTAGAGAAACTATTTGGTATTTACACATATGCATTCCATTTATTTCACTTAAGAGTATCACCTCAATATGCATCCATTTAGCTATAAATGTCTCTAGTTTCTCATTCTTTATGGCTGAGTACTACACTATTTAAAAAGAAACACATTTTCTTTATTCAGTCCCAGTTGATGGGCAATTGGACTGCTTCCAAGTTTTAGCTATCACACATTGTGCTGCCATGAACATGGGTTCACATATATCTCTGTGGTATAATTCTTTTAATTCTTTAAGGGAAGATACCAAGCAGGGGGATAGCTGGGTCAAATTGGACCTCCAATCCTAGTTCTTGGAGGTATCTCCATACTAATTTCCACAGTGGTTGCACCAGTCTACACTGGCACCAGCAGTGGAACATGGTTGCTCTTTCCCCACAGCCCTGTCAGCATGTTATTGGTTGATTTCTTTTTTTTTTTTATTGAGTTTATTGGTACATTTAGGGATACAGTACAGTTACATTCATTGTTGGGATCATGTACCTTTACATGGCAAGCCTTGATTCTCATTTTTTTCCCCTTACCTCTGCCCTCCCTTCACCCCCTCCTCCCCTTGGTTGATTTCTTAATAGCAGCCATTCTTTCTGGGGTGAGGTGGAATCTCATTGTTGTTTTCATCTGCATCTCTCAAATGACCAGTGATGTTGAACATTTTTCATATGTGTATTTGCTATTTCTACTTCTTTGTCTGAGAAATGTCTGTTCATTTTAGATGTCCATTTTTGGATTGGGTCTTTAAATTTGGGAGGTCTGATTTTTAAAAGTTCATTATATATTCTAGATAGTAGACCTTTGTCTGAGGAAGAGCTGGAGAAAAGTTTTTCCCACATTATGGGTTGTCTCTTCACATTATTGGTTGTTTCACTTGCCATGCAGAAGCTTTTTAATAAGAAGAGATCCCACTTGTTGAATGTTTGTGCTAGTTCACGGGCAACTGAGGCTTTGTTGATAAAATCTTTTCCTACACCAATACCTTCAAGAGTTCTACCTAACCTCTCTTCCAGCCAGGTTTTTTAGTTTCGTGCATGGTGATAGCTATAGGTCTAGTTTTAATCTTAGGCAAGTGGAAACCCAGTTGTTCCAGCACCGTTTATTAAAGAGGCTACCTTTCCTGCACTGAAGGTGTTTGGCTCCTTTTTGGAAGAGGAGGTGGCTGAGTGTTTCTGGAGTTATTTCTGCATGTTCTCATCTGTTCTGCTGGGTCCTCAGGTCTGTTTCATTGCCAGTATCATACTGTTTTTATCACAGGAGCTTTATAATACAGTTTCAAGTCAGGGGTTGTGATACTCCTACTTTGTCTTTTTTTTTTGGGGGGGGGTACTAGGGATCGAACTTGAGTCAGTGCGCTTGCAAGGCAAGTGGTGGAACCACTGAGATAAATCCCTGGCCCCTCCTACTTTGTCTTTATTGCCTAGAATTGCTATTGCTATTCTGGGTCTCTTATGGTTCCAAATGAATTTTTGGATTCTTCTTTCTAGTTCTGTGAAGTATAGTGTTGGGATTTCAATTGGCATTGCATTCAATCTGCATAGCAGTTTTGGTAGTATGGCCATTTTCACTATATTGATTCTTCCTACCCAGGAGCAGGGGAGATCTTTCCATTTTCTTATATCCTCCTTGATCTCTTTTTTCAGAGTGCTGTAGTTTTCAGTGCAGAAATCTTTTGCTTCTTTTGTTAGATTGATTTCCAGATACTTCATTTTTTTGGGTGCTATTGTGAAGGAATTGTTTCCCTAATTTCTCTCTCAGTGAGTCTGTTATTTGTGTACAAGAAGGCTGGTGATTTTTGGATGTTGACCTTGTATCCAGCTACTCTGCTAAAAGTGTCAATTAAGTCTAGGAGTCTTTTGGTGGAATTTTTTGGGTCTTCAATGTAGTGTATCATATCATCAGCAAATAATGACAGTTTAACTTCTTCCTTTCCTATCTTTATTAATTTAATTTCTTTCTCTTGTCTAATTGCTATGGCTAATGTTTCCAGAACTATATCAAAGAGGAGTGGTGATAGTGGGCATCCTTGTCTTGTTCCTGATTTTAATGTGAAGGTTTTCAGTTTTTGGCCATTTAATATGATGTTGGCTGTTGGTTTATCATAGATAGCCTTTATTAAATTGAAACATAGACCATCTAGTCCTTTTTTTTTCTTTTGGTACTGGGGATCAAACTCGGGTCCTTGCGCTTGCAAGGCAGACCACCGAAACATTGTGCTAAATCCCCAGCCCCTCTATTCCAATTTTTTGCAGAGTTTTTATCATGAATGGGTGTTGAATTTTCTCAAATGCTTTTTCTGCATCTATCGAAAGGATCATATGGTTCTTGTCCTTGACTTTGTTAATATAGTGTATTATATTTATTGATGTACGTATTTTGAACCATCCTTGCATCCCTGGAATAAATCTGACTTGGTCAGGATGTGTAATCTTTTTGATGATCCTCTGTATTCTGTTTGCTAGTATCTTATTAAGGATTTTTGCATCTATATTCATTAAGGAGATTGGTCTGTAGTTCTCTTTTTTAGTTACCTCTTTCCCAGGTTTGGGAATCAAAGTGATATTTGCTTCCAGGAATGAATTTGGAAGTACTGCTTCTCTTTCAATTTCATTGAAAAGTATGAAGAGTAAAGGCAGTAGTTCTTCTCTAAATGTCTTGTAAAATTCAGCAGTGAATCCATCAGGAATTGGGCTTTTCTTTGTTGGTAAGTTTTTAATTACATTTTCAATTTCACTGATTGTGATTGGGGTGTTTAAAATGTTTTTATCTTCTTTGTTCAACTTTGGTAATTCATAAGTATCTAGAAATCTGTCCATTTCTTCTGTGTTTTCCATTTTATTAGAGTACAGGTTCTCAAAGTAGGTGTTCATGATCCTCTGGATTTCTTTCGGATCTGTTGTGACTTCGCCTTTTTCATTCCTAATTGCATGGAT
>NW_022900951.1:57841578-57870007 GCF_012274545.1 Fukomys damarensis | reverse complement strand
TGAAAAAAACCCCCTCTGGGGTCTTTTTCTGTAGGTTGTTTTCTTTTAGGGCTTGAAATACCTCACTCCAGGCTCTCCTTGATCTGAGTGTTTGTGTTGAAAAGTCTGCTGTGATTCTGATGGGTTTTCCTTCACATGTGATTTGTTTCTTTTTTCTTAGTGCTTGTAGTATTTTGTTCTTCTGTTGGGTTTCTGGGATCCTGATTATTATATGTCTAGGCGTAGATTTTTTTTGATCATGGCTAGTTGGTGTCCTATATGCCTCGCTTATCTGTATGTCTAATTCTTCCCCTCTGTTTGGGATGTTTTCTGTCATTAATTCTTTGAACAGCTTTTTAAAAGTCATTTGCATTTTCTCCTGCTACTTCATGGATTCCTATCAGTCTTATGTTATTCTTCTTTGCATCATCTAGGAGTTGTTGGATCGATTTCTCATGCTCCCTTACTGTTTTTAAGAGATCTCTCTTTTCATGGTCACTGTCTGCTATCCTATCTTCTATAGCTGAGATTCTATCTTCGCAATCTTTTATTCTGTTGCATATGCTTTCAATAGAGTTTTTAATCTCCTGGATATCTGTTTGAATCTGTTTAATGGATTCCATTTCTTTCCTATGTTGGACATTCATTGTTTCCATTTCTTTCTTATGCTGGGCCTTCATGGTTTCTATTATGTTCCTAAGCTCATCTATTTTTTTTTTTTTCAGTTTCTGTTCTGGAGTCTCGTATCATGTCTTTCATTTTGATCACCATCTCTATGGTTATCTGGGAAATAATTTCTGTTTTGAATTTTTCTAGAGATTGATCAGTTTTGTCACTTCCTGTGCTGTGAGTTCTGAGTGTCCTGGAGATTCACTATCTGATTTTTCATCCTCCTTTGCCCTACTGTTTGCCATCGGTGGACTGGAAGTCTGTTTTTGTGGTTTGCTTAAGTGTTTTCTCATCTTTATTTTTGCTTTTGTTTTGCCCTTGATTCTATCTCTGGGTCATTAAATCTTCCTGATATCATTGCATCCCAGTCTTTGATTCTCTAATGACTTATAGACATTCACATTTTCATAATTGAGAAAACAACTCATCAAATAAATCCCTATCCTTTATCCCTTTTGATACAATCAGGAACATAATAGGATCAATCACCACCCTTTATAGCCCGCCATGCCTCTGCAGAGTGCGTCCAAGGACTGGCTCACTCAGGGGATCTAATAGCCAGGGGGCGGGCAACGGTACTCAGGGGTGCCCACGAGGCTATCCTCTTGGCACTGTGTCAGACCCAATCAGTGGTGCCATTGGAAATGGCTTTGCTCCAGAGGAGGCCTCTAGTTCAGGCGGGACCATGTAGCATAGGTGGCTCTGAGTTCAAGCTGGGGCTATGATGTAAAACTCACCCTCCTGGTGCTGTGTCAGAGCCAATCAGTGGCACCCACTGGAAATGGTGCGGCTCCAGAGGAGGCCCCTAGTTCAGGCCAGACCATGCAGCAGAGGTGGCTCTGAGTCCAAGCCGGGGCTATGACATCTCCATTTTCTGATATCCACTTCATTCTCTTTTTTCAGAGTTCTACAGTTTTCAGAACAGAGGTCTTTCATTTTTTTTGCATTAGTTGGATTCCTAGGTATTTCAATTTTTTTGGATGCTATTGTGAAAAGAATTGTTTATCCCATTTCTCTCTCAGTGAGTCTGTTTTTTGTGTACAGGAAAGCTATTAATTTTTGAGTGTTGACCTTGTATCCAGCTACTTTGCTGAATTTGTTTACTAAGTCTAGAAGACTTTTGGTGGAGTCCTTGGCATCTTCTAAATACAGTATCATGTCATATGCAAATAATGACAGTTTGACTTCATCATTTCCTATCTTTATTCCTTTTATTTCTTTCTCTTGTAGAATTGCTGTGACTAATGTTTCCAGAACTATATTGAGCAGGAGTGGTGATAGTGGACATAGGTGTATTGTTCATGGCTTTAGTGTAAAGGATTTGTTTTTGACCATTTAGTGTGATACTGGCTGTTGATTTTTCATAAACGGCTTTTATCAGATTGAGGTAGAGACCATCTATTCCAATTTTCTGTAGGGTTTTTATCATGAATGCATGTTGGGTTTTGTCGAATGCTTTTTATGCATCTATTGAGATGACCATATGTTTTTTATCATTGGTTCTATTAATATAGTGTATTACATTTATTGATTTACATATGTTGAACTATTGCTGCATCACTGGGATGAATTCCACTTGGTCAGGGTACATGATCTTTATGATCTTCTGAATTCTATTTGCTGGTATCTTATTAATGATTTTTGCATCTGTGTTCATAAATGAGATTGGCCTATAGTTCCCTTTTTTGGTTGAGTCTTTCTCTGCTTCGGGGATCAAGGTGATGCTTGCTTCCAGGCATGAAGTTGGGAGTATTTCTTCCCTTTCTATTTCATTGAAGAGTTTAAACAATAGGGGCAGTAGCTCCTCTCTAAATGTCTTACAGAATTCAGCTATGAAGCCATCAGGGCCTGGGATTTTCTTAGCTGATAAGTTTTTAATTACATTTTCAATTTCATTGATTCATATTGCATCATTTAGAAATTTTAGTTCTCTTCATTCAACATTGTTAATCATATGAATCTACAAATCTGTCCATTTCTTCTGTATTTTCTATCTTACTGGTGTAAAGGTTCTTGAAGTAGGTATTGCTGATCCTCTAGATTTCTGCTGGGTCCATTGTAATTTCACCCTTTTTATTCTTAATTGCATGGATTTGGACCTTTTCTTTCCTTTTTAAATAAGGTTGGCTAAGGTTTTGTCAATTTTGTTTATTCTTTGAAGAACCAACTCGACTTATCCTTGTCATGACTTTTTATTTTTGTTGGGTTCTCCCCCTTTGCATTTACTTTCTTGTCATGCTTGATGGATTCATTCTGCTTGGCTTCCTGGCATTGCGATCCTCCTCATCTTTTCCTAGGATATTGTTTAAATTTTTTTGGAGTGCTGGTTTAGTATTCAGGAAATTCCTAAGATGCTCTTTCTCATGAAAATATCTTATTTGTCCAACAATTTTGAAAGATAGTTTTGCAGGGTATATCAAACTGGGTTGGAGAGTGTTTTCCTTTAGGGCTTCAAATACTTCACTCCATGCTCTTCTTGCCTTGTGGGTTTGTGTTGAAAACTCTGCTGTGATTCTGATGGGCTTTCCTTTGTATATGATTTATTTTTTCAATTGCTTGTAGAATTTTGTTCTTCTTTTGGCTTTTTGGAATCTTAACTATTATATCCCTATGGGTAGATTGTTTTTTATCATGGCTAGTTGGAGTCTTATAAGCCTCACTTATCTGTATGTCAAATTCTTTCCTCCTATATGGGAGGTTTTCTGCCATTGCTTCTGTCAAAACTTTTTTTATGTCATCTGCATCTCTCCTGTTTCTTCATTGACTCTGATCAGTCTTATATTATTCTACTTTGAATCGTCTAGAAGCTGCTGGATTGATCTCTTGTGGTCCCTCACTATTTTTAAGAGATTTTTCTTTTCCTGGTCGCTAATTGCATCCTGTCTTCTCTATCTGAAATTCTATCCTCCCATTGGCTTGTTCTGCCGCATAAACTTTCCATATAGTTTTTAATCTCCTGGAAATTTGTTTGCATCTGTTTTATGGATTCCATTTGTTTCTTATGCTGGGATTCCATCATGTTTCTCATCTCCTCCATTTTTTTAAAATCTGTGTCCACTCTAGATTTATTAATCATGTCTTGTACTATGGGTACAATCTCTGCTGTTATCTGAGAAATTACTTCTGGTTTCATTTTCTCCAGGTCCTCTTTCATTGACAGTTCAGGGGTTCCAGGTAGTTGACTATCAGATTTTTCCATCTCATTTCCCTTTGGAGTTGCCTTGGGTGACCTGGAAGTCTAGTTTTGATACTTATTTCTGTGTCTTCTCATTTCAACAGATGCAGCATGCTGTGCCTTTGTTGAGGCAACTTTCACTCACCTAGTGTTCTTCAATTCTCATCAAGCCACTGAGCAGCCTTTACTCTGTTGCTCCCTAGCACACCAATTCCTGGGTTTAGAATGGTGGCCTTCTAGGTCCCTGAGCTGACCTGTTGTCTGGGTGGGCTTCTAGCTGGGGCCTGTGTACACTTGTGTGTACAAGGTGTGCCTCTCCCTGGGATCCTTATGTATCTGTAATCTGGGGGGGGCAGCTGTTGGCTGGGGGCTGTGTTCCCAGTTCCCATTTTCTGAGTAGGTTTCTGGATAGGGTCTCTGGCACTTATCAATGGTATTAGGGCAAGACTCTGGCTGTTGCTTGTGTGTCTATGTAGTTCTTTCTCAGGTGTGCCCTTGGCTATGGCTGATAGTATGACAGGACTCTGGATGAAGCCTGAACACCTGTGTAGATATTTTCTAGCTGGACTTGTGCATATGTGCTCCCACCTCTGGGGTTGAGGCAGGGCATGGGCTGGGACCTGCCTGCAGCCTAGACACTCTGGTCCACACAGCTGTTTCCAGGAATGTGTGTGCACTTACCAATTGTATGGTGGACCTATGGATGAATGTTGCATGCCTATGCTGCTCTTTTCTAGGCAGGCTGTGACTTGGGCACATGTGCCCACACCTCTGGGATTGGGGTGGGGCCCAGACTGGGACCCACTTGCAGCAGTACCACTCTGGTCCTCACAAAGTGAGACCACACAGGGCAAAGAAGGGGAAAAAATCAATGAGGTTGTAGCTTAATCGGAGGTCCAGGTAAGGAGCTCTGAAATTCTGGAGAAGGTGTGGCAGAATTCCTACAAAGGTGTTGACATTCAGATCTGGTAAACTCTTTAACACTTAAAAGCATTGCTCTGTCCTTGGAGATGTGGCCTGTGCAAGCCAATCATCCGAAAGGTGGACAATGAAGGCCAGCAGGGCCTACCAATCTCTGGCTCTGGAGCAGAGAGCCGGGGGTGCTGCATCATCATGGAGCATAGTTTTCTATGCTCGGGTTTCGCATTTTATCAATAGGCATTTTAGCAATGTGTATTTTTCAACTATGAACTAGATTTTACAGGGATTTATTTTACTTTCTTATTTACTTGTAATTATTGTTAAAGGCTGTTAGATGGTGATCTAACATTACTTTTCCTCAGCATTGTCTAACAAGTCGATCAAGCAGTCAATATAGAAGAGAAACATAAAACTTTGTCTACAAAAGTAAAATATCCTCCAAAAGAAACATCACCATCATTTTAACAAAGTGACAATGTATATAAACTCAAAGTACAAAGCATATACAAGAGGCACAATCAGTGACAAACAAGAATGATAATTTTGATTACTTAATATAATTTAGCAATCAATAAAAGTAAATTCTTACCTCCTATTATTTATTATCTCAGTGGGACCTCCAATAATGTTGCAGGAAATATGAAATATATCTCCCAACCTGTTAACTGTATGATATGCGGAGTTCTTGTTCTCTGGAAATTGAAGAATGTGTACTAGAAACACTGGAGGTTAAAATTAGGAAGATATTTATTGATAGGAAAGCTCCTGAGGGGCAGGACGGGTCCTGAGTGGGTAGCCCATGGACCCCAATTTACAAAGTTTTATAGGGTGAAACCCACATGGGTACAATGTGGGCCACATCCATGACCATCCAATAAGGTTACAAGTATGGTCACTTAGGTAATGATGGTCCAATCGGGAAGCAGGTTATGAAGTAAGCATGGATGCAAAGAACAAGGATTGAACTAGGAGGAAGTGGGTCCAGAGGTCTCCGGTCATCCCTAGGGTGTTCAGTGTCTATCTCTACTTAACTAAGCCTGGTTATTTGAAGAAGTACATGGGTCTGGTCATCTTGTCTCCATTTTGATGCCTGGTTTTAAGGCGATATGCAGCTGTGGCGTGTTTCACCTTTGTCCCTCGAGGATTTAGTCCTATCTGGCTGCCTTTAATATTTCTACCTAGCTCATCTATCTATGATACCCTAACCTCTGACAAAGATACTATCTGACAAGTTTTTTTTTACCATCTCTCTGTCAGAGTTTGCTGGCCTGATCCTGGCAAGTGGAGCCTGAGTAGTGACATGAAGCTGTTGTGATGGTGAGTGCCAAAGGAAAGCAAACATGGAAGGAGTGCTGTGTAAGCAAATTATTTATTAGGGACTTTTCCCACCTTTGGGATTCTTCTGTAAGTCCGTGTGACACTGGGGTAGTCATTAACAACAAAGCAGAAGTGTTAACATGAAGTTTTGCACCAGCTATTGAAGACTACTATTGCTTTGGTCACCAGAGAATAGCAGCTTGTTAAGCTTTTAGAGCTTGTGATTGAAACCCATGGTTTCTGGATAATAGCTGTCTAGATCTTTAAAATATGGGATAGAGTAGGAGAGAATCTGAAGAGGGCTCAAAGACAAGTTAAATAGGTACCACTGGCCAGCTTAACAACATGGGGTCTTATTCCCATTGCCCTGGTCACAGTTAATCAGGAGAATAAAACTAAGGAGGCTAATCAGTCAGCCAATAAGCCCTCAGCTAACCACAAATATCTTAAGCCATATCTAACTCCACCTTCACCACTACCACCCCAGATGGCCCAATTAACATTTATAGACTGCCTTAGGAAGGCAGCTCTCTGGGTGGAAATTACAACTTTCCCAGTGCAAATAAAATGGGAAGAGTATACATACCCCCCATACAATTTGAAATCTACAAAGAGATCAGAAAGTGTATCAGAGAAAAATATGCCAAGTAGCTCTTATGCTAAGAGGCAGATTATTGCTTTAGGGAGTCAGCATATGACCCCTGGGATTGGATGGCCTTAATAAAGATCTGCTTGGAAACCCCTTGATATTTGCTATGGAGTACTGATTTTTATGATATTTGTGAAGAACAAGCAGTGCAGAATGTGCTTGTGGAAGTACAAATCACTGCTCAGATGTTTTAGGGAAGATAGCCCTGTGCCATGGTTCAGGCCCAAATCTCTTTTATCAAGGGAGGCTTTTGAATAATGCATTCTTGCTGACATGTGGTTCCATTTATGCCTCCAGCCAGCCCTCAGGGTCATTTGTGGAGATCAATAGGCCCCACAGGAGCTCTTTGTGCAATTTGTTGACCCATTACAATAGGGTATCCAAGGCAGGTTAGCCATCTACAGGCCTCTAGATGGACATGCTTTTGCTTCAACTTGCCTATGAACATGTTAATAGGGTCTGCCAAGATGCAAAAAAATACTTGCTCATGCTGGAGCTCAGGCTGAGGGGGACCTCATAAACAAACATATATCAATTCGTGAGTACAGAGACATATAAAGTGATTTTGCTGCCACCATTCCACCTTTTCCTAATAAAGGGAAACATGTAACTGACTTTCAATGTGGAAAACTTAGTCACCTCAAAAGGACTGCAGACAGAAGAGAGGGGGATCTTCACTTGCTGGGCCAATTAACAGTTCTAAGGCCCTGCTTTTTTGCTGTTAGTGTAAAAAAGGGAAACATTGGGATAATCAATGCAAATCTAAAACTGATAAGGACAGCAACCCTCTCTTTGGGAAACTCCCAGTAGTGCCTCCCCAGGCCACACAAAAAATGGGGGCAATGGCCTTCAATCAGATGGAAGAACAACCATCTTTTCCCTCTGTGTCAATACTCAGGGAAGTGCTGGACTGGACTTGCTCACTAGAAAAGAAGTTAACCTGTTAGAGGGAAGGCCACTCATAAAGTCCCCACAGGAGTCTTCTGACCCCATACAACTGGGAACACATGATTCACTTTGGGAAAATCTGGAGTAAATGCTCTAGGGGTAATGGTGATTCTGGGGATAACAGACACAGATGATCAAGGGGGAAATTATGAAATTATGAAAATTTTTACTCATGAAATGAAAATCGATCAACTCCTCCTCTTACAATACTGGGTTCCTTGGTCTAAAGAAAAGGCAAGACAGTGGATCCCAACCACCACTTGCAACCCTCCAGGAGGCCCATCCCTTTGACTCAGCTAGGCAGAGGAGCCCAGCCCCACAGGCACCAACACAGCAGTGTTCGTGACCACCCCGCCCCCGGTGAACAAGATAAAGAGGGCCTCTGAGGCTCCTAGATGAAAATTGAAGCCCACTGGAAAAGTGAAGAAAGTCTGTGATAAAGGCACACCAGACCATCACAGTTGGTAAGTCAGAGGGACCAGCACCTCACATTGGCAACAGGTCTAACTTCAGGAGAAAGACAGCTGGAACCTTGAGTAGAACTTTGCAGAGTTCAACCCAGCAGGAGGACAGAGATCTCAACTTGGGCCTTGCAGCCCAAAATCAGCCTGAGCCTCAGGGGACAGCTGCAACCTTGCTGAGACTAATTACCTTGGACTTGCACACTCTTGCCCACACTTTCTATTGTGTCAAAGGAGGCATATCCTGAAGGAGGCCCTCTATTTCTATTAGTATTTTTTATTTTCAAAGTAATATTTTTCACTTATCTTTAATAATTTAAAATATTTTTATCTTTCTCTTTTCTCAATTTTTTCCATTTTAAATATTTTTTCTTAACTTCTCTCTCTCTCTCTCTCTCTCTCTCTCACCTTGATCTCCATTACTCTCCCTTTTTGTTGCTCTTCCTATCCTAATTCAAATTTATTTTCTTTCTTTTCCCTTTTTTCTCTTTTTCCTTCTTTCAATTGCCATTAGTTTTAAAATAAAGTGATTATACTCTCTAGCCTCCCTATTGCTGTTAGTTTGCTCTGTTCTTGGGAATATTTTGTTCTGTCTTCTCCTCTCTCTTCAGTAGCTCCCTAGAGTTTGTGTAATCTTCCAGTATCCTCTGACCTCACTTCTAAACTTTATCTATCTCTCTCTTTCTCCCAAACTCCTTCTAAATCCCCAACCTGAAGAGTTAAGTTGATATATTGAAGAGTTTATTAACTATAAGCATATTTTGGGTTGGTCCTTTGTTTTGATTTCATACACATGGTTAAAGGTGATAGATTAATTACTACCACAAATTGTCATTTTCTAAGCTATGCTTGATGCTACTGTGTTCCTGATTGTATCACTTGGGCTAAGGTGTTGTTATTGATCTAATTAGCTGTCCTCCCTGGTATAACAAAAATGAGTTTGCCTCAGAGACATTAGAGACTCAAAACCTGAAGATGAACTATATATGGAAGATTAAAGTATTAAACCAGGAATTAACCCAAAGACATTACCAATGACAAAAATAGAAATGAGAAGGCATTTAAACAAGACAGAAACACAGACTTCCACCCCACCAAAGGTAAACTCTGGGGTAAATGAGGTGTAAAAGTCTGACAGTAAATCATCAGGTCATGCTGAACTGATAGCACAGAAAGTAAAAAAACAGACAAATGAGGCTCTAGAAAAATTCAAAACAGAAATAATTTCCCATATAACCACAGAGATGGTGAGTAGAATGAAAGACATGATTAGAAACTCTAGAACAGAAACATATTAAAAAACATAGATGAGCTCGGGACCATGATGGAAACCATGAATGCCCAGCACAGGAAAGAAATGGAAACCTTCAATGCCCCATATAGGAAAGAAATTGAATCCATGAAACAGATTCAAACAGATATTGAGGAGATTAAAAACTCTATAGAAAGCATTCACAGCAGGATGTACGAATGTGATGATAGAATTTCAGATATAGAAGATAGAATTTTTGGTCATTGACTGTGAAAAGAGAGATCTCTAAAAACAGAAACGGACTATAAAAAATGAATGCAACAACTCTTAGACGATGAAAGAAAAATAATATAAGACTGATAGGAATCCATGAAGTAGCAAGAGAAAGTACAAATTACATAAAAAAAAACTGTTCACAGAATTAAGGACAGAAAACTTCCCAAACAGAGGGGAAGAATTTCACATATATATCAGTGAGGCATATTGGACTCCAACTAGCCAGGATAAAAAAAAAATCTACACCTAGATACATAATATCAAGATCCTGGAAACCCAACATAAGAACAAAATACTACAAGCAGTTAGAAAAAAGAAACAAATCACATGCAAAGGAAAGCCCATCACCATCACAGTAGACTTTACAACACAAATCCTCAGGTCAAGCAGAGACTGGAGTGAGGTATTTCAAGTTCTAAAGGAAAACAACCTCCAACCTAGAGTGATGTATCGTGCAAAACTATCTTTTAAAATTGATGTGGATGGCCAAGGATTTGGCTCAGTTGTTCTGCTGCCTGCCTTGCAAGTGCAAGGGCCTGTGTTTAATCCGTGGTACAAAAAAAAGAAAGAAAAAGAAAAAGAAATTTATGGGGAAATAAGATACTTCCATGAAAAAGAACACCCGAGAAATTTTATGAACACCAAAATGACACTCCAAACATTTCTAAACAATATCCTGGAAAAACAAAATGAAGATGACAGCTCTATAAGGGCCAACAGAGCAAATATACCAGGTCAGGCAAGAAAGTAAAGGAAGAGAGGAAAAAAAATAAAAAAATAAAAGAACCAACAACAGAAAAATAACATGACAATAAAAAGTCAATACACAACAGTTCTAACCATCAATGTTAATGGCCTCAATTCACCAATCAAAAGAAACAAGCTGGCAGAATGGATTAAGAAGCAAAATCCAACAATATGCTGTATACAAGAAAACCATTTAATCCATAAAGAAATTCATATTCTCAGAGTAAAAAGATGGAAAACTGTTCTCCCTGCAACAGGAGCCCAGAAAAAAGTGGAAGTAGCTATCTCATCTGCAGACAGAATAGATGTCAAACCAAAACTAATTGAGAGAAACAAAGAAGGCCACTACATCCTTGTAAAGAGAACAATACAAGAGGAAGAAATGACAATCATAAATATATATGCACTTTATACTAATGCCCCCAACTATACAAAACAAATATTAAAATTATGAAAAATGAAATAATCAGTAATACAATTATAGTGGGGGACTTCAATACTCCACTGACACAAATAGGCAGATCATCTAGACAAAAACTCAACAATAAAATAACAGAAATGAACCAAGTCTTAGAACAAACAGACTTAGTAGATGTCACCAGAGTATTCCAGCCCACAAAATCAGAATATACATTCATTTCGGCTGCATATGGTTCATTCTTCAAAATAGACCACATGCTAGCCCATAGAACATGATTAATTAAATGCAAATGAAGTGAAGTTATCCCTTGTATATTATCAGAACATAATGCAATTAAACTAGATATCAATAGCCTAAGAAATGGCAAGAACTTCACAAACATAGGAAATTAAATAGCACCCTGCTGAACAACCAGTGGGTCACAGAGGAAATTAAAGAAGAAATTAGACAGTTTCTACAATTAAATGATAATGCCAATATCACTCCTGGAAGCAAGTATACAGGAATCTATGGGACACAATGAAAGCAGTTATATGAGGGAAATTCATAGCAATAAATGTCCACACTTGGAAAACAAAGCGAGCTCAAATAACCTAATGCTTACCCTTAAGTTCCTAGGAAAAGAAGAGAAAAACAAACTGAAAGCTCATAAAAGGGAGGAAATTATAAAGATCTGAGCAGAAATTAATGCAATGGAGACTATGAGAATGATACAAAAAATCAATGATTTGAAGAGTTGGTTTTTCAAAAGAATATATAAAATCAATAAACCCTTAACCAGTCTTATCAAAAAAGGAAAGAAAATGATGAAATTCATTCAATTGTGAATGAAAAGTGTGAAGTCACAATACATCCAAACCAGAAATCCAGAGGATCATCAATATGTACTTTGAAAACTTATACTCTAATAAAATGGAAAATACAGAAGAAATGGATAGTTTCCTACACACATATGAACTACCAAAGTTGAACAAAGAAAATACAAAGTTTAAACACCCCAATTGCATTCAGTGAAATTGAAAATGTAATTAAAACATTACCAACAATGAAAAGCTCAGGCCCTGATGGCTTCATTACTGAATTCTACAAGACATTTAGAGAAGAACTATCACTACTCTTTAAATTCTTCAATGAAACTGAAAGGGAAGCAATACTTCCAAATTCAGTCCTGGAAGCAAGTATTACTTTGATTCAAAAACCAGGAAAAGACCCAATCAAAAAAGAGAACTACAGGCTAATCTCCCTAATGAACATAGATGCAAAAATCCTCAATAAGATACTGGCAAATAGAATACAGAACATCAGCAAGAAAATCATATACTCTGACCAAGTTGGATTTATCCCAGGGATGCAAGGATGGTTCAATATATGTAAATGAATAAATGTAATATACTATATTAACAGAATTAATGACAAAAACCGTATGATCATCTCAATAGATGCAGAAAAAGCATTTAACAAAATTCAACACAGAGTCATGATAAAAACCCTAAAGAAAATTGGAATAGATGATCTTTATCTCAACCTGATAAAGGCTGTCTATGAAAAACCAACAGCTAATATTATTCTAAATGATCAAAAACTAAAAACCTTCACACTAAAATCAGGAAAAAGGCAAGGATGTCCACTTTCCCCACTCATGCTCAATATAGTTCTAGTAACATTAGCCACAGCAATTACAAGGGAAAGAAAGAAGAGGAATAAAGATAGGAAAGGAAGAAATTAAACTGTCATTATTTGCTGATGATATGATACTTTAAACAGAAGATCCAAAAAAACTCTGCCAAAAGACTGCTAGACTTAATTGACAGATTCAGTAGAGTAGCTGGATACAAAATGAACACTCAAGAATCAATAGCCTTCTTGTACACAAATAACAGACTCACTGAGAGAGAAATTAGAGAAACAATTCCTTTCACAATAACATCCAAAATATGCAATATCTAGTAATCAATCTAAAGAAGGAGACAAAAGACCTCTACACTGAAAATTACAGCACTCTGATAAAAGAGATAGAAGAGGGTATAAGAAGATGGAAAGACATCCCTTGCTCCTGGGTAGGAAGAATCAACATAGTGAAAATGGCCATACTTCCAAAACAGATTCTATACAGATTCAATGTAATCCCTATTGAAATCCCAACAGTATATTGCACAGAATATGAGAAAATAATCCAAATGCTCATTTGGAACCAGAAGATACACAGAATGGCAAAAACCATTTTAGGCAACAGAGATATGGCAGGGGGTATCACAATTCCCAACTCAAAACTATACTACATTGCCACTGTGATAAATACAGCATGATACTGGTAAAAAAAAAAAATAGACCTGAGGATCAATGGAATAGATTAGAAGATGCAGAAACAACTCCAGATGTACTCAGCTACCTCATCCTTCACAAAGGTGCCAACTATCTTCACTGGAGGAAAGATAACCTCTTTAATAAATGGGGCTGGAAAATCTGGATTTCAACTTGGTAAAGATTAAAACCAGATCCTTATCTTTCACCATGCACTAAACTAAAATCCAAGTGGATTAAAGATCTAAATATCAGATCTCCCAAATACAAAGACACAATTCAAAAATGGGCATCTGAAATGAACAGACATGTCTCAGGCAAAGAAGTAAAAGCAGCAAATAAATACAAAAAAATGTTCCACATCACTGGTCATTCAAGAGATGCAAATGAAAACAACACTGAGATTCCACCTCACCCCAGAAAGAATGGCTTCTATAAAGAAATCAACGAATGACAAATGCTGGTGGGGCTGTGGGGAGAAAGGAACCCTTCTCTATTGTTGGTACAAGCACTATGGAAATCAATATAGAGATATCTCAAAGAACTAGGATTAAGGTGGGCATGCTGGTGCATGTCTGTAATCCCAGCACTCAGGAGGCTGAGGCAGGAGGATTGCTGTGAGTTCAAGACCAGCCTGAGCTACATAGTGAGCTCCAGGTCAGTCTCAAGTACATAGTGAGACCCTGTCTCATACCCCCCACTCAAAAAAAGAAGTAGGATTAGAGGTTCCATTTTACCCAGCTATCCCTCTTCTGGGTATCTTTTCAAAAGAATTAAAAGAATCATACCACAGTGATATATGCACACCCATGTTTATAGCGGCACAGTTTGTAATAGCTAAAACTTGGAAACAACCAAATGCCCATTAACTGGAGACTGGATAAAGAAGATGTGTTTTTTTCTATAAAATGGAGTTGTACTCAGACAGAAAGAATGATAAAAGACACATTTATAGCTAAATGTATACACATTGAGGTTGTACTCTTAAGTGAAATAAATAGGACACACTTGATAAATACTGAATAGTTTCTCTGGTGTGAAAAACTAAAAGTGTAAATAAGGTTCTAATGGTACAATTGGGAGTGTGAAATCGTAAGAAAATGGCTAAAGGGGAAGGGGGAAGGGGAGGGGAAAGGAAATAAGGGAAAAGAAAAAATGTGAAAAAAACGAAAAAATGGAAACAATGTCTTTGTAAATAGGGAAGGGTGAAGGGGGTGAAGTGAGGGCAGGAGTGTGGGGAAAAAACAAGAACCAAGATATATCCTGTGAAGGTAGAAGATCCCAATGATAAATGTAACTGTATTGTTTGCTTTAAATGTACCAATAAACTTAATGGAAAAAAACAAAAAAGAAAGGCAAGAGGAGATCAGGGATTTGGCAGCACTGGAGATCAGGGGCTCCATCAGCCCCAGTCCATCACAGCCTCTTGACCTGCTTTGACTGTTCAGATCAAAAAATAAAAGCTTCCCCAGGACTTCTGGACACAGGAGCAGATGGTAGTATTATTGCAAAAATATAATGGTTTGAAAGTTGGTCTTGCCAAAGAAGCTCCTCTGGGTTGGTAGGCTTTCATGTTCCAAAGTAGTGCTATTCTTTCTGTGAAGAGCTGAGAGGGAAAGATAGTGCTCATCTAATGATGTCAACAATGAAGCTATAAATCTTTGTTGCAAAGACCTATTAAAAGAGTGGAGTTTTTTATTAGGCAATCCTCCTTTTTCATAGCTGCCACTGCTGTTACTCCCCTTACTTCACTTGGCTTACACAGGAGCCAGTCTTGGTTGAGCAGTGGCCACTAAAAGCGGAGAAAGGGGAGAAATTATACCAAGCTCACCTTTTATTATAGGAGCAGTTACAACAGGGATGTATAGAACCTTCCCAGAGTCCTTAGACTTCCCCTATTTTTTGTTATACTGAAAAAGTCAGGGAAATTTCCTACTCAATTATTTCTTTTTCCCACTCCCGGCTGACTTACTGGACTTATTGGATAATTGACTGCTACATTAAAATTTTAGAATGGCTCTTTTTGGGCTATGAAGGCCACAAAAATATCACATCTTATGCTATCCTAATAGCTTCTCTTCATCATGGATAGAGAAATAATCAATTGCCTGGTTGTGATCCTCACATCTGGATCCCCTTTCCTCATGAGGAATTTGAAACTGCTTCAACAGTCTGTGTTACTACAGTGCACACTAACTGAATTTACAGGACAAGTTTTTGGATCTTGGTCTGCTGATAACCTCTTGAACTTTTTAATTACTACTTCTTTCATGTAAGGTTTTTCATTCTGAACTCATTCCACAGGGACACACTGTTTACTTATGGCTCTAGCTGCACTAGGAAGGCAGGTATAGTGTCAAGTTCTCTAAAATTAAGTAGGGGCAGATTCTCTTCTACTCAGAAGGCAAAATTGGGCACTATCATACTTGTTTTACAGACTTTTGCTCAGGAACCTTTAAATAGAGTATCTAATTCTCAGTATACTGTGTACTTTGTACAAAATATTGAGACCACCAATGTCAAACCCTCTATTGCATCAGATCTCTTCTTACTTTTCATGCAACTACAGAAGTTATTGAAAATATGCTCTCATTCTCTTTTTATTACCCATTTCTATTCTCATTCTGGACTCCCTGGACTCATTTCTGAAAGGAATGAAGTAGCTGATGCTTTAGTTATGTTTTCTGTTTTTGATGAAACTCTTCTTTCTCATGAACTCTTCTACCAAAACTGGCATGCCCTTTGCAAGGATTTTGATTTAACAAAGATTTACACTCACAATATTGTCAAACAATGTTCCTCATGCCAAAGTGTGGGGGACACTGGCTTTCTGCAGGGAGTTAATCTCTAAGGATTGGGACCTAATCTTACTTGGCAAATGGATGTTACTCATGCCCCTTGTTTTGGTTTGCTATGATATGCACATTTCTGTCTTGATACTTAGTCAGGAATGATACATATAACTGCACAGTGTGGAGAAATTACTTCTCATGTTATTCCTCATTGCCTTAGCTGCTTTGTCACATTGCTCTCCCTAATCAATTTAAGACAGATGATGGCCCTGCATGTAGCACTTTCCATCGTCAGGCTTTTGCAATCAGTGTAATATTTCCCACACAACAGGTATCCCTTAAAATCTCCAAGGTCAAGCACTTATTGAAAGAGTTCACAAAACCTTAAAAAATATGTTAAAGAAAGAAAATGAGGGAAGATGATGGGGGTACAACAGCAATCCAAAAATGAGTCTACATGAAGCTCTGAATACTCTTAATTATTTCAATCTTAATGATCAAAGTTACACCCCTGCAGAATGACATTGGGCTTCTTCTAAGCCCCCACACACAGAGCACCTACTAGTTCTATAGAAAGACATTAACTCAGCGGTTTGGGAAGGACCTGTTTCTCTATTTACATGAGTCAAGGGTTTGCTTGTGTATTGTTACAGGACGGTCCATTTTTATTACCAGTATGGTTAGTGAAGGCTTACCATAACCTTCAGGGAAGATAACCTGATTCCCCAGATCCAGATCCTCTACTTGGAAGAAAAGAAAGATCTCCCTTCCTGCTGCCAGGGATTACTTGAGGTCCTGAGATGACATGGGGGAACTTGAAAAGAATGACCCAGAATGGATGATGTCTGTTAATCCATGGGACAACAAAAGACCCCTTGAATCTTGATTGTAGGAACTCACTAGGGAATGTTACCATTACTGCTTGTTATTAATTGCTTTTTTTCTCCTTGTCTAGTCTGTAAAATCAGAATGAAGGCATTGGTGAGACAAAAACAACACTGAGCCTGGTTTACTAAGCAATTATTTAAAGAAACAAAAAAAAGGGGAGATATGCCCATCAGTTGGAGATTGGACAAAGAAGATGTGGTTTTCCTATAAAATGGAATACTGCTCAGCCATAAAGAATGAGAAATTAGAGTCATTCATAGGAAAATGGATGCATATTGAGGATATACTCTTAAGTGAAATAAATAAGTCACACATGTAAATACTGAATATTCTTGTGTGAAAAACTATAATTGTAAACAAGATCCTAATGGCATAATTGACAGTGTGAAATAGGAAGAAAAGGGCTAAAGGTGTAGGGGAAGTGTGAAGGGTAGGGAAAAGTAAATAAGGGAAAAGTAAAATATGAGAAAATGAAAGAATGGAAATAAAGTTTTTGTAAATTAGGAAGGGAGGAGGGGGTGAAGGGAGGGCAGGGGTATGGCGAAAAAATGAGAACCAAGACCTGTCATGCAAAGGCACAAGATCCCAATGATGAGTGTAACTATACTGTATACCTAAATTTTACCAATAAATTCAATGAGGGAAAAAAGGGGGAGATGTGAAGTTCCTTGCAATACCCAATGGGTCAATGTCTTCTTGGGTTGACTGGGGGAGGGGGGGGTCACAGAAGATTGTTAACTCTGAGGAGCTGAAATATGTTGAAGACAGGCTGCACTGCCAACTCAAGCAGAGATGGGTTTTATGGGAAAAAAGAAGCTCCCTAGGGGACAATCAGATAAAAGTTAATAATTCAGCCAAACTTGTCACCATGTTTTGCTAACCTCTGCACTCAGCAGAACATTAAAGTTTGTTGATCCTCAATAAATCTGGGAGCTTGATTTTGGTGAAGTCCTCTAACCCCTGACAAAGATATTCTTTCACATTTTTTGTTTATCACTCTGTCAGTCTTTGCTGGTCTGAACCTGGCAAGTGGAGCCTGAACAGGGACATAAACTGCTGTGATGGTGAGTGCTAAAGCCAAATGAAATTGAAACTGGAAGGAGTGCTATGTAAGCAGATCACTGATTAGGGTCTTTCTCCACTTTTGGGATTCTTCTGTCAGTCAGGGTAACACTGGGGCAGGCATTAAAAACAAGTCAAAAGTGTTACATGTAGTTTTGTGCCAGCTACTGAAGAGTGCTAATGCTGAGGTCACCAAAGGACAACTTGTCAAGCTTTTAGAACTTATGCTTGAACATAACACATGGTTTCTGCATCACAGTAGTCTAGATCTTAAAACATGGGATAGAGTGGGAAAAAAATCTGAGGAGGGCAGCTCTCAGTGTGAATGGTCTCTATTCCCCAATCAAAAGATACACATTTGCAGAGTGGATCAAGAAACAACCCAATGATAGGCAGTATATGAAAAACACATTTAATTCAGGGCCACTGTGTTCACTCTTGCATGGTGACCCATCTTCACACTGTAGGGTATACTTCTTTTTCTATTTTTACTTGACTCAAACTCACTCTGCAGAGCCTGTTTCTTTTCCTACCTTTAATAAAACTATGTTATCATTTCTGATTGTCTTGATCAAGTCTATGCTCAGAACAGAAAGAACCTAGAAATCACATCCATAAGGAGACACCAGAACCCTTCCCCCAAACCTGGAAACATAATTTGGCTTAGCCATCCAGAATAGGTAAGGCCCTTTGGGGGAACATTTTTTTTCCTCCCTTTGCCAAAGATGCAGAACACAGACTTCTTACAGAACCAGGAACTGTTTACTGTGTTTCCCAGCATGTAAAGTGAGGGGAGAATGTACAGCCTCCATTTTTCTTCCAATTCTAGACTGTAGGAAGCTTACAGGCCTTCTTTAAGTTTGTCTTCCCCTTCCTTTCTGTTTCCCATTTCTGTTCACTTGTTGCATATACAAATCAGTAAAGAACAGTGAGAAAGCCTGTTATTAAACCAGTTGCAAAATGGATTGTTGAGATGTGTGTGACCTAGAGTCTAGCACGCATATTTTACCTTATGGTTTTCTTCTCCATGGCACTCGGCTCAAAGTTCTCACTTTTTGGGAGAAAAATAGCTGTTGACAATCTGGTCTTCTATCTGAGTAGGTGCCTACCTGAATTTACTTCTTTTAGATCAAAGTCCCATCTCCACGATTCCCATAGATGGCCATTTCTCAGGGTTCTATCTTAGTCAGAATTGCCATCTTGTCTTGTCACATGACTGGCCACCTGTTTTGGACCACCCACATGGTTTCCACCAGGTTTCCCTCCCTTCCTTGTTTCTTTTAAAAAAATGAAAGTAATTTAAAAACATAATCCTGATGGCCTGAGCAGAACAAAGGAGTAGCCAGTGAAGTTTAACTGAAGTGACTGTCAGTCATTCTTAGGATTTTCAAAGTTTTTTTTCTTAAAAGAGAGGTTTCCATCTTTACTTTCTTAAACAAAGCACCAGTAATAAACTAGGGGTAAATATGAGGTTTAATGCTTCTCATGTAGCTCTACCCTGCTTAAGTAGAGCCATCCAGGAGCATAATGTGGCTAAGGGTGTGCTGGTGGGAAAGGACTCCACCCTAATCTTATGGGAGTTTTGAAGGGTTAGGTAGACCCATTAAGTGGCTCAACACTCCTCTCCCTAAGGAATTAGTGGGCTCACATAAGGACACAAAAAGTCTTCAGTAGGACTTTCTTCTACTTTTCAAAGAAAGATGCCAGCATTATCCTAGCTTTGGACAGAGACCTCTGTCTACTGAATATGTGAGTCTCTTAAGGGATGCTTTGTTGGCTTAAATTGCGCCCATTCCTTCTGCATGGGATGCCACCTTAAGGAACCAAGGACTAGCTCTCTCTCTCTATATATATACCCCAAGATGACCCATGGAAAATATCAGGAACCATACCCTATAGATTCCACTGACTTCACCACTAGGCCATATCCTTGATCAGTGGGAAAGGTTTAACCCTATTAATTTTAAAATGATACAAATGATCTACTATTGTAATATAGTTTGGGTTCAGTAAGAACTAAGAAATGGTTAGAGATGAGAAACGGATGGAAGTTTAATTTATGGGACTATTTTTTAGTTAAATCAGATCTGTTTAAAACATAGAAGGTGGAGTGAAATCCCTCATGTTCCTGATGTTTTGAACCTTTATCTCAGGAAAAGCCCAGAAACTATGATATTTAGAGTGGCCCCTGAAGAAGAGAGAGATATCATTGATGATCCTATCTTTGGATCTCCACCTGTCCCTCAGGAGGATATGAGTCTCTCCAATCTGTTTAATAAAGACATTTCAGTTGGGAAGTCAGACATCTATGACCCAATTGCTAGACATAGCCTTTTATTTGTTTGACAATTGGGATGTAGAGGAAGATCAAAAGAGAAAAGCTAAAATTATAGCTGTTGCAGTTAGCAATGTTTAAATTTATGCAAATCATCTAAGGAAAACCCAATAATGATTGAGTGCAAGCAGTCTGGACACTGGGCATATGACTGCAGCAAGCTCCTGCCTGGGACCTGCTCTGAGTGTGAGGAAGCCAATGTGCCTGAGTCACATAGTCAACTAAAGGGTTGAATGTCCCTGCTCCCAGAGAGGGACAAAGCCTGCCAAAACCCTCATGTCTTGCTCTGAAGATGCTGAAGGGAACCTATAATGCCCCTGTCCGTGAACATCACCATTTCCCGCAAGGAACTCTGGGCAAGGCTAGACATCATGAGTGACCCAATTCAATTACTTCATTCTGTTTTGACTTATTTCTCTGGAAAACACTCCTCTAGATCTATAGACATATCTGGCATTGAGGGGGACCCTAGTTGGAGATTCTTTACATCTCCTCTAACATGTATTTAAGGATGAGTTGGTAACGGGCAAATATTTAACCATGAGTTGGTAATTGTCAGCCAGGTGTGGTGGCACACACCTGTAATCTTAGCACTCAAGAGGCAAAGGTAGGAGAATCATCATGAGTTCAAAGTAAGCCTGGGCTACATAGTGATGTCAAGGCCAGTCAGAACTACATAACAAGACCCTGTCTCAGAGAACCAAAAAAAGGTCTGTAATTGTCCTACAGCAGCGTCTCACTCCCTTTCTAGGAAGAGATTTCCTAGCAAAATTGGGGGCAATTCTCAAATTTTGACAAAGGCTAAAATGGATTTTACCTGTTGGGACTATAGCAGGTCTCCCTGACCAAATTAGTCAACAGGTGGATCCTGCTGCATGGTATAATAAAATACCTAATTTAAGAGAACTCTTCTTCTATATATCAGAAAAGAGAAGAACTGCTTTGTGTGTTTTGACCCAAAGGCTAGGACAAGAACTGCCCAGTTGCTTACTTTTCACAAACTTCGATGGAGTGGCTACTGAATGGCCACCCTGTCTGAGGGCAGTAGCAGCTATGGCATATGCTAACAGAAGGCTTTAGGAAATTACTAGAAGTCTTGGCTCCCCATCAGAACAGAGCAATTCTTGAGGCCAAAGGTTACTTGTTGTTAACAGAGGAGCAGGTTAGCAAGTATCAGGCCATGCTCTTCGACACCTCTGAGGTTGTTAGAAAACTTTGCACTTCTCTGCCAAGTGTAGTGGTACATGCCTATAATGCTAGCACTCGGGAAGCTGAGGCAGGAGGATTGCTGTGAGTTTGAGGACAGCCTGAGTTACATAGTGAGTTCAAGGCCAGCCCAAACTACATAGTGAGGTCCTGTCTTAAGACCAAACAAACAAAGAAACCTTGCACTACTCTTATTCCTGACTCTTTAATGCCTAAAGGCCCAGATGTTAGGCACTCTTGTGATAGATAGGTAGATAGAGACTCCAAACATGTCTCTGATTATATATGCCCATATATTCATCTGGAATGAAAGGGGCCTGATAATAATAAACAATCATCTATAAAGTACAAGCAGGAAATTCTACAACTCTTAAAGGTAGTCTATCTTCCTAAGAAGACTATGGCCAAAAGTAATCAGAAGACTACTACATGTTGTTTAAGAGAATTCAATAGGAAGAGATAACAATTACAACCAAGTTTGTAAAATGAACAAATAATGGACATTAAAAATCTGTTAAACACAAAAATAATTATAATGGGAGACCTCAATCCCCCACTGTCCCACATAGACAGATCAACTGGACAAAAAATCAACAAAGAAATATCAGAGTTGAAACAAACCTGTGAACAATGAAATTAATAGATATCTATCTATGGAGTGTTCTACCAACAACAGAATACACATTCTTCACAGCAGCACATGAGACTTTCTCTAAAATAGACCACATAGTATCCCATAAAGCATGAACACACAAACACACACACACATATTGAAATTATCCCACGAATATTATCAGAACACAGTGCAATGAAACGAAATCAATGGCAAAAGAAACCATAGAAATTAGGCCAACACATGGAAATTAAACAATACCCTCTTGAATAATCAATAGATCACAAAAGCAATAAGGGATGTCCATTCATAGGAAAATGGACACATATTGAGGATATATTCCTAAGTGAAATAATAAATCACACATGTGTAAATACCAAATAGTTTCTCTGGTGTGAAAAACTACAATAGTACATAAGATCCTAATGAGATAAGTGACATTGTGAAATAGGAAGAAAAGGGCTAAATGTATAGGGAAAGTGGGAAGGGTAGGGGAAAGGTAATAAGGGAAAAGAAAAAACTATGAGAAAATGGAAATAAAGTGTTTGTAAATGGGGAGGGGAGGAGGGGGTGAAGGGAGGGCAGGGACAAGGGGAAAAAATGAGGACCAAAACTTGTCATATAAAGGTACAAGATTCCAATAATGAATGTAACTGTACTGTATACCTAAAATGTACCAATAAACTCAATGAGAACAAAAAAGAAATAAAGGATGAAATTAGACAGTTGCTAGAATCAAACTTAAATGTCAGTACAATATACCCAAACCTATGGAACAATGAAAGTAGTCCTAAGAGGGAAGTTTATCACTATAAATGCACACTTCAGATAACCAGAATGAGCCCAAACAAATAAACTAATGATGCACTTTAAGGTTCTAGAAAAACAAGAACAATCCAAATGCAAAGTTAGAACAAGGAATAAAATTACAAAGATTAGAGCAGATATTAATGATTGAGATTTAAAAATATAAAGAATTAATGTATCAAAGAGCTGGTTTTTGAAAGAATAAACCAAACAGATAAACCTTTATCTAATTTCATCAAAAAGCAAAAAAAAACCCCACATTTTAAAAATTAGATATGAAAAGACAAAATTGCAATGGATACTGCTGAAATCCATATTATTACTAATATCTTTAAAAACCTGCCCTTCAATAAACGGGAGAATCCAGAAGAAATGAATACATTCCTAGGTACATATAAATTACTATAACTGAACCAAGATGATATAAAAACCTTGGATAATCCAATAACAGGCAATGAAATTGAATCAGTAATTTTTAAAAAAGATACCAACAAAAAACAAAAACAAAAAACCAAAAAAAAAAACCCACAAAAAACAAAAAACAAAAAACAAGGAGCCAATGGATTCATCACTGATTTCTACCAAAACTTCAGGAAACATTTAATTCCAATGTCCCTCAAACTCCTTAATGAAACTGAAAGTTAAGAAGTGGTATTCCCAAAGTCATTCCTGGAAGCATTTACCCTAATTTCAAAACCAGACAAGGATACACCCTCAATAAGATGCTACCAAAGAGAATGCAAGAAATCACCCACATACAGGTTTTATCCCATTAACATAAGGATGGTGCAACATACACACATCAATAAGGTCATACATACATCACACAAAAAGAAGCAAGGAAAAATGTCATATGATTTTTCTCAAAAGATGTACAGAAAGCCTTTGAGAAAATGCAAAATCCATTCATGACTAAGAAAAACCTTGAAGAAAATAGGATCTTCTCTCAATCTGATTATAGCTACTTATGACAAACCTACTATCAACATCATATTAAATTAGAAAAAAACTCAAAGCTTTCCATCTAAAATAAGGAATAAGACAAGGATGCCCACTACTACCACTCCTGTTTAAATAGCACTCAGAACATTAGCCAGAGCAATCAGGCAAGAGAAAGAAATAAAAGGGACTTTATAGGAAAGGAAAAAGTCAAATTATCATTATTTGCAGATGACATGATCCTTTATATAGAAGACCCAAAAAATTCCACCAAAAGACTGGTAGAATTAATTATCAAGTTCAGCAATGTAGTAGGATACAAAATCAATGCACAAAAGTCAATAGTGTTCCTGAATACTAACAATGAACTCAATAGGAATGAAACTCAGAAAACAATACCATTCACAATAGCATCAAGAAAATTTACATACTTAGGAATCAACCTATCCAAAAAGTGAAAGACCTCTACAATTAAAAAAGAGATTGAAGAGGACATCAGAAAATTGAAAGCTTTCCCCTCTTCTTGGATAGGTGGCAGCTATTCTTTAAACCGGCAAGGCAATTCACTCCAATCAGGGACATGTTTCATTTCTTTTGGATGGTGGAAGTTTTGTCCCTTTATGGACAACTGAGGAACTGTCATGGTACCCCAAAGCCCAATGTGGGGGTCAAATCCACAATGAATCAATCATAACTGAGTCTGACATTTGTTTAGGACATTCTGTATTGCACTTATCCTCAGGTATGGCTTAATTATTGGAGGTGAGTGCTCTCTGTGGCTTCCAGAAAGCTAATCTTGGGTGCCCCAGAAGCCTATAGCACATGCACCCTCTTGTCTTCCAGCTGTGGTCTAGCTGTCAGATATAGGGAGTCATGGTGCTTTTTGAAGATCCAACTTCTTTTTCTATAGGAGACGTTATCAATGATACCTGCAGTGGATCTCAATCTCCTAAGAGATAAAATGATGCAAACTGAGAAAGAGAGCAAGAACAAACAGAGACTTGAGTGAAGAAGCTGGGTCTTGGTGCTGATCTAAGCTGCTCTGAGCAGCAAAGACAAAAGGGACCAAGGACATCCAGTGTTTATTCATTATAAGCATGGGAAGGAGGGGAGCAGGGTAGAGTTTGGACACCTGCGGTTAGCAAGTACTGCAGGTAGGACTGTGAAAGGGAGGCACTAGCATACCTTTGCTGAAGAAAATGAATGGGTAATTCAGAGGGAAGGAATTTATTTGAACTCAAATTGACCTTGGCTGGAAGTGAACTCAGCCAAGCCCTACTACTTCACAGACTGGGACTTAAGTCTCAGTAGTAGCTATTAACACAGGAGCTATATTCACCCAACTCTGTTATTTAACATGCCCATTTGAGTCACATAAAACTTTAGTCAGACTCCTAAAATAATATAGCCAAACCGCGGAGGGGCAAGGAGCTTGTGTCACTTACAGTTTGCTAATACTGAGCAGAGGTGTATGTTATATTTTTTCCTCTGGCCTTCAGGATCCCTTCCCTTACAGGAATTTATCCACACCATGTCCTATCTCAATATCATTTACAATAACTAAAATAAAATACCTAGCAAATAATTTAACTTAGGAGGTGAAATAACTGTGCAATGAAATTTTGAAACACTGATGAAAGAAAGTGAAGATGAGACATACACACAAAGGAAAAACAAATCATATTAATGAAATGTAAGAAACAATGTTTTTACAATGTCCACACTATTCAAAGCAATATACAAATTGAAGGAAACTTCTATCAAAATATCAAGGCTATTCCTCACAGAAATAGAGAAAACATTCCTATAATTAATATGAACTTACATAGGAGCCAATGTAGCCAAAACAATCCTGAGCAAAAAGAACAAAGATTGAGTCATTACAACATCCAATTTCAAAACACACTATGAAGTTAATGTAACCAAAGAGCACCATACTGGTGAAAATGCAGACACACAGACTATGAAAGAAAATAGAGAACATAAAAATGACTCTATGTATTCATAGCCAATTTATTTTGACAGAGGCACAAAGAACAAACATTGAAGAAAGTCTCTTCAATAAATGATACTGGGGAAACTGGATATGCATATGCAGAAGGATGAAATCAGACTGCTATCTTTCAAAATAAAAAAACTCAAAATTTGTCAAATATTTAAATATGAGATCCAAAGCTACAAAGCTACTGGGAGAAAACATAGGGGAAAAGCTTTATGACACTGGTCTCAGCCCCCCAAATATAAAGAAACAATTCAAAAAATGGGCATCTGAAATGAACAGACATATCTCAGCAAAGAAATAGAAGCAGCAAACAAACCTATGAAAAAATGTTCCACATCACTGGTCATTCGAGAGATGCAGATGAAAACAACTCTGAGATTCCACCTCACCCCACAAAGAATGGCTGCTATCAAGAAATCAACCAATAACAAATGTTGGCAGGATTGTGGGGAGATAGGAACCCTTCTTCATTGTTGGTGGGAATGTAGACTGGTGCAACCATTGTTGAAATCAATATGGAGATACCTCATAGAACTAGGACTATTCCATTTGACCCATCTATTCCTCTTTTGGGTATCTTGCCAAAAGAATTAATAGAATCATACCACAGTGATATATGTGCGCCCATGTTTACAGAGGCACAGTTTGTAATAGCTAAAATTTGGAAACAGCCCAACTGCTCATCAACTAGAGACTGGAGAAAGAAGATGTGTTTTTTTTTTTAATATATAAAATGGAGCAGCACTCAGCCATAAAGAATGAGAAACTAGAGATATTTATAGCTAAGTGGATGCACATTGAGGCCCTACTCTTAAGTGAAATTAATAAGACACACATGTATTAATACTGAATAGTTTCTCTGGTGTGAAAAACTAAAAATGTAAATAAAGATCAAAATATACAATCGATATTGTGTAATAGGAAGAAAAGGTCTAAAAGAGTAGAGGAAGTAGGAGAGGTAGGGGAAAGGTAAAAAGGGAAAAGAAAACACATGTGAAAAGGAAAAACATGGAAACAATGTCTTTATAAACAGGGAAGGGTGGAGAGGGTGAAGGGAGGGCTGGGGAATGGGGAAAAATAAGAACCAAGATAAGTCATGTAAAGGTTGAAGATCCCAACGATGAATGTAACTGTATTGTATACCTAAAATGTATCAAAAATTCAATTAAAAAAAGAAAAAAGAAAAAGAGAATAAAAGGGGAAAAAAAGTACAGAATAGAAAAGCAGGGCCAGGAATTTAGCTCAGTGGTGTCGCCACCTGCCTTGCAAGGTTCTGAGTTAGATCCCCCAGTACACACACACACACACACACACACACACACACACACACAAAAAGCGAGCAAAAATTGACAAACTGGTTACATCAAACCAAAAAGCATTGCACAGCAGAGGAATCAATCAACATTAATAAGAGACCACATATATAATGAGAGAAAATATTTACAAACATTTAATAAAAAACAGGGATTTTCAGAATATATAGGGAAGTCAAGAGCAAAAAATCAAATAATCCAATTTTAAAATGGTGAAATGGTCTGAAAAGATGTTTCTCCAAATAAGATATATGAATGACCAGGGGATACATGAAAAAATATTCACCATCCCTAACCAGGGAAATGAAAATCAAAATCACAATAATATGTCACCTCACATTGGTTTTGATCTCTACTATATAAAAAATAATAAAAGATAACAAGAATTAATGAGGTTGTAGTGAAAAGAGAACACAAACTGTGTTGGTGAGAATGTAAATTGGTATAGTGAATTTGTATGACATAAGTTCCTCAAAAAATTAGAAACAGAACTACCAGATGATCCAGTAATCCCAGTGCTAGTTATATACAGTGGCTGAAGCAATCAAATGAGTATTTTAAAGAGAAATCTGCACTCTTATGTTTATTGAAGTATTATTCATTATAACCAAGATATGAAATCAACCTAAGTGTCTATCGATGGAGTTATGAATAAAGAAAATGAACTAAAAAATAGAAAGAAAATGTGACATACAAACACAAGGAATATGATTCCACCATAAAAAATGAAGTTTTTTCATTTGTAGCAATATAGATGGAACTGGAGGACATTATTTTAACTGAAATTTTAGGCACAGAAAGACAAATACCTCCTAGTCTCATTTATATATGGAAGCTAAGAAGTTTACCTCATGAAAGTAAAGCATAAAATAGTGGTTACCAGAGCCTAAATTGTTGTGAGATAGGGATGGAATGAGCATAGTTAATGGATACAGGGATGCAATTGGCTAGGAAGAATAACTTCTAATATTCTCCAGTACAGCAGGTAAACTATGATTGAGAACAATTAATTTATATTTCAAAATTGCTAATTAAGAAGATTTTGAACATTTCCTGTCAGGAGCCATTCTACATGACTAAGACAGGTTTTTTTTTATTTATTAATTTTATTGAGTTTATTGGTACATTTTAGGGATACAGTACAGTTACATTCATTGTTGGGATCATGTACCTCTACATGGCAAGTCTTGATTCTCATTTTTTCCCCTTACCTCTGCCCTCCCCTCACCCCCTCCTCCCCTCCCCATCTACAAACTCTTTATTTTCATCTTTTCATCCTCTCACATTTTTTTCTTTTCCCTTTTTGTTCTTCCCCTAGCCATCACACCCCCCCGCACCTTTAGCTCCCTTCTTCCC
>NW_022900951.1:57824068-57840864 GCF_012274545.1 Fukomys damarensis | reverse complement strand
GTACAGAAGCTTTTTAGTAAGATGAGATCCCAGTTGTTGATTCTATCTGCTAGTTCCCGTGCTACTGAGGATTTGTTCATAAAGTCTTTTCCTATACCAATGTCTTCCAGAGTTCTGCCTAACTTACCTTCCAGCAAGTTTAATGTTTCTGTTTTAATATTTAGATCTTTAATCCATTTGGATTTTAATTTAGTGCATGGCGAAAGATAAGGGTCTAATTTTAATCTGTGGCAGGTTGACATCCAGTTTTTCCAACACCATTTATTAAAGAAGCTATCTTTCCTCCACTGAGGATGGTCAGCTCCTTTGTCAAAGATGAGGTAGCTGAGTACATCTGCATTTGTTTTTGTGTAAGACAGGTTTTGATACAAGGAATGGTTCTTGCTGAAGGCCAAGAGAGTATAGAATGAATTGTAGAAGGTAGTTATAAATACCAGCTACAACCACACGTCCAGTTACAGAAACAGGATTATAATTGCATTTTTTTTCTTATTTTGTTAATACTCTTGTGTATATATTCACATATATTATAAGCAGATATCTATGTTTTCTAACATAATGTTGATAGACTTAATATTGGTTAAGTATTATTAAATCTATAATGTGCAAGTTATGAAATATTAAGAGAAGAGTAAGCACCACCCAAATAAAAAGCGCTTTCTATTCTGGGGAGAGAATTGGTACATATGCACTTGTACACATGATAGTTATACTACAGTGGGGATAATTATGAACTTTCTATTGTATTTGGAAACTATGGTTTAAGATGTGTCTGCTTGTCCAGTTGACAAGGGGTTGACTGTGATAGTTAATTGTGATATGTCAATTTGAATAGTTTAAGAAATTCTGGCAGACTAGCAGGGCACAGTTCTAGGTGTGTTTGTGGATGACTGACATGTAGACCAAGGAGGGAACACCCACCCTGGATGTGGGTGGCAGTGCTCAATAGGCTTGTAGCCTGGATGGAAAAAAGAGAAAGAAGTCTTTCCTTTTGCTTCTTGGGAGTAGCCCGAGACTTTGCTATTGCCTTTGGATTTCATCTTCAGTTCCTTCAGGCTTCCAGAAGACTCTTTAGCCTTTTAACACAGACCTTCTGGCCGATACACACTCACACTGGACTCTGCAGTGAGCTCCAGGCCTTCAAACTTTAGATTCTCGGATTATCTAAAGCACATATGGCCATCTTGCATTCTTCCACCTCTGATTTTACAGGCAGTCATTGTAAGCCTCCTTGGTAAATCTTTTATATATCATATATATCTTATATTAAATTGTGGGGTCATTGACTAGAGGTATGGATGAGATGGATACAGAGAGGTAAGGGATTTTCGAGGCACACCAAATGTCCTGGAATGTATGGTTACAGATTAAAAGATAGCTTACAGGGCCACAAGTCCAAGTAGGATCAAAATGCACTGCCTTAAGGAATGAATGCTCTGGCCTTTGTCCTCCCCATATTCCCATTTATCATCTACATTGGTCCCAAAGTCAGTCATTTAACAGACCACCCTGAACTTTCCCTGTCCTCCCCCACCCCTTACAAGAGTTCCTGCCCAGATACCGTTCCTTTTTCTTTCATCCTCGCTTCCTGGTTCTATCAATAAAAGACCACAGAGGCTTCAGTTCACAGTTATCATTTGAGACTTCTCATGCGGAGGGATTTGGGTTAATGGCAGACCCCTTGGGCTCTCTTGGAGTATGGATTGGATGTTGACTCTCAGTAATATTTGAGTAATTTTTCATGCTTTTGCACCATGTCACAAATGCAAACTGTGACATTAAATCTGTTCCTCTACTGAACCCTAACTGATATAATCTTTCACCACTAGGGGGATGCAAATCAAAACTACATTGAGATTCCATCTCACTCCAGTCAGAAAGGCTATCATCAAGAAGACAAAAAAGACAAATGCTGGTAAAGATGTGAGGGAAAATGAAGACTTCTATATTGTTGGTGAAAATAAAAATAAGTACAGTCACTATGCAAAGCAGTATAGCATTTCTGCAAAAACTAAACATGGAACTCCCATTTCATCCAACTGTAGCACTCTTTAGTTATTCCCCAAAGAATTGAAACAACATACTAAAGAGATGCCCACACAACCATGTTTGTTGTAGCAAAATTCACTATAGTTAAGCTGTGGAACCAGCCTAAGTGTCCATCAATGATGAGTGAATAAATAAAACATGATATATAAATGGGATATTATTCAACCATTAAAAGAAGTAAATCATGTCATTTGCAAGAAAAATGAATGGAACTAGATACAATCATGATAAGCAAAATAAGCCAGCTCTGAAAGACAACTATGACACATTCTCTCTCATATGTGGAATCTAAAAATAGGAGTGAGAGAGAAAGAGAAGAAATATGAAAGTAGATGATGTACTATTAGTGAAGAGGAAAGGAAAGGGAAGAGGAGAGGTGAGGGTAAGAGGATTGTTGGGGGGATTATCAATGTATGTTATATGCATAATGACTATGCTGAATGAAACCCATCATAATATAGAGTAATAAAAAAGATGAAGTGATATCTACAGGGGACATACTTTGTATTCAAAGAGAAAGAGATTTAAAGTAAAAGTTTTGGGAAATTTTATGCAAACAGTACCCGTAATAGAGCTTTAGTATGTACACTAATAAAAATACGGGCCTTAAAATCAATAGTTTTACAAGAGAAAAGTATTTATAATGAATAAAGATTCAACAGGAGAAAATAATAATAAACATTTTCACCTAACAAGAGAGCCTAATACTACATGAAGCAAAAAACTAACAAAATTGAAAACATAAATGGAAGATTCACCAAAAATAGTTGTAGACTTGAATGCCCCATCTCTGTAATGGCAAAATGAGATAGAAATAGGCAAGGATAGAGAATATTTGAATAGCACTGTAGAAAATACCTGATATTTTGGGAACACTCTAACCAACAACCAGAGTATATGTTCTTCTCAAAAGCATATGAAAACTTTTAAGATATAAGTGATGTTGCAGGCCATAAGACAAGCCTCAAATTTAAGAAATGATTTTGTGTTAGTCAGCTTTCTATCATTGCAACAAATTACCTAAGATAATCAAATTAATAAGAGAAAAGGTTTATTTTTGCTTGTAGTTTCAGAGGTTAAGGTCCATCTCCTTTCCCTTATTGCTTTGGGCATATGGCAACATGATACATCATGATGGGAGCAAGTGACAGAGGAAGGATTTTCACCTCATGATGGCTGAGAAGCAAACAGAGAGACAGAAAGGGGTTTGGTCACAATATACCTTTAAGGGTATGCCTGAATGACCTAAATCCCTTCTACTTGGTTCACCTTCTAAAGATTCCAATACTTTTTTTTTTTTTTTTTGGTACTGGAGATCGAACTCAGGCCTTTGCACTTGCAAAGCAGGTGGCAGAACCACTGAGCCAAATCCCCTGCCTCTAATACCTTTTAATAGTGCCAAGGACTGGTGACCAAGCCTTTAATATATGAGCCACTGGGTAACACTTCAGCTCCAAACTACAGAGGGTATATACAAGTTGTCTTCTCAAACCACATAGGAATTAAACTAGAAATGTACAACAGATGAAAATTTTGTGAATCTTCAAATATCTGGAAGTTAAACAAATTCATAATAACCTATAGGTCAAGAAAAATTGTCAGAAATTAGAAAGTATTTTGAGCTGATATAAACAGAACATAGCACAGGAAAATTTATCAGATACACCTAAATCAATCCTTAGACAAAAACTTATAAAAGTACATATCTATTAGATAGTCTTGGTTACCTTCTCATCACTAAGACATAGTACCCAGAACCCACAATTTAAAGGAGGACAGGTTTATTTTGGTTTACAATTTGTACAGGTTTTAGTCCATAGCTGGCTGGCTCCAAGGCTGGGCAGGAAGGGAGGGGAGCAACATCTCATGGCATAGTGGTGGGAAGCAGAGAGAGAGATCAAGGAAGGAAGAAGGAAGACAGACATTTCTAGGCCACATTCCCAGTGACCCACCTCCTCTGACCAGGCTTCACCTACCAACATCACATTTTGTTCTAAACTCACTGATGAGTATCAAGCCCCATGATCCAATCACCTACCAATGTCCCACCTATGAGGACATTAAGCTTTGGGGGACATCTAGATACAAACCATAACAGATCTCAAATCTCTGCTTTAATAAAGTAGAAGAAAAACAATAAACTAAACTCAAGGCAAGGAGAAAGAAGATAATAATAATATTACTGTACAAGTCAATGTAATGGACAATAGAACTATACAGAAAACCAACAAAACCAATAGGTGACTTTCTGAAAAGATAAATGGAATAGAAGAACATATACCTAGACTGACCAAGAAAAAAAGAAAACACAAATTGCTAGTCATAATGAAGAAATGGACATTACTACGAACAACAGAAATTTTTAAAATTATAATGTACTACCATGAACAATTTTAGGCTAACAAATTAAACAACTTACATAAAATTAATAAATTCTTAGAAAGATTAAAAGTAGTGAAGCTGACTTAATTTTTATTGATCTACTAATTGCAGTGCTGGGGATGGACCCAGGACCTCATCCATACTATATAAGCATTCTGCCACTTAGCTACGCCCCCAGCCTGAAATTGACTTTAGATATTAAGAAACTGAATCATGGGGTGAAGGGAGGGCAGGGACACGGGGAAAAAATGAGAACCAAGACTTGTCATGTAGAGGTACAAGATCCCAACAATGAATGCAACTGTACTGTATACCTAAAATCTACCAATAAACTCAATTAAAGCTGACAAAAAAAAAAAGAAAGAAACTGAATCATGGATGTAGCCCTGAGTTCCTTCCCAAAGCATCAGAAGAAAAAAAGTAATTGAATCCGTGTGTGTGTGTGTGTGTGTGTGTGTGTGTGTGTGTGTGACTGAGGATCAAACCCCCCAGGGCACTCTACCTCTTTCCTTCCTTCCTTCCTTCCTTCCTTCCTTCCTTCCTTCCTTCCTTCCTTCCTTCGTTCCTTCTTTCCTGCCTTCCTTTCTTTCTTTCTTTCTTTTCTTCCTTTCTTCCTTTCCTTCTTTCCTTCTTTCTTTCTGGCAGGGTTTCACTAAGCTGTCCAAACTGGTCTTAAAACTTGTGATCCTCTTGCCTCAGCCTCCTGAGTATCTGAGTAGCTGAGATTACAGGCATATACCACCTTGCCTGACTTGATTTTTTAAAGAAGAAATTCAACAAACTAGGAATAGAAAACAATCTAATCAATCTATTGAAGGGCATTTACAAAACAAACAAATACTCTAGTTAAGGCAAGAGTTAATGGTAAAAGACTGAATTATTTGCCATTGATAATTGGAATAAATAATAGAATTTGCTCTCAACACTTCTGTTAAATGCTTTACTTACTCTAAATTCAAACCTATAAAATCAGGCAGAGCAAGAGTGAGAGTGAGAACATTATAGAGATTACCTGATCTTAAATCCTATGGAATTCATAAGTGCATATGCACCTGCACACAGATGTACTACACCTGGTTAATATGTTGAGTAAGGTCACAGGTTACTACATCAGTACAAAAAACCCATTATTTATTAACACCATGCAGTCCAAAGATGAAATTAAGAAAATAATTCCATTCACAATAGTATTAAAAAGAATAAAACTATTTAGGAATAAATTTAACAACAGCATCACAAATTTTGTATACTGAAAAATACAAAATATTATTGTATGGAATTAAAGGAGATGTAAATAAATAGAGATATTTCCAAATTGATCTACAGACTCATCCTGATTACTACAAAAGTTCTAGCTGACTTTTAAAAGAAATTTGATGAAATAATAATAAAATTTATGGGAAATGCAAAAGACTCAGGATAGCCAAAACTGTATTGAAAATAGCAAATTTTGTGGACTTGTATGCTCAAATTTTAAAACTTACTACAAAGCTACAATATTCAACATGGTGTCAACTTTCATAATGAGAGGCATAGAAAAACTGAATAGAATGGAGAGTCTAGAGATAAACCCAAACATTCACAAGCCATTGAATTTGAACAATGGCACAAAGACAATAGAGAAATGACACTCTTCCAAGAAATATTGTTAGATTAATCTGATAGCCACAGTGCAAAAATATGACCTTTATATTTCTAGAGACAAAAACCTTTTAATTGGGCAAAAAAATATTTAAATGGACAAAGGACTATTATCTAGAATACATAAAGAACTAAAAAAAATCAGCCCTCCCAAATATAAAGACCTGATTAAAAAATGGGCATCTGAAATGAACAGACATTTCTCAGACAAAGAAGTAAAAGCAGCAAATAAACCTATGAAAAAATGTTCTGTATCACTGGTCATTTGAGAGATGCAGATGAAAACAACACTGAGATTCCACCTCACCCCACAAAGAATGGCTGCTATCAAGAAATCAACCACTAACAAATGCTGGAAGGATTGTGGGGCGAAAGGAACCCATTTCCATTGTTGGTGGGAGTGCAGACTGGTGCAACCACTGTGGAAATCAATAAGGAGATACCTCAAAGGGCTGGGGTTAGAGGTTCCATTTGACCCAGCCATCTCTCTGCTGGGTATCTTTCCAAAATAATTAAAAGCTTCATATCACAGTGATATATGTGCACCTATGTTTATAGTGGCACAGTTTATAATAGCTAAAACTTGGAAACAGCCCATTTGCCCATCACCTGGAGACTGGATAAAGATGTGGTTTTTCTATAAAATGGAATACTACTCATCCATAAAGAATGAGACATTAGAGTATTTAACAGGAAAATGGATACATATTGAGGATACACTCCTAAGTGAAATAAATAAGCCACACATGATAAATACTGAATAGTTTCTCTGGTGTGAAAACCTATAATAGTATACAAGATCCTAATGGGATAATTAACAATGTGAAATAGGAAGGAAAGGGCTAAAGGTGTAGGGAAAGTGGGAAGGGTAGGGGAAAGCTAATAAGGGAAAAGAAAAAAATATGAGAAAATGAAAAAAATGGAAATAAAGTATTTGTAAAGGGGGAGGGGAGGAGGGGGTGAAGGGAGGGCAGGGACAAGGGGAAAAATGAGAACCAAGACCTGTCATGTAAAGGTACAAGATCCCAATGATGAGTGTAACTGTGTACTGCATACCTAAAATGTACCAATAAACTCAATGAGGAAAAAAAACCTGTATACAAATGTTGATAGCAATGTTATTCATAACAACTAAAATCTGGAAACAACTCAGATGTCTTTTAGTGGGTGAAGAACTAAACAAACTAAAATATATTTATGAAGTGAATACTATGCATAAATAAACCATTGATATATGCAATAACTTGGTTGAGTTTCAAGCTAAGTATTCTAAGTAAAAAAAGGCAATCTCCAAACATTATACCCAGTAAAATTTATCTTGAAATGACCACAATGTAAATAGTAAACACATTAATGTTTCCCAGAAGATGAGGGGGAGATTGTTCAATAGTCTAACAGAAATGATCTTTGGGGTGATATAATTATTCCATATATTGACTTTGGTGGTGGTCATAATACCCTACACTTATAATAAAGTTGCACAGAGTACACACACACACACACACACACACACACACACCACCCACACAAAAATAAGTACATCTGGTTGAAAATCTGAATAAGAGATTGTATCAGCATCGATTTTGTTCTTCTGACAATGTATCATAATTATGTAAGATGTTGCTACTGAGAGATATTGAGGGACCTCTCTATATAATCTTTTACAAGGACAGATGAACCTATTATTGCCTCAAAGCTTAACTTTAAAAATAGGATAAGAAGTTTTAATATAAGTAGTACAATTGGGGCTGGGAGGCCACTCCCTTCATCCACTAAAATTTAAGCAACACTCTAGGGCCAGTGCTCCTTCCATTGTTCTGAGAGAAGTATAAAATACTATAACAAAGATTAAAGCTCCAGATCAGAGCACTTGGTTGTTAGATCTTGTGGCCTGACCTTCAGTAACCTTTTCCCCATTAGAATTTCCTTAAAGGTTCATGCACTTGTACTACATCTCAAATTTAACCAGAATGAACTCTGGGATAGTTCTGCATGCCCGAAGCTGGTGACATGGCTCAACAACCTGTCAACCATTCCTGTCAATCTCACCCAGAGTCTCAAGGAGATGTACTGGGACTGGGGTACACATCTTTTACAATCTGAAAGCCTGATTTTTCTGTACATGTTTCTTATTTCACTGTTACACTGATACCACTTTTTTGTTCATGCCACCTGCTTTGTTTCTGCTGGCACAGGTCTGCCCTGAGTATATCTTCCCATTATTTTCAATAAATGTAGCTCATTTACCTTTTACCATTGGATGTACACTTTTAATTTTTTGCCCATTGTACACTTGAGCCTGGAATCTAGAAGATCCACAAAACAGTTTGAGTAGATATTTCCTCAAGAGGGTATACAAATGGGCAATGGGCACAAAAAGGATGCTCAACAACAATAGTCATAAATTAGTAGATTTATGTAAAATAAATCTACAATGCACACTTGCAAGAATAGCTATAATCAAGAACACAAATGACAACAAATGTTAAAAGAAGTGTGGAGCAAATCGAACTTTCATACAGTGATTGTGAGAATGTAAACTGATAGAGTCATTTTGGACAAATAGTTTTGCAACTTCTTAAAAGTTGAACATAGTCTTAACAGAAACACAGAGATACATGGCTGGTGCTGCAGCTTAATGTTAGAATACCTGCTTTGCTTGTGTGAGGCCATGGGTTGAATCCCCACTACAGGGGAGGGAGAGAGAAGAAGGGAGAGGAGAGATGAGGCGAGGGAGAGGAGGGGAACCGAGAAAACAGATTAGTGGTTACCTAGGGTTGATGGTAAGAATGGGAAATGAATGAAAATGGGACGGTCTTTTAGTGTGATAGAAAAGGTCTAAAATTAGTTTGTACTGATACTTGCATAAGTGTGTAAATTTATCAAAATCATTGACTTGTACATTTTAATTAAATTAATTAAAGTATTATTGAAATGTTATAATTCTTTACAGCTGTTTCAAGGTTGTGACCCTCTCAGATTATTAAACTTGTGTCCTTGTGCCTCACTGTCTCCAATAATTAGGAAAATTGCCCCATTTTAGCAAACAGATAGGATGTTACATGGCCTGTTTTCTTCTCTATCCATCCTCATTTTACTATTCTCAATGCTAAAGTATCATTTAGAAATCATGGTGTTTCTTGTGCTTACTGACAACAGGTAGATGAAATTATTTTCTCTGCTTGTTGAATTTCAAATTTTCTACAGTTCAGCAAAACAAATTAACTTTGCAATCACCTATGCCTTTTCAGCACGATGTATATGTATGAAAATTGATGAGCTGATTTGACTATATTGTATGTTTGTCCAAATATATCACTTGTCTAAATTTTGTCCTTTCAACTTCTGCCTAAATGTCCAGAGCTTCTTTCCATTTTGACAGAATTTCTACCTCCCCCTCTCCCCTCCTTCCATAAATACTACACAGTAGTAGTAATAGAAAGTTCCTTTTTAAAAGTAAAATGTTAATAAAAATGCTTAGCCTGTCTGGGTTGTGGCAAAGTTCTAAGGCAAAAGTCTCATAAAGTGTAATACTGAACAAACAAGGAATTGATACTCATATATCTTGAGATATTCGGGGCAAAGTTCTAAACTCATTTATAAAATATGCTTTCCTTCAACCGCCTGCACCGAGTGTAATAATACCACATTTTAGTTAACAGGAACTAAAATTAAAGGGCACACCCCTTGGATACAGTATTAAAATCAGCACCTTCAGACCGGACCTCGATAATTCCCTGGAGTTCACCTCTAAGGGCCCCCTCCCCTTGGAGCCGCGCAAGCGTACAGAGAATTTGCTCCTCTCTCCCTCTTGCTCCCGCCTCTAACATAACCCCCTCAGTCTGCCTAAGACGCAGGCGCATCTCTTAAAGCCTGGTCCGTACCCACCTCTCCTTTCTCTTTATTTCGTTCTCCCTCCTCTTCTTGCACCTCCGCAGGTTCAAACTCTTGTTGGGGAGAGTGGCGGCGATCGCGAGGTCACGTGATGAGCATCCTGCTGCCCAACATGGCGGAGTTCGACACCATCTCGGAACTGGAGGAGGAGGAAGAAGCAGCAACGTCGTCGTCGCCGCCGTCGTCGTCGTCGTCGGTATCTGGGCCGGACGATGACGAGGAAGATGAGGAGGAGGAGGAAGAGGAGGAGGAGGAGGACGAAGAAGAAGGGATAGAGGAGGAGGCGCCGCCCCCACCTCGGGTAGTGAGCGAGGAGCATCTGCGGAGATATGCCCCCGACCCTGTATTGGTGCGGGGCGCAGGTCATATCACTGTGTAAGTGAGAGGGGGCCGTGGGGTTTGCAAAGGCAAAGATTTGGCTACAGGGAAAATAAGGGAGGGGGGCTGTGGAGTGGGGGAAGGGTGGTTGAGGCGTGCAGTGAGGAAAGGGCACCTGGTCTAAATGGAGAAACCGAGAGTGAGGAGGTGTGCAAGAAGTGAGGAGAATGTGTTAATGTACCAAATGCAGGTTTAGAGTAGGAAAAGGACGGGGAAGTTAGGGGTTTGAGAATCAGAGGCACTGGGGTGGGGGGTGAGTCTCCTTTTTTTTGTATGTATGTTGGCAAGAATAGTCTCTAAACTGCAGGATGTACGAAAGGATTCTTTGCTATCAAGATTAGTGTCTAGTGGAAAACAGCGACTGCTGTAACATGTGACAAGAACTAGGTTTGGGTTCTTCAAAACAGATATGTTTTGTGAATGTTATAAATATCTATACACCCATTTATTCATCCATCCAGTCTTCCTATCTAATAATCTTTATATGAATGAATACAATCATCCTTTCCCTGTTTAGAGTACCACTCACTGTGACGTTCCTTAAATATTATACCATTAAAGGTTCATATTGATAAGTACTGTAGCTTCAGGGGCATTAGTCAATGTTGCTTCTTTCTTGCCCTGTGACCTTGGTGGGTTGCTTCCTATTTCTGGGCCCTGGTTTCTCCATCTGTAAAATGAAGGTTTGAAGAAAATTTTTAAAAATGCAATTGGTATATGTTTTCGATACATAATAATTATATTCATCTTGGAAAACTGGTACATATACATGATTTCTAAAACCTTTCAGCTGTGAGATAATTTAACATACTTCTAGGGGATTATGTGTGCCCAAATACCAAATTTACAAAAATTAAATGTATATGGAAATTAGTTTTCCAGGAGCTGAGAATGATTTTTTTTGAAAATTTATCCAGGGTAGCTTTTGTTTTTTTTAAACAAATTGAAATCTTGGATCACATTTAAGAAAATAAAATGGTGGGGGGCACTTCATAAGATTGGTTGCAAAGGAAGAAGAAAAAAATTGGTATTTCTCTCGTCTTCAAAGAACACGTCCTTGTTTTTATTTGCTTGAATTATAAATATTTGGAAGTTTGAGTATTCTGTTATGGTCATTCTCTTAACTGTACTTTACTGCACTTTCAAAGTAGGCCTGTTCTTTCTTATTGTCTATAATTTTGATTATGGCTCACTATAACCTTTGACTTTCAGTTGAGTTTATATTGTATGAAACCATTTAGTATGTACTACGTGCTCCATCATATTAGCTTTTAATTTTTTTAATATGTCGAGTATTTTGACTCTAATACACTTTTGTAATCTTTGCATAAAATGTATTAACAAAGATTTTGAAATTTTAGAAGGACTTAGGGCGGCGTTTTAGACCTGCTTTTTGATTAGTCAATTTTAACAAAATCTTCCTTTGTCCAAGAATTTTGTAGATAGGCTACAATGTTCAGATGCCAGATTACCATGCTGTTTTACATCTAGCCCTTTAGATAGGGGGAGGCAAGTTATTACTCAAACTACTGTAATTGATTCTCCAAGGAAGGATCCTTTCATGCAGATTATTTTACATAATTAGAGCAAAGGTATCTTATTCCAGCCCATAATTTTATTCTCCAGCATTCCAACTCCACCTAATATTTTATAAAATTCAGACAGTAGGGAAGGAGCAAGGAAACAGAATTTAAGTTCCCTGAAACTTATTCGGGGTTCCATTCAACTCTCCATACAATTTACCAACTTATTTTCTCATTAAAAACGGAACACTGACAGTTGGCATGCCCAGGCCCTTATTAGAGGTGTAATGTCCTTCCTAGTGTTAGAATTCTGAAGTGGCAGTACCCGTGGTAACTGTTAGTTTAACTGAAGCCAAAACTGTAAAAGCACCAGGCAGTTCTTGGATGAGCAGACAATGTATAAAGTTTAGAAACTTACTTAATTTTATTGTACATATTCTTTCACCTAGAAAACACATTTGATATTAAATGTGTGGAATTTGAAGAAAAGGTTAAAAATTTAGATGCCCGGGACTTAGCTCAATGGCACCCCACCTGCCTTGCAAGTGCAAGGTCCTGATTTCGATCCCTACTAAGCAAAAGAAGAAAAGAAAAAACAAAGATTAAAATGTTTTGCTGAATCTGAGAAATGGGCTATGGTAGTAAAGCCTTCCTTAAATCGGGTGAAGTAATATTCTTAGGAAATCTCCAGCACTGCAAACATAACAGCAGCAACAACAACAATATATCAACTTCTGTTTAATTTTTTCTGGCATATGAGTGTGTGAGTTTCCCTAAACTATATGCCCTATCTGTTTTCACTTGTTTTTCAGTGATGCTGGAGAATGAAACTAGGGCCTTGCATGTGCTAGGGAAGCACTCTATCACTGAGCTACATCCAGCCCTAACCCTATCTGAATGAAATATTGTTTCTCATCCTCTCTCAACCCCGATTTTTTTCTATTCTCTGTTCAGTGTTTATTCTGTAGACGGCTTCAATTTTTGTCAGTTTAAAATGTGAGAGCCATGATCAGTTGTCGTATCCATTTCAGAAGGCTCAAAGAAAATATTTTTAAGGTTTTTACTATGAAGAAGTGATAGATGTTTCAGGTGATAAATATGTTTAACCTGATTCAAAGTCCGTATATCTTAAACTCAACATGGTTTTCCTTTCTACAATGGCTGTGTTTGTACTTGCTCTGTTTCTGACCCTTGTACCACCATTCCAATTAATATTTAAAATCGTTGAATTATTTTAACTCTTCCTTCTCCTTGAATTACCGTATGTCCATTTTTCCTAGGGCTGTGTCATCCTATCTTTTGAAATGAGCTTTTTTTTTTTTCATTTTCTTCATTCCTATTGGTACCATTCTGCTTTAGGTTGCCATCATCTTCTGCTTGAATTATTGTTGTTTTGTTGCCTCTCCCTACTCCTGTCTATCCTGTATGCTTGTGCTAAACTGATTTTCTTAAAATATAGTTAAATCATGTCACTTTCCTGCTGCTAAGCTGCACTGGATCTTTATTAAATCTAAATTTCTATACTGCCTTCCTCAGCATAGGAACTCCTCAGAGTTCAAGGAGTCCCTCCACTCATCCAAAGCTCCTTTTGTATCTTCCACACCCTTCTCTTCCAGCATCCTCATAGATCTTGCCCTTTTCTCTCCAATATTACCTCTCGCTACCTTTTGACTAGCTCATACTATAAATGTATTCAATCTTTCTGATTTGTAAAAATGAAATGACAAAAAGCCTTCCAATACCCACATTCCCTTTAGCTATTGTCTAATTTCTTTTCCTTGTCTTCAAAATTTTGTAAGAGTAGCTATGCTAACTATATTTATTTCCTCTGATCTAGATTCTTCAACCTCAGCCATAGAGGACTTGACCTCAGTTTAAGACACCATTATCCTCTTCTTTGCTAAGTCAATGGATATTTTTCATCCCCTATCTTTCTGTCCTCCCTGCTGCATTTGACACAACTCCCTTTGTTTGAAGACTTCTACTCTAGGGATCACAGACATACAGACCTTCAGAAGTAAGTAAGACAAATCACAGAAGATGGTACAGCCTAAATAGTAATGGGACCTTAGTTGAACTGGAAGGTATATGTCTTACCTAAAGATGTTCAAATTCTGATTAGAAGAAAATACTTTGCCAGCAAAAAACTTTAATCTCCTGATTCTCCTTGTACTTCTCAGATTATTTCTAAACCATCTCATTCAATGGGCTCGTCTTCCTTTCTTGCCTCTTGAATACCAGCGATCTCCAGAGTTTTATGCTCTATTCTTTTTATTCTTTCCTCTCCCTAGATAGTCTCATCTCATGGTTTCAATTATCTGATATCTCCCAAATGTATATCTCTGTAGCAGATTCCGCTTGGCCTTTTACTTGAGCCTTTTCACTTTATGGCCCACTGTCACCTTAAATTTAATGTATTTAAACAGAACTCAGCCTCGTGTCCTACTGTTTGTATCCCCAAAATCTGAGAAATGCCTTTTAAATTTATATTCTCCATCTCAGTTGGATGTACCTCTATCCACCCTATTATCCAACCGTGGTTCTTCTTCCCACTCGCACTTCTCACAGTTAAGAAGTCAGCAGATATTAAAAATATGACTTATAATTGCCTCTTTTCCTCCCATCGCTTCCTTTATTTAAGCCCCTTTCAGCACCCTGACTAGTTGTTTTACCTTCATTCTAACTACTCTTGGATTCATCCTCCTGCCTGCTGTGAGAGTAAGATACCAAAAAACCAAACTACTTTACTACTTAAGATTATTCTGTAGTTTTTACTTCACCCCCAGGTGATAGTCTAAGCATATAGGAATGGACCCTGCTCAGTCCCTGCCATTTTCTGTGTTTGCTGTTTCTTACCTTACTGCTTGTCTTCAAACTGGGGTCTCCACCTAAAACTGCGTCCAGGACTAGGGATGTCATTCAGTGGCACTGTGCCTGCCTGGCAAGCAAGAGGCCCTGAGTTTAATTCCTGGTACCAAAAATAAATAAATAAATAAATAAATAAATAAAATAAAACTGGGGCCAATATCCACCTCCCCTTATCCTAGCTTTCCATATATGACCACCTCCTACAAGTCTTTGTCCACATTAAATGTAAATTAATTTGTAAATTGTAAGCTGTGATAGCAAGAACAATTTCTCATGCCCTCTGAATCCTCAGTACCTTGCACAATACATGGCATGAAGTGAGTTGAATAAATATTGGTTCACTTTAGTAACAACATGCCCATTGTAGCTAAAACTATACCATAGGTATTACTTAACTGAGTCATGATGTGGAGAGGGCTTCAGAGCAGAGATATATATGGATAAACATTGTCATCAGTTTTACTGGTGGGATTTATGGCATGACCTTACATCTGATAGTGTTAAGCTGGCCCCTGTGTATACCCTATCTACTTGTATGTATCATCTTAATATTTTGACTTTGTAGTTACTTTAACAAGGTATTGATCTTTTAACGTGCAATTAATTACAATTTCGTAAGAAGTAGAATGGCCCAACCATTGTAATTCCAGTTTTAAAATAATAATCATGGATATTGGGGTTTCTTTTTTCAAATTTAAAAAATATGCAGCCAAATTAACTGCAATATATTTGAGATTATAGAAACAAAAATAATGAATAGTCACTTGAGTTATTGTTTCAGAAATCTTATGCATCGGAATGATATTATGTGTAAGTATGTTTATCACTTTTCTTCTTTTAGAATAAACATTTAGAACCAATGTATTGAAATATAAAAAAGAATTACATCTCATGAGATTTTTTCATTATTAATAGATATTACTATGTTCTTTAAAGTCTTAAAATATATGGATATTTACCCTTGCTAGAATACTGGTACAAATATTAGTAGAGATGATAGACTGCTAATTCTCAGGAATTCATAAATCGTCTCATTAAAATTAATTTAAAAAAGCTAAGGTTATTAGGTATAGAATGGAAGAAGATGACCAAATTCGTGGAACAGTGCATTTCTGCAAAAATTAAGAGAGTGCTACAAATTCTGATACTTCTCAAGTCAGAGAATGGGATGCATTTTCCCTTACCTATCTTTGAGGAATTATAGTGATGCACTGTTAATTTATGTTTATAACAGGTGAATATTTTATAAGGCTTTAGACTTTGAGAATACTGAGGTTATCTATGGTGACTTGTCATTATGAAGTGTGGAGAGACATGGCTATTTCTATATAATGAGATAAACCCAGGATCTTTTAAACATCTCTTTGTGTTATATACAATAGCCTTTCGTTTCCCCCTTTTCTTTGGTATAATAAATATAGAGTTCAATGCATGTGCTTCAGAATCATCAAGTGCATAGTTTTCTCGTAAAATTGTGTAACTTGCTGGCAGAATTTTACTACATAGTTTTATTAAACAGTCTGAGCACATGCATTTTAACTTACACAAGGTTTTGAAAGGCTCATATATGTCTACTTTCAAAAAGATTAAGAACAGTGAGAAGTGTAAGGAGGGAGGAAAGGAGAGGGAAGAACAACTAAAAGGACCCATTCTTGGCTTCAGTTTTTTTTACTCCAAAGAATTGTTCCAGGAAGTTCAAAATTTAGATATTGAAGACATTTAACAAAGGAAAGACAGTTGAGAACCACTAGGTAGGTAAGTTCAAACACATAAGAGTTTATATCTAAAATTGATAAAATAATAGAGTATGTAGCCCCCAAATGCCTGTACAATGCTGAAGGGCCCCACATCTTGGCCAGTGTCTGTCACAGATGAGTAAGGAGTAGATGAGCTTGTTTAACCTCTGTGAATTCAAAGTTCTTAACTTAATGCTTTGTAAAATAGAGCTGAGATGCTTTTTCAGTAACATTATCTCAGTAGATACTAAGTAAAACTCTTGGGTCTGAATATTTTTGAATTATTCCTTTTTTGTTTTCAGTTTTTTTTTTTTTTTTGGTTAAT
>NW_022900951.1:57799338-57822201 GCF_012274545.1 Fukomys damarensis | reverse complement strand
TCCAACACTATATTTCACAGAACTAGAAAAAAGAATCCAAAAATTCATTTGGAACCACAAGAGACCTAGAATAGCAAAAGCCATTATAGGCAACAGTCACATGGCACCAGGTGTAACAATTCCCAATTTGAAACTATACTACAAAGCCACTGTGATAAAATCAGCATGGTACTGGCAAAGAAATAGGCCTGAAGATCAATTGTTTTCAGTTTTTAAAGAGGAAAGTTAAATCCCTCATGGACAAGAATGGGATTGCTACTGTTAGCCAAAATTATGAACGAGTATGGGGTTTTGCTTTTCTTCATATTTTTTTTGGTGTGGCTATAAACTAACACTCTATACCCACAGGTTCTGCATCCATAGAATCAACCAATTGTACCCCCCACCCCCCAGCAATTACATCTATACTGAATGTGTACAGGCATTTTCTGTTCCTTAAACAATACAGTATAGCAAAGACTTACATAACATTTACATTTTACTAGTTATTTTAAATAACCTAGACATGGTTCTAAGTATACAGGAGGATGTGAGCAGGCATATGTAGATACTATACTGTTTTAATATAAGGGCCTTGAGCATCCAAGGATGTTGATGTACAAGTAGGGGCCTGGAACCAATCTCCCATAGATATTGAGCACTGACTATATGCAGGTTATAGGAGAGTATTTTATAAAGTAAGATGCTGCTTTTTTACTATTTCTAATATACTTTGTATATTTTAGAAAAGACAGTTTCTTTTTCCTGAAAAGTGGTAATGATAATTCAGCAAATATTTCTTAAGAACTTGAGCACTAGAGGTAAGTAAGTACTGAGAAGAATAGATAACAAAATTCAGGCCTTATTTTTCAAAGCTAAGAGGATATTAAGATATTGATATGGAGCAGCAAAGAAAAAAGAATATTTTATTGTTGAATTTTATAGAATAGATTGGTAGTTCATTCAAGGCATTACAATAGGGATTGGAACTTAACTTGAGGCTTTCAGACTGTGCAGGATTTAAACTAGAGAGAGGAGACAAATGAACCACATGAGCAAAGACAAGAGCCAAAGTGGCATTGGGCAATGGAAAAGAGAATCATTATGAGAATGATTTTAGAGGAATAAGTGACGGGACTGACTTGTCTTTTTTTTTTTCCTGATTTGCCCAGACAATGCTTTATTTTGAATCATTACTCAGTATGACCATCGGTCTTTGGAATCCCAAGCGTGTTCCATCCCATTGATTTTACATAGTACAATATCTGCGGAAAAGCCAAATGTCACTTTGGATGGTACCTTTGGGAAGCCCAGGCCAGGTAGGACTTAAGGTTGCTTAGCGTGCACCTGAGCGCTGTGGTTTACTGCTCCTCTGTGTTGAGGTACATGCACACCAAGCAGGGCCCCCAGGGGGCCGCACCTTACCCCAGCATCCCTCCTGCACTGGAACTGTGTAGGGCACAAGCAACTCGGCCTCCTGCTGGAACTGTTGCAGGCAATCCAGGAAGGCTAGCATGCGTGGTTGAATATGGACCACCTGCTTTTAATCAAGATACAAAAAACAGGAGAGAGAAGGTGCAAAAATAATTCTAAGATCTAGGTTAAAGGAAGAGTAATGTGCCATTGATAGAGATAAAGAATTTGAAGCTGGTTTCCAAGAAAGGGTAGCATTTGACTTTAGATGTTTCAGTTGAAATTGTAGTATTTTGTAGCAAGATATCCAAATGAAAGTTTTCATTATACATTTAGACATGAGGGACTAGAGCATGTTTGAAAATATGTATCACTAGAGATAATAGATCTGATGGTCATCAGTGTAGGAGGAATTGTCAAAGATACTACATTTAGATAAATTGTCAGAGTTCCATTAGAAAAAGAGGCACATGAATTAAAGTTAAGTTTTGGGAAAAGGTGAGTGTTGGGGCAGAATGAAAAGAGTGAGTGTTAGGAAGGGTACGATCAACTGTCATGGCTGCAAAGTTAAGAGAAGAATTTTGTTCTTAGAAGAAACGTTGAATTTGGCAATAAATAAGAAAAGATGAACTTGCCTTTCTGAATGAATTTACTGAATGAAAGATTATTTTCTGTAAAATGACCACATCAGAAATCAAATTTCAAAAGGTTTAAGAAAGGAGGGGGTAATCCGGAACTGGATAGCAGGAAAGTTCATTTGATAGGTGATAAAAGTGCAATGAGAGTAAAGCTAAGAGTTTTTACAAAGACAAAAATATACTCTTGAGGGCCATGGTGGCACATGCCTTATAATCCCAGCACTTGGGATGTGGAGGCAGGAGGATTTCTGTGAGTTTGAGGCCAGCCTGATCTACATAGTAAGTTCAAGGTCAGACTGAGCTACATAGTGAGGCCCTGTCTAAAAAAAAACCCCAATATTCTAAGCATTTTGATGGTTATATCTGTATCTACGATATATTTGATATCTAATAAGGAATGGTAGTTAGCAAAAGTTAAAATGGTAGCAATCTCTAATATAGGTAGGAACATGTTATTGACATTGCGTTTCAAATACAATGTGGATAAGATGTGGAAATAGAGCTCTGCTTTAAAATATATGTGTATACACTTTAAAAATGAATACATCTATTTCTCTGTTGCATAATGAGTATAATCTGTGGAATAATGAATGACATCTTTTTGAGTAATGATAAAGTCACTAATGACTTAAGTGAAATATGTTTCTTGCTCTATTAAATATTTGCTATTGATGGTTGAGTTAGCACACAATTATAAATATGTTTATTATACTAGAGTGTCATGGGCTGGGGATTTAGTTCAGTGGTGCCACCGCCTGCCTCACAAGCATAAGGTTCAGAGTTTTATCCCTGGTACCAAAAGGTAAATAAACAAACATATACATACATACATACGTACTAGAATGTCAGTTTCTCAAGCAGCAGATGAATTGTCATAAAAAGTGATGCATAGGGATGACCCAACTGAAGTTTAGCTGTACTACTATCTCTGTGTGCAGATTTAAAGAGAACGTGTGTTTATATACTATATTTTCTTTGCATGTTGTAGTGACACCTAAACAGAAGCAATGAGTGACTTTTTAAATGCAGCTAAGTTCTGTTTGCAATTGCCAATTGTTTTCTCTACTGTTTTAAGTTAATAGAATTTGGTTTAAAATACATTTTCTACATATCAGGTGTAATATATTTATGAGCAGATATAGATCTTTCTTCTAGTTGCTAAATATAGTCTTTGTGCTTAGGATGGGGTTGTGTCCTCAAAAATGTGCTATGAGCATAAACAATGCAAAGAGAATATGAACTTCCTGCATAGAGTTTTAATCAGACATTGAACTCCTGATATTTTGTTAAAGAGACCCTATGACTAAAGTGCCAAAAATCATCTGTTATTGTGTTTCAATTTTTTTATTAAACATGTACTAGATAGAGTCTAGTATATTACTGGGCATAATGGAAAATAGCAAAGTAAATAACACACAGTTTCTCTTCTCAAGGAGCTTAATATAGGACAGAGAAGATGTAATGGTTGTTATAGCTAAATAGATGCATATTGAGGCCATACTTGCAAGTGAAATAAATAGAACATACATGTGTAAATACTGGATAGTTTCTCTGGTGTGAAAAACTTAAAGTGTAAATAAGATTCAAATTGTATAATTGATAATGTGAAATAGGAAGAAAAGGGGTAAAGGTGTAGGGGAAGTGGGAAGGGTAGGGGAAAGGAAGAAGGGAAAAGAAAAAAATGAGAAAAGGATAAAATGGAAACAAAGTCTTTGTAAATAGGGAAGCGTGGAGGAGATGAAAGGAGGACCGGGGAATGGGGAAAGATTAAGAACCAAGATACATCCTGTAAAGGAGCAACATCCCAATAATGAATGTAACTGTACTGTATCCCTAAAAATTACCAATAAAGTTAATGAAAAAAAAGATGTAATGGTTGGGTCCTCATTTGAATTTGGGTTTTCCCTACTTACTAGATAAATACATGACTTGGGGCAATTCATTTAATTAATTAAAAATTGTTTTCTGAATGTCAGCTTCCTTGTTCAAAAAATGGGTGTGACAGTACTTTTCTTGAAGGCTTTTAAAATTTTGAAGTCATGTAATTTCTTAGCACAGTATGTAGCCCATTAAGTACATAGCTATTGGTAAGTGTTATTGTCATCATCACATGGACTTCCTTAATGAATATCAGTGTCTTGCCCTTTTTGCTTACAACGTATTATCCACTAACACAGAATTATATTCACTGTAATATAGTATCATTTAACATTCAGGATGTGACCTGTGGTAACCCTATTGAAATCAACAAGTAGGTAAGCAAAGGCTTATAAAGTTTTTTTCCATTTCTTATTACAGGTTTTAATGTGCATCCTGGAAGAGAAAGCCTTAGAAGCTAGGGTCTGTTTTCTCAGAATTTTTTGAGCACATGAAAGCCATTTATAAAGATCAACCCTGGAGTTTCCAAAGAATAACTGGTCACAGATTATCAAACGCTATAGTTCCAAAGGCTACATTAATGGGGGAAGAAGATACTTTCTATTGGGTACATTTTCATGCATACAAAAAGTAGAAAGAACAGTATAATGCTTTCCCACACACTGCCTACCCATCATTGAGCTCCAGTAGTTAACAGATTTTAACAAAGAGACATTTTGGTAAAAAAATTATGACATTTCCAGCTCTATTATTAAAGTCTTCCAACAATTTATTAATTTTGAATCTCATATCATAGGTGTAGTTGAAATCCTACTTGAACATTTGCTCTTGTTAGGCAACAGTTGCTATTAATTTGAATTAATAGTTAAAGATTTATTTTCTATAAATGGTGAAGATATTTTTGTGACTTTTTTTTCAATTTAATGTATTTAGGACTTCTGTATCTATTTTAATTAAGTGTATTTTTAACTGGTATATAAAATTTAAACATTGTTCATGTTTAGGACCCATTTTAAATCAGAAGACCAAAAGAAAAATGCATGGGTTTGTAACTTTGTTAGGAAAGTGAAAGGGTTAAATATGCTGGATAGAATATATTTTGTTCTTTGTTTTTAAGGTTTGGCTTGAGCAACAAGTTTGATACTGAATTTCCCTCAGTTCTAACAGGGAAGGTAAGTAGTAGTTTGCTTTGACCTTTCCAATTCTGATGCATTGTCTTATGCCTCATTTAAGTGTTATGATAAATGCTTTGACTCTTTAGTAATGAAGTCAGATAGCAGCAGGCCTCTGTTCTTGAAAGCTGTGTTGAGAGTGATTGAAAGCTGTCTCTATAACTACCAGCTTCTGACCAGTTATTTTATCCACTGTTCATTGATGCTAACCAATACTTCTTTAGATATTTAGCTTTTCCAGTTTTTCCTCTTTTCCCAGAAAAGTAGCTATGATTGTTTCCATTTCCAATAATTTCCAATGTTTGTTAACACAGTTATATTCTTTAACTATAACACTCTATTATTTTCAATGTACTCTATGGTGTGATTTATTATACGTGAAAAGAGTGGAATTTTTGATTAGACATTTTTCTCCCTTTTGACTTTGAGTTTCTAAAATCAGACTCATGATAAATTATTACCTTTTTGTTTTCTCGTTCTTCAGGCTCAAAATTCAGAGACTTACTAAGATTCAAACTTATAAGTGGGGAGAATATACTGCATGGTGATTATGAATAATAATGTATTATAAGCTACAGTGTTGCTAGGCATAGATTTCAGGTTCTCTAAGCACAAAAGGGAAATAAATATGTTGATTTTCATTTTTTTCTTTTTTTTTTTTTGGTTTTTTGAGACAGGATCTCACTGTGTAGTTGAGACTGACCTGGAATTTACTATTAGCCCAGGCTGGTCTTGAACTCACAGCGATCCTCCTTGCTTCAGCCTCCTGAGTGCTGGAATTACAGGCATGCGCCACCATGCCTGGCTTGTTGATTTTCTTGACGGTTATCATTTCATCATGTAGGTCTATATCAAAATTCTTGTTGTACACATAAATATATGCAGTTTTAAAAAGAAACTATATTTACCAATAAACTCAATAAAATTAAAAAAAAATAAACTATATTTGAAAAATCCTGTTACAATCATAATGCTAACTTTATGCCCAAAGGAACATTTTTCTGCCTCAAGTAAGACGTTATTTACATCCATTTGTTACTTGAAGAAATATAAAAGAAAGAAGCCTTTAGATTGCACAATATGCAGTAATTTCCAAATGGTGTATAACTGAAGTTTTGGGTAACTGAAATGATGATTTGAGGTTAAAAGCTGGTTAATTTTGTTTGTTTGTTTTTGTTTTTTTGGTACTGGGATCGAACTTGAGACCTTGCACTTGCAAGGCAGGCAGCAGAACCAGAGCTAAATCCCTGGCCCCAAAAGCTGTTAATTTTTCCATTTGGAAACTGTGATGTCTCTGTTTAATAATTTTAGTACTATCATAAATTTTGTCAGTATAGATTTTAGTTTTATTTCAAAATTATTGATTCTCTAAAGTGCTATTTTTAGTGTTAAAAATTTTCTCAGATCATTAGTAAGAAAAGCAAGGTACACAGTGTGACAAGTATCTATATGAAATGGAGAAATCAGCACATTAATAATTATACTTTGCATAAAGAAATTCTAGAAAGAAACATTTTACAAAAAAATTCTAGAAGCATTTTATAAAAAGAAATTCTAGAAAGATACATATGGAATGGAATAAATAAGCACATCATTGTATTTTGCGTAAAGAGATTCTATAGAGATATACATGAAACTAATAAAAGTCTTTGCCTTTGACAGAAAAAGGGGACTTTTATGGATGGGGGGAAGGGTGGGGATGAGGAGGCTATTTTCTGATACTTTTGAACATAAATTTACTTCTAATTTGTTCTCTCGCCTAAACTGTTTGAGAATGGGATATGTTGCTTCTACTAATATTAGCTCCTTTTGTAATGATGCATTTTCCAGCTGTTTGCTCTCCTCATTTTTAACGTAACTTTAATCCCCCTCCCCAGCCACTTTGGGGACTGAAGGAAGAGAAAAAGATAGCAGACTTACTTCTTTTTTTCAAAAGATATCTATAAGATCATGAGAAAATGAATTTAAACCTGAAAAGTAATCTGTACTTTATTTGCCTCATTTTCCCCTGAAAAACAGGAGCTAGCTTGACACAAAGTACAGTAAACAAGTGCTGTAGTCAGATCTGGGTTGCAATCCATATTCTTTTGTGACTACTGGCTATTGGTCTTGGGCTCAGTTCTTATGTGCAAAGTGGTGATGATATTGATAGTTACTTTACTTCTTAAAGATTAAATGTGAGTGCATAAATGAAGTTTCTAGTGTATTCTCAGATACTTACTGATTTCCTAATGTCAATTTGTTAACTAATTCTCATTGCATCCTTTCACCCTGCTTAATTCTTTCAATTTACTCACTGGCTTTCAATTTTTAATTGCTGTTGCCCTTTTTCTTCATCTGAGTTATAATTTATTCTCTAGTTGTACTACTAATTTATCCTACTGACTGTTGACCCTTTCTATCTCTTCTAGTGATAACATCAAATCCTTCCGTACAATAATAAGCATAGTTCCTGTGTCAGTTAACATTTGAAAATATGTGGCCACTTCACTTTTTAGGACCCCAAACCTTTGTGGTATGGGACTTTGGCTTCAGTCTAATACATTCTATTTTCCTTCCCTGGTCATTTAGGATAATTCATCAGTTGAAGCAACAGCTTAGACTTAGATTTGTTGTTATATAAATTAATCAAAAATGTGTTCCACAAAATGAATCAAACGGCTATGAAAATATCTCTTGAATAATAACATTGGTAAGATGATGGTAAATTCAGTACTAAAATTAAGAGTGTGAAGTAAAACATCTCTGATAAAAAGCATATTCTTTTTGTTTCCCTTGCTATTGCATATTTTGTCTGGACAGTTACATCTAGCATTAGTATTGGCTTATTTTTTATAAGTTTGAATTACAGGTTTAAGAAATTCTAGAAAATGAATAACCTAAAAAGCGTCAGTGAATGCAATTGCCTGGTATAAGAATTCCCTGATTTTGGAATTGGCCAGTTTCTTTTGCTCAAGGAATCTTTGATATATCTTTTCACACCTCCTCATTTCTTCCCAGGCTTCCCGAAACTAAAAGTTTCACTTACCCTAAAGATAGTATAATTGCTTAAATTAGAGGAGTAAGAACGATAAGCTGCTTTTGGTGTGCCTTTACGTAACTTAAATGATAAGGATAGGAGCTGTTCTTACAGACATCCATTCCTTTCAGGTAACCATTTTTTTTGCATCACATATCATAATGTGTGGGTATTTATTTAAATGTGTATCATCTATAGTGTACCAAGTTTCTCTTGTATTGGATAAAGTACACATGATACTGTAATAGTTTCTTATTGTGAAAAACATTAGACAGAATGCTGAAGGTCAGTTGTTTGGTTGATTGATAGATGGATTGATTTGGTGCTGGGGGTGAAATGCAGGGCATGTTGAATGTTACCAATGAGCTACACCCCCAAATCCCTGAAGGTCTGATTTTTAAAAATCAAATGGTTGTAACATTAATGTTACTTCTTTTTCTTCTAATGAGAAGTTTTTTTTCCTCATTGAGTTTATTGGTACATTTTAGGTATACAGTACAACCACACCCATTATTGGGATCTTGTACTTTTACATGACAGGTCTTGGTTCTCATTTTTTTCCCTGTCCCTGCCCTCCCTTCACCCCATTAATGAGAAGTTTTTACCAGTAGGCGCCTTCATTTGTATAGGTTACTTTGGATTCTCAAAATGCTTCTCCAGTAACTGGGAAAAGAGACCTTATGTGAATGTGAGAACAAAAAAGAAAAGAAAGATGTGAATTCCAGATTTAATAACCCTTGGGTTAAAATATTTAAAATAAATAAATGCAACAGCTGAAATAGAAAAAAAAAACTGTTCTTTGTAAAATCAGTTTTCTTAGCATGAGTGAATTTATACATTGCTTTTATGCCTGCCTGAGGTAAGCAAAATTGTGCAGTGAATTCTGAAAAACTTAAAAGCCTTTTGCCCAGCTTTGTGGTTCAGCATTATTTTTCTGCTTCTTTTTTGTTAATGTTCATAATCTTATTAAGTCCAGAAAAGATTTTTTTCAGTATTTCACTAAAGATAACTCCTCCTATCATGGTGGAACATGTCAAGGAGGTATATGCACATGGGTTCTGGTAATCAGAAAATGAAAGAACCACAGAACTTTGGAAAAGAAATTAAAGCACCCAGCCCTTAGTTTGAAACAACCAAATACTGTAGTACTATGGGGAGATTAGTGTGCAGTGTTGGGACTGAAGCCATAAAATTTGACCTTTACTATTTATGACAAATGATTGATAGGGTTGTGTTCCCCACAACTGAAGGAGAAAATCAGTCCTGCTGCGGGTTGCTTAGATTTTTCTTCTGTTTGCAGAGTCTCCTGCTTCCTGTTATAAAATATTATAACACTTTCCCTCACCTTCATGATGTGGTTTTCTTTTTTATTTCTAAGAGACTTTAAAGAATGAAATGCTTTTTTACAACCTACTGTTGAGCTAAGAAGTAAGTGGTTTCCAGCTAACCTACATTACTAGAGATACTCAATTATATGGAAGTAGATGAGTAAAATGTTATTTAATTCTGATTCTACACGGTTAATTAAACATTTCTTTCACATCATTTAAAATTGAGAGTTAACTAATTCTCATTTCCTATACCTTTATCTCTATTGTGTGACTTTTATTGTAATTCGAATATAGGCTTGGGGCGGGGGATTTAGCTCAGTGTTCTGCCACCTGCCTTGCAAATGCAAGGTCCCAAGTTAGATCCCCGATACCAAAAAACAAAACAAAACAAAACAAAACAGGTTCTGTTCAAAGACAATTCTGGTCTCCTCTTAAAATCAAAATGCACTTGTTTGTTTGACATTCTGTTAAAAGTTTTTCACTACATTTGTCTTATGACTTCAGAAATTTGAATTCTCATTTTTAATAACTAGAAATATTTGAGTTTTTTATTTGTCTATGGTAAGAGTATAGACTGATTCTATTTGTTGTAAGTGGAAAAATTTTGGTGATAAAGAAGAAAAATTGCCACAATTTAGGAATGTTTTTCTTTGCACTTCTAGAAGCATTTAGTGTGACACATAACAAATTTTATATGCTTTGGCATTTAATGTATTTCATTCACAAAGTTTTAAATAAAAAGCCAGTTTTCCTTTCTTTCTTTCTCCTAACTTTAGTCGCCCTCACATTTCTAACACTATTCTTCCCTAGTGCGAATAGTTTGCCTGTTTTTTGTTTGTTTGTTTTTGAGACAGTCTCTCTGTGTAGTTCAGGCTAGCCTTGAACTCATGGAAATCCTCCTGCCTCAGCCTTCTGAGTGCCAGGACTGCAGGCCTGTGCCAACATGCCCGGCATAGAGTTTGATTTTCTAAGGGTCCTTGTAATTTTTTTTTTCTTTCAGACTGACTCATTTCTGCATTTATTCTCACCCTTTACTTTTAATTTCTTTATCTGTACTTGTGCTCACTTTTAAATAAAAATTTAGATTCTAATTACAAGTACTTTAATTTCTTAATGGACAGAGTTAATAATTTTATAATGTACATGAGTTTATGTCATACTTTACCATATTTTAAAAAGTGTGGTGTTGATTCCGGATATACAGTTTAAAGAGGTTTGATAGTAATGTTAGGTTACAAATTATTTGAGCTAAATCTATAAACATATTATAAACATTTTTTAAATTTAAACTTCTACTTGGTTACTAGTGATTCCCGAGGAAGAAAGAAGTTTAATACTGCATTAAAAAAATTTTTTTTTTTTGGTACGGGGGATTAAACTCAGGTCCTTGTGCTTGCGAGGCAGGTGGCGGAACCACTCAGCTAAATCCCCAGCCCAATACTGCATCTTAGAGAGGCGAGTCTTAACATATTAACTTGGTACATTGTTTTTGTAATGAATGTGAAAAGACTGGCAGTATAAATTAGCACTAACAATAGAATATGTGCTTACCATACACAAGGCCATGAGTTCAATTCTCAGCGCCCCCCCCCAAAAAAAAGAAAAAGAAAAGGAGAAAGGAAAAGAAAAAGAACGTCTTTTCTGAAGAACTGAGGAGCAATGACTCTACATTCAAATGTGGCACATTAACCTTTGGTTTATAGTAAAATTTTAGAGTAGTAATTAAACAGTCAAACTCCTTGCCTCAGGTCCAAGTCAATACAAAAGTGAGCTTTTCTTTTCTCCAAATCTGTTCAGAGACATGATGTATAAACTCCCTTTTTCAAAGTATTCTAGTCACGAAGTTCTTTGAAAGGTCTAATTTCCATTCTCAGTATAGAAAACAAAAGCTTTTTTTCTGTTTTATAGATGCAAAATTGAAACTAAGAAAAATTAAATGATTTTGTCTGGGATTTTTCTTAACCAATAAGAACTTGAATCCAGATCTCTTCATTTACTATCTAGTGTACTTGTTAATATTTTCTACTTTCAATTATAAGGCATGGTTCTCTGAAGTTATTTTTATATTTCCCCTAGAGGTTTTGTCATTTAATTGAAATTACTTGTACATAGTGATTGTCATTGCATCATGTTGCTGATAATCTAGATGGAGTATGAAACTAATTTACTTTTCCTGTCCAAACTACATTTAAATCTTTACAATTCCACAACTGTTGATTATTAGGAAGAAGATCAGATTTATTGGGCTAAGCAATTAACCTTATCAGGTAACATGAACAGTTTGAATAAAGCTTATAAACTTAACATTTTAATCATAATAATGCTGAAGTCTGTGATCATATATCCTTACAACATCAGCTAATATGTATATATTTTATAGTGTTGATTCTAAGGCATCTAATAAAAAATCAATATGTAAATAAATAAATAAATATAATTCTTCTACTATAATTTTTTATTTGAGAGAGTGAAGCCCTGTATTTATTGATACCCAACATACCGACTGGGTTTTTATTTTACAGTACCTTACTTTTCTTAACAATTTCATCATTTTTCCTTTCACAGCCAGACACTAAAAATTTTTCCCATAAATGTGAAAATCTGACCACTTTCTAAGTAAAAGAGAATCAGATTTCTGATCCAGAAATATGATTCCACTGAAAGCAAAGTATTTTTAGTATGTCTTCGAATTGTAAAGTCTTCAAGCAGAATTTTGGGCGTAAATCTAGTTATAATGTCTTTGATTTTATTATTGTTCACAGTGAATTACAAGTAGACACTTCCAGAAATGGACGAGTAACTAGAAATATTAAATTTGTATATTTTAACTGAAATTTATAAATTTTAAATTAGTATGTCAACTTTCAAAAACTTATTTTATACTGAATATTAATGGACTGCTTTAAATGTAATCGTTATGCATTGTCTTTTGTTAGTATAACATTTCCCTGCAAACAATGGCAAGTGTTAAAATTGTTACGTAGCCAATTTGCCTTGGAGAAAAAGTTTAAGAGTTGCCTTTTAAAAAGTAGTTCAGGAATATTGCTAAGGACTAATTTTAATTCCATTTCTTCTGGTAGTATTTGAGTTTTTATTGCTTTATGCTTCTACTCTTACTTAAATTTAAATCAGAATACCTGAAGACTATAAACAGTATTGCCTTAATAATGAGAATATTTGATAACAAGACTGTTTAATGGGTATCCTTAACCATTAATTTTATTGCTGTCGTTTTATTGTTGGTCATTTAAGAAGATTGTTTTTGAACATCACGCCAAGATCTGTGAATATGAAATTGTTTTATTTATCAGTGTTTTTCAAGAGTGTGATAATGTATTTATGGGTGCAGAGGGGGAGAAAATAGACATTTGAAATTCCGTAAAGTATTTCTGACAAGACATTTTCCTTAGGTTTAGAGATAAATAGTGGGGAGCTGCCCACAAACTGTTAAAGATAGTGCCCTTGTTGTAGGTAGCTCCAGAAGAATTTAAGACCAGCATTGGCCGTGTGAATGCATGTTTGAAAAAGGCTCTCCCAGTCAATGTGAAATGGCTGCTGTGTGGATGTCTCTGCTGCTGTTGCACACTGGGTTGCAGCCTGTGGCCTGTTATTTGTCTCAACAAAAGAGTGAGTATAGCCATTTTATTGCATAACAATAATAAGAGCTAATGTTTATCTAACACTATGTGCCCAGAACTGTTTCAATATAGTTTACATGATTTTTTTATTTCTGTAGTAGTTCCATAGTAGTCCCTATTAGTAGTTTATTTTAGAGTAAAACTCAAGGCGAGAGAGATTGTCGTTTGTATAATATTTAGCAATACTTTATTATTTAATATGTGTTCCCATTATTCTAAATAAATGCAGTGTAGTTAGAATACTTAAGTAAATACAAATACAAGCAAACTGCTTACTCTTGTCAAAACCTAAAACTATGACTTAAAACATTTTTAAGCTATAGATATGTGGGAGAGCTTCTCTGATCTGAAAAAATGCTCAAGGTGGAGAACCTTACAAAGTTGGGAAAATTCTTAGTCTTGAACATGTTACAACATTCTAACATAATATTACTAATTCTGTCAAGAATTTAAGACTACTGTCTTAATTTTAGGTTGTTGAAAATTTCATTTTTGTCTTGGGAATGTTTTCCCCAGTGGGAAGATACCTTTAAAATGTGTGATTGAGGCCAGCATGAATAGTGAATTAAATTTTTTCAGCTTTAATTGAGTTTATTGGTACATTTTAGGGATACAGTACAGTTACATTCATTGTTGGGATCTTGTACCTCTACATGACAAGTCTTGGTTCTCATTTTTTCCCCTTGTCCCTGCCCTCCCTTCACCCCCTCCTCACCTCCCCATCTATAAACATTTTATTTCCATCTTTTCATTATCTCACATTTTTTTCTTTTCCCTTATTACCCTTCCCCTACCCATCCCGCCTTCCCTACACCTTTAGCTCCTTTCTTCCCATTTCTCAATGTCAGTAATCTTATTAGGATCTTCTGTATTATTGCAGATTATTCACACCAGAGAAACTATTCAGTATTTACACATGTGTGCCTTATAATAGTGAATTAATTTTATCTGAAGTTCTTTTTCCAGAACTGTATTATTGTTTTCATTTAAACTTTTATTTATTTATTTGCTACCAGGGATTGAACTTGGGAGCTTGCACTTGTGAGACAGGTGTGGTGCCACTGAGCTAAATCCCCAGCCCTTCATTTAAACTTTTAAATAATTAGCCCACTAAATCAGATTAAAAATTGTAGTATCACACGGAGGTATAATTGTTTTTGCAATTACTTCACTAAGGTGAAAAATATTCCCAAGAAATACTCATTATTTTATCCTCTCCACTTTTCTCCTACCTTCTTCATGATAAAATATTGCCAGCATTCTGACTTTTTTTAATGGAAAAGTGCTAAATATCCATAGGTCAATACTTTAAGTACAGCTTAATTTGTTAAAGAATATACAGTCTTCTCAACCACCTTTCTGTAGTTTGTTTTAAATTTCTTCATCATATCTGACTTTTAAAAGCTATGACCAATAACTCTCACCCACCATCATCATTTTAAAAGCTTCAATGTGAATTAATTGTGGTTGGAATTTCTCATCATGTAAATATAGCCAATTTCAGTTACTTAAGAACAGATTTTCTTTTGGTTTCAGTATTATCCAAGATTGTCTTATTTCTTTGACCTATGTGTGCTTTGTCCATTTGTCAGTACTTCCACTAGAGGGCTTGAAATAGGGAGAACAATGTTTTGTTTGTTTGTTTGTTTGTTTGTTTTTTTACTATGAGCACTTCTAATAGAATAATAGATGGAACATGAGAAAATACTGCTGTGATCTCTCCTTATTGTCCATTACTTTAGTTAAGAATTCAGATGTGTTGTGTTCATGTACTACTTCCCCACAAGTATTATAATCATTTATGTACCTCAAACATGTACTAATAAAAAATTAAAATTGAATAAGAAGAGTTCATACTGAACTTGAAGTATCCATCTATGCTAATTCACTAATATTCCAATTAAAAATAATTCAATACAGATTTGTAAACTGTTATTCTATGATAGTGCACTGTCCTCTCTGGGTCGTGTTTCCTCACCTATAAAATCAAAATAATATTTCTTATAAGGTAGTTGTAATGATAATGAGATAATGATAATGAGATTTAAGGTACCTTACTGCTTTTTTATCTACAAGGAAAAATAAAAGCAAAATCCAATTTATGAATTTTTATACCCTTGCTGCTGCTTCCTCTAATCTGTAAATAAGTAGTATGAACTATAATAACTTAATTAGAAAAATAATTAGTATCTATGTAGCATAAATCCCTTACTTTGTAGGTGGGGAAACTAAGGTCCAGAGCAGTGAAGTTACTTTCCTAGGGCTACATAACAAATGACACAACCCTCCTCCAAAAAAAATGTTGCTTTGGTTTGGTTTGGTCTTTGTTTCTAACATTGTGTTCTCTTGACATCGTGATTCGTATGTCAAATATTCTATTCTGGGGACAGGAAATATTTGGATATGTGGTGTGATAAATGGCACTGGGTTTTAATTCTCTAGCAGTGATTGGAAATTTTTTTTTCACAAAGAACCCTATAGTAAATATGTTAAACTTTATGGCCCAAAGGTCTCTGTTTCATCTATTTAACTATGCCATTATAGCATGTAAACAGTCATAAATGTACATAAATGAGTGAACATTGCTGTGTTCTCATAAAATGTTAGTTATTTGAAGAATTAGGTTATGTTTTGCCATCCTGCTCTAGTCATCTCTGATTGGGTATCTAGCTCTATGGAAATCATGTCTGTTTATCCATAAAATAATGCAGAAATAATATGATTACTTTGTCTTATGTTACAAATTTGTTTTATGAACCAGGCATTATAAAATATTTCCAAAAAATAACTTTCATGTAAACAAGTCTGCCTTATGTACTGTTTTTATTTTTTATTTATTTACTTTTTTGGTACCGAGGATCAAACTCAGGACCTTGAGCTTTCAAGTCAGGCACAGCACCACTGAGCTAAATCCTGACCTTTATGTACTGTTTTTTTACCAGTTATAATTCGTGGACACTTTTGATAGCAATTATGGTGATAGAGAAAATAATTAAGATCAGGTTATCTTCAGCTCCCTCTAATAAGTTTTGCCTCTGATGGGTATTCCATGGTAGCATGATATATGAAGTGAAGGTTTTCATTTACCTGTTTTTACATATATCACTGAAATAACTGTGATATCATAACAAATTTAAAAACTGGGCTAAAGACCTAATCATGCCACCAACCTTAAAACTGAAATTAAGGTACTTTTAACCTTTCCCTCTTTTTCTTTAATACTTGATAAATTGGGAGGTATGTTCAGATGGAAGGCACTATTCTCCATCTCAGAACATGAGCGTGATGTTTTGGAGATGGAACTTATAATTCACTGTCTTATTTGATTCCAGGTTTTTGTATCTAATCATAAAAAGAAAGAAAAGCAAATGATAGAAAAGCCCCATCCATACAGTATGCTATGTGGAAGAGAAAATCAGTCTCTGCAGTAAGAGACAAATACTTCTGCTAAGAGTTAAGCAAATTATCTGTAATCTCTATGTAGACCTTTTATTTGTCTTTCACAGAATACATTTTGTGTTCTTAGGCAAAGATAGCATGCATAAAAGTGGTGCATAGAGTACTAATAACTTGGTTATAGCGTATCTTTTCCTTACTGTCTTTGAACTTCTTAATTTTTATATTGAAATTCAGTAATTTGACTATAAAAATGAAAATGATGTTTCTGACATAAATACTATTAGCTCATGAGTTCACTTTGTCTTTTTGTCAGCTTTGCTAGCTAATAGTTTTACTGCATGTAGTATTTTATCTGCTCTAATGTGCAATGCTTGGTATTTAGCTAACGATACTTTTCCTCATCTGTTGTGTCATTCATCTAGTTTTTTAAAAGCATTTTGAGAAATATTTGCTTACCATGAAATTTACATAAATTAAGAGGACAAATTAAATTTTAGTGTACTTATAGTGATTGTGTAACTATCAGTACAACCTCATTTTAGAACATTTCCATCATCCTAAAAAGGAAACCTTGTGATCACTTCTAGTCACTCCCCACTTTCAAGCCCAGTCCTCCTAATTCTAAGCAACATTTTGTACTTTCCCTTTTGGACATTTTATATGTTACATTCATACAATGTATATTTTCATGGCTAGCTTTTGAAACTGAGAAACATAATTTTTATTGTGAAAAATATACAACATAGAATTTGACATTTTACTGCTTTAAAGTGTATAGTACAGTGCCATTAAGACAGTTTTATGCAACTATCAGCACAGTAGTTCCAGAATTTGTTCATCACCCCCGAGGAAAACCTCATGCCTGCTAAGCAGTAACTCGTCATTTCCCTTACCCTCAGGAAGTGAAAAAATATTCCTTCCTCTTTTATATTGCAGAATAATTTAAGAAGGATTAGTATTATTTCTTAAATATTTGGGAGAATTTATTAGTGAAACCATTTGGTCCTGAAATTTTTTTCTTGTGGGCTTTTGATTACTTATTCCACCTCTTTACTTGTTAAATGATTATTCAGATTTTCTGTTTCTACTGAGAATTTGTCCATTTCATCTAGGTTGTATACCTTAATGGCCTGCCATTTGTTTATTTTCTTGAAATAATTTTTATTTCTGTAAGATTGAGAGTAATGTTCCCACTTTCATTTCTGAGTTTAGTAATTTGAGTCTTTTTTTCCTTTTCTTTTTTTTTCAGCTTTAATTGAGTTTATTGATACATTTTAGGGATACAGTACAGTTACATTCATGTCTTTTTTTTCTTAATCCATGTAGCTGAAGGTTTTTCAAATTTGTCTTTTGAAAGAACTAACATTTGGTGTTGTTTAGTTGTTTTATTTTTCTCTTCTTACTTTGCTCTTTTATTTTGTTCTTCTGTTATTTTTGAGTTTGATTTACTTTTTAAATTCCTTAAGGTATAAAATTTGGTTATTGATTTGACACCTTATTTATTTCTGCTTTAATTAAATCCCATAAGTCTTGATATGTTGTGCTTTGATTTTCATTCATTATTTTCTGCTTTCCCTTGTGGGTTCTACATTAGTCCATTAGTTGTTTCTGAATGTGGTCTTTAAGTTGCACATTAATAAATTTTCCTTTTTTCTTTTATGATTTCTCATTTCATTATTATTATTGGTGTATAATTATAACCTATTTAAGTTTATTGAATCTTGTTTTGTGACATAGCATATGGCCTGTCCTGAAGAATTTTCCATATATACTTGAGCAGGATTTGTACTTTATTGTTGTGGAGTAGAGAATTTTCTATGTATGGTAGATCTAATTGGTTGATAATATTGTTCAAGTTCTAAATTTCATTATTGATCTTCTGCATAGTTGTTTTATCCATTATTGAAGGTAGGATAGTTTAGTCTGTATTATTGCAGAACTATCTATTTGGCCCTTCAAATTTCTCAATTTTTATTTCACATATCTTGTAATTGTTGTTTCCTTTTGATGAATTTATCCTTTATCAGCACTTACTGTTATGGGCTGAATGTTTAAGTGCCCACAGAATTCATTATGTTGAATCCCTAACCCCCAATGTGATATTATTTGAGATGGGATTTTTGGGGAGCTAATAAGGCCTAGAGAAACTCATGAGGGAGGGATCATTATGATGAGACTAGTACCTTTATTATAAGAACAGACTAGAGAACTCTCCTTAACCTCTTCTCTTCCTTTCCTTTGCTGCTTCCCATCTGTCTCTCCACCTCTATCTCTATTTCTCTCCTTACCGTGTGAAGATACAGCAAGAAGGCAATTCTCCACGAGTCAGAAAAAGGTCCCTCACTAGAACTAAGCCTTCAACCTTCACAACTGTGAGAAATAAATTTTTTAAGCCACTCTATCTATGGTCTGTTATAGTAGCCTGAGAAGACTTAAGAAATATGTATACTGGCTTTTTTTTTTTTTGCACATGCGTGGTGTGTGTGTTTGTGTGTTAAAGTCTGTTTTGTTTAAAATAGTTACCAGAGGTTTTTTTGGCTGCTATTTGTGTGGAATGTATTTTTCTGACTTTTCACTTTCAACCTATGTCTCTAAATTGGATCTCATGTAGATGTGGACCATGTGTTTAAATCCTTTTTGCAGGTCTTTTTTAATTGAGAGTTTAATCTATTTACATTAAAGGTGAATAACTGATTATTAACTTGCTGATACTTCTATAACAAAGTACCACAGATGAGTGGCTGAAACAACAGAATTTTATTTTCTCACATTTCTAGAGGCTAAAAGTCTATGATCAAAATGTCTTCAGGACAGTTTTTTATTTGAGTCCTTATGCTTATAAATAATGGTCATATTCTGTCTCTTCACATGGTCTTCCTACTATATATATTGTCTTAATCTCTTCTTATTAATAATATCAATCATTAGATTAAGTCATACTCAAAAGACCACATTTTAATTTAATTACTTCCTTAAATACCCTATCTCCAGATATAATATCACTTTGAGGTACTGGGAATTGTGACTTCAGCATGAATTTTTTTTCCAGCTTTAATTGAGTTTATTGGTACATTTTAGGGATACAGTACAGTTACATTCATTGTTGGGATCTTGTACCTCTACATGACAAGTCTTGATTCTCATTTTTTCCTCTTACCTCTGCCCTCCCCTCACCCCCTCCTCCCCTCCCCATCTACAAACACTTTATTTTCATCTTTTCATTCTCTCACATTTTTTTCTTTTCCCTTTTTGTTCTTCCCCTACGTATCACACCTTCCCTACACCTTTAGCTCCTTTCCTCCCATTTCTAAATGTCAGTAATCTTATTAGAATCTTATGCATTGTTGCAGAATATTCACACCAGGGAAACTATTTGGTATTTACACATGTGGGACTTATTTATTTCACTTAGGAGTATATCTTCAATATGTATCCATTTTCCTATGAATGAATCTATTCTCTCGCTCTTTATGGCTGAGTAATATTCCATTTTATAGAAAAACCACAACTTCTTTATCCAGTTTCCAACGGATGGGCAAATAGGTTGTTTCCAAGATTTAGCTATTACAAACTGTGCCGCTATAAACATGGGTGCACATACTTCTCTGTGATATGATTCTTTTAGTTCTCTTGGAAAGATACCCAACAGAGGGATGGCTGGGTCAAATGGAACCTCCAGTCCAAGCTCTTTGAGGTATCTCCATATTGATTTCCATAGTGGTTGCACTAGTCTGCACTCCCACCAACAATGGAGGAGGGTTCCTTTCTCCCCACAACCCCGCCAACATTTGTTATTGTGTGATTTCTTGATAGCAGCCATTCTTTGTGGGGTGAGGTGGAATCTCAGTGTTGTTTTCATCTGCATCTCTCGAATGACCAGTGATGTGGAACATTTTTTCATATATTTTCTTGCTGCTTTCACTTCTTTGTATGAGAAATGTCTGTTCATTTCGGATGCCCATTTTTGGATCGGGTCTTTATATTTGGGGGGACTGATTGTTTTGAGTTCTTTATATATCCTTGATAATAGTCCTTTGTCTGAGGTACAGCTGGTAAAAATTTTTTCCCACATTGTAGATTGTCTCTTAGTTCTGCTAATGGTTTCTTTTGAAGTACAGAAGCTTTTTAGTAAGATGAGATCCCAGTTGTTGATTCTTTCTGCTAGTTCCCGTGCTACTGAGGATTTGTTCATAAAGTCTTTTCCTATACCAATGTCTTCCAGAGTTCTGCCTAACTTACCTTCCAGCAAGTTTAATGTTTCTGTTTTAATATTTAGATCTTTAATCCATTTGGATTTTAATTTAGTGCATGGCGAAAGATAAGGGTCTAATTTTAATCTGTGGCAGGTTGACATCCAGTTTTTCCAACACCATTTATTAAAGAGGCTATCTTTCCTCCACTGAGGATGGTCAGCTCCTTTGTCAAAGATGAGGTAGCTGAGTACATCTGCATTTGTTTTTGTGTCTTCCAGTCTGTTCCACTGATCCTCAGGCCTATTTCTTTGCCAGTACCATGCTGTTTTTATCACAGTGGCTTTGTAGTATAGCTTCAAATTGGGAATTGTTACACCTGGTGCCATGTGACTGTTGCCTATAGAGGGGATATAATTCTGCCTGTAACACATCAGAAAAGATTTGCTCCTGTTTTGCTTCTTGTTACAGACATGCCATCATATCCTTATTGTACTTGCATTCCTCCATTGCCTCCTTACTTTAATTGATTTTTGTAGTTTTTGTTCTTTTTCTATATTTTTGTTTTCCTAGTTGTTATAATTAAGATCTTAACCTTATACCAAACTATTTTGAATTGATACCACTTTAGGTTCAGTAGTATACAGACTCTACTTCCGTGTATTTCTATACCTGTACTTCTCTTCTTATCACCATTTACATCTTACATAGCATGTGCCCATTGACATGGACCCTTAGTTTTTGTTTTATGCTTTGTCTTTTCAATCATGTTAGAAAAGTTCCAAACCAAATGTATAACACTGGTTTTTAAATATACTTTCATGAACTTTTACCAGTATTACTTACATTATGCTATGACTCAAATAATTGCCTAGTGTCTTTTCATTTCAGTTTCAGGGACTCCTTTTTGAATAGCTTACGTGCAGTTCTGATAGCTATAAACTCCTTCAGCCCTCATTTGTCTGAAAATTTCTTAATTTCTCCTTTTTTTCAAAGTGTTATTTAGCTAGGTACAGAATTCTTGGTTGACAGTTTTTTCTTTTAACACTTATAAATATATTGTCCCCACGACTTTTGATCTTTATGGTTTCTGTTATGAAATTAGCTGTTAATCTTATTGAGGCTCACTTGTAGAAAGTTGCTTCTGTCTTTCAAGATTTCTTTTTTTGTACTTTCAATAGTAATTATACTTTGTCTTGGTGTGGCTCACTTTTGAGATTGTCCTACTTTGAATTAATTTACCTTCCTGAAGCTTTCTTTTTTTCAGCTTTCTTTTTTATAGATTCAAATTAATGTCCAATGTCAGTGAGTTTCAGCCTAAATAACTTCCTTCCAGTTTTTATGAAGCAATATCTTTACTTCATCTCTCTCTCTCTCTCTCTCTCTCTCTCTCTCTCTCTCTCTCTCTCTCTTTCTTTCTTTTGGTACTAGGGATCAAAGTCGGGTCCTTGCGCTTGCGAGGTAGGTGGCGGAATCACTGAGCCAAATCCCAGACCCCTTCCTCTTTATTTTTTATATGTATTTTTTTAAATTCATAGATTTCTTGAAAATTTTTAGGTTTACAGAAAAACTAATCATAAAGTATAAAAACTTGCTATTGTGATTTGAATCACAGATGTTCCCCCAGAAGGCTCATATATTCAGAAATGGAGCTTCTGGAAGGTAATTAGATTATGGGAGTAATCCACTGATGAGTTCATAACTGAATATGCTGTTAGGAGGTAAGGCTTGATTGGGGGAAGTAGTTCACTAGGGGAATAACATGAAAAGATATGTATTTTTGTGCCTGGCCCATTTCCTCTTTGGCTTTTCCTTGCTCATTCTGCTTCCTGGCTGCCATGATGTTAGCAGTTTTCTTTCACTATGTAGTTCCACCCTGTTTCTGCCTTGAAGCCACAGACCATGGATTGAAACCTCTGAAACTATGAGCTAAAATAAAGCCTTTACCCTCTTAAATTCTGTATGTCAGATATTTTGTCCCTGCAATGAAAAGCTGACTCATACAGTTGCTAAAAATTCCGTCATTCAACCGCAGTTTTCCTTACCATTAGCATCTTGCATTAGTGTGATACAGTTGTAACAACTGATGAACCAGTTTTGATGCATTATAATTGACTAAAGCTAATTAGTTTACATTAGGGTTCATTGGTTTTTATACTCTATAGTTTTTAATTAATGAATTTATTGGTACATTTTAGGTATACAG
>NW_022900951.1:57796154-57799248 GCF_012274545.1 Fukomys damarensis | reverse complement strand
TGTTTTTTCCTTTTATTGTATTTATTCTTTCCCATCCCCTACCCTTCCCACCTCCCCTTTCCCCTTTGGTCCATATCTTCCTATTTCATTTCTATTATACATTTTGATACTTACTTGCATTTTCAGTTTCTCCCACCAGAGAAACTATTTGGTATTTACACATGTGTGTCCTATTAATTTCACTTAAGAGTATGGCCTCAATGTGCATCCATTTAGGTATAAATGTCTCTAGTTTTTCATTCTTTATGGCTGAGTAGTACTCTGTTTTATATTTTTATAAAACCACATTTTCTTTTTTTTTCAGCTTTAATTGAGTTTATTGGTACATTTTAGGGATACAGTACAGTTACATTCATTGTTGGGATCTTGTACCTCCACATGACAAAAAAAAAAGAAAACAAAAAAAAACCCCACATTTTCTTTATCCAATCACCAGTGGATGGGCAGCTGGGCTGTTTACAATTTTTAGCTGTTATGAACTGTGCCACTATAAACATGGGTGAGAATATATTGCTGTGGTATGATTCTTTTCATTTTTTTGCAAGATAGCCAGCAGGGAAATAGCTGGGTCAAATGGGACCTCTAATACTACTTTTTTGAGGTATCTCCATATGGATTTCCACAGTGGTTGTATCAGTCTACACTCCCACTAACAGTGGAGACGTTTCCTTTTTCCCCACAGCTCCACCAGCATTTGTTATTGGTTCATTTCTTGATAGCAGCCATTCTTTCTGGGGTGAAGTGAAATCTCAGTGTTGTTTTTAAATGTTTAATGACATGTAACTTATCATCATAGTGTCATATAGATCAGTAGTTTCAATACATTAAAAATTCACAGTACTATACCTGTCGTAGTTTATATCTAGATATCTCCACATGAGCCTCAAGCACACATTAAGTGGGGCTTTTGAAAGCTGCTTGGGTCATGGGGATTTATAAATGATAAGCTGTTAGGAGGTGGGGGTCTGGTCAGAAGAGGTGGGTCACTGGGGATGCAGCCCAGAAGGGTTTATCTCCCTTCCTGGCTCCTCCCTTTACTTTGTGCTTCCTGCATACCATGCCATGAGCTGCTTCTCTTCTCTGCCATGCCTCCTTTGTGCCATGCTGACCTGACTTGGATCTACCAGTCTATGGACTGAAACCTCTACAATCTGTGTAGCAAAATAAAACTTTCCTCCTTTACTGGTATCTGGTATTGTGTCTCAGAAATGAGGAAAGCGATTAAGACAATACCTCTTCAACCATCCATTTGCCAATCTATCACCAAACTTTTTTCTCCAATTTGTTTTTTCTTTTACGTCATATATATAGAATTAGAAAAGACATAATCTGTTTATATTTTCTTCTTTCATGTACCAATGCATATTTACAGTTCTCTGTGTATTTTTGTGGCTTAGTAGGCCATTTCTCTTTATCATGAAATAATATTACATTGTTTGTATGGGCCATGGTTTATCCATTCCTCTATTGAAGTACATGTTGATTGCTTTCCAAGTTTTGCAGTAATAAAGAAGATGGTCAGCAGTTTTCCACTTACTTGGGTGAATATTAACAACTGTAATTGTCGGATCATGTGGTAGGAATATGTTTAGTTGTGAAAGAAACTGCCAAACCGTTATGCAAAGAAGCTCCACCGTTTTGCATTCCTGCTAAAGATGAATCAGACGTTCTGCTTTCCACATCATTTGGTGTTGTCATTGTTTTGGATTTTTGCCTTTCTAATATGTATAGTGGTATTTTCAATTGAGCAAAATCATATGATGTTCAGTAGCCTTTTATGTTTATTTGCTGTCTGTGTATCTTCTTGAACAGGTTTCTATTCAGACCCGTGTGCGTTTTGTTGTTGTTATTGTTATTTTGCAATACTGGAGATTGGAACTGGGGCTTTGTGCATACTAGGCAAGTGCTTACTGTTGCTACATCCCCAGTGTTTCCCCCTGTTTTTCTTTTGATACAGAATCTTAACTAACCTTGCTCAAGCTGACCTTGAACTTATGATTTTCCTGTCTCAGCCTCTCAAGTAACTGTGATTATAAAGATGTGCCTCTATATACTTTAAAAATGATATGGGGAAAAAATAAGAATCAAGACATATCATGTAAAGGTATGAGATCCCAATGGTAAATGTAACTGTATTGTTTGCTTTAAATATACCCATAAACTTAATGGGGGAAAATGGCACGGGTTGTGAGGCACTTCTAGAAAAGGAACTGGGTGCCCACCAGGGTAACCTCATCCATAATTTCTGGAGGACTGGGACTGAGGGGCTTATGTCCACATTCTCAATGTGGTGTTTTATTATTGTTGACCTTTTAGAGTTATGCACATATTACTTTTTATCTTTATTAAGTTTATTGGTACATTTTAGGTATACATTACAGTTAAATTCATCTTTGGGATCTTGTACCTTTACATGACTTATCTTGGTTCTTATTTTCCTCCATCCCAGTCCTCCCTTCATTCCCTCCTCCCTTCTCTGTTTACAAGATATTGTTTTCATGTTTTTCCTTTTCTCTTATTTTTTCTTTTTCCTTCTTACCTTTCCACTACACCTCCCATTTCCTCTACTCCTTTAGACCTTTTTTTTCCTGTTACACAATATCAATTATATATTTTGATCCTTATTTACACTTTTAATTTTTCATACCAGAGAAACTATTCTGTATTTATACATGTGTGACTTATTAATTTCACTTAAGAGTATGGCCTCAGTATGCATCCATTTAGCTATAAATGACTGTAGTTTCTCATTCTTTATGGCTGAGTAGTACTCCATTTTATTAAACAAAACCAAAAAAAAACATCTTTATCCAGTCTCCAGTGGCTGGGCAATTGGGCTGTTTCCAAATTTTAACTATTACAAAGTATGCATTATAAACATGGGTGAGCATATATTGCTGTGGTATGATTCTTTTAATTCTTTTGGGAAGATACCCACAGAGGTATAGCTGGTTAAAATGGAATCTCTAATCCTAGTTGTTTGAGGTATCTCCATACTGATTTCTACAGTGGTTGCACCGGACTGCACTCCCACCAGCATTTGTTATTGGTAGATTTCTTGATAGCAGCCCTTCTTTTGGGCTGTCTCTCTCTC
>NW_022900951.1:57786264-57796095 GCF_012274545.1 Fukomys damarensis | reverse complement strand
TTTTAGTATTGTATCTAGTAATATATTGTCAAAACTAGAGATCAGCTAGATTTTATTGTATGTTATACTGTAGGAGTTCTGTGGTTTTACATTTTATATTTGGTTTGTGGTCCATATTGAGTAATTTTCTTTGAAAGGTGAATGTTCTATGAATAGATTCTTGTGTGTGTATGTGTGTGTGTGTGTGTGTGTGTGTGTGTGTGTGTGTGATGCATTTGAATGCCCAGTTACATCAGCACCATTTGTTGAAAAGACTATCTTTTCACCTTTAAGTTGACTTTGATTACTTGTCCAATATCAGATGGTTGGATTTGTGGAGATGTGTTTCTGGCCCCTATTTTGACCCGTTGATCAATTAATCAGTTCTTTTGCCAATAGCATGCTGTTTTTATTACTATAGGTTTTATAGTAATTCTTAAGTTCTGATGGTGTCTGTCCTTTGACTTTGTTATCCTTACATATTGTGTTGACTCATCTGGATCTTTTGCCTTTCCATATAAACTTTATAACCCATTTACTAATATTTACAAGAGAACTTACTGAGGTTTTGATTGGGATTGCATTGAATCTCTTATTAAGTTGGAGAGATTAGACTTCTTGACAGTGTCGAGTCTTCTTATACATGTTCATGAAATATCTCTCCACATATTTTCTTTTATTCCTTCCCTCAAAGTTTCGTGGTTTTCTTCATTGAGATCCTGCACATATTTTTTTAGATATGTATGCTAGTATTGCCATTTTGAGAGTTCTAAAATAAATGGGGTAGTGGGGTTTTGTTGTTGTTTTTGTTCATTTTGGTTTTTTTGTTTTTTGTATCATCTGTCTTTGTTTATTGGTAGTGTTCATGTTTGTTCCCCTCCCCCATGCATATGTGTGTGTGTGTGTGTGTGTGTGTGTGTGTGTAAGTCTCTCCCAGCTAACTTCTGCTACTTCTCTCTCCCAGTGTCAGCCTATTTGCACACAGATATAATAAATTCAGCTTTTCTCAGCTAGTTGCTAGAATTGATCCCTGATTTTTGTCTCTGTTCACTGGAATACACTTTTTCTTTTTTCACAAAAAGCCTGTTTAAATGAATAATTTCACACACGTCGTATATAACACGTACTTGGAATTTATCTCATGGCCTTTGGACTGAGCAACATCCCATTTTTCTATTAATTTTTATTTTAAGATGGGGTCTTGTTAGATAAGTTGCCCAAGATTTGGCTCAAACTTGTAATCCTTCTATCTCAGCCTCTCAGAGTGCTGGGGTTACAAGCATGCCCATCACATCCAGCTGGTATTGTTTTTTAAATTTCAGATTCCATTTAAGTTGATGCTGCAGTGGGATCCACTGGGCTGTAATGCAGTTTTTTTTTTTTTTGGTACTGGGGATCAAACTCGGGTCCTTGCAGTTGTGAGGCAGGCAGTGGAACCACTGATCCAAATCCCCGGCTCCTATTGGGCTGCAATAGATGTATTCTCAAGTGAGAACATGAATTTGGAGAGGTCAGGGATAGAATGCTACACTAAGTATTTACATCTCTTCAAAATTCATATGTTGAAATCTAGTCACCATGTGATGCCATTGAAAGACACGTCTTTGGGGGAAGTGATTTGGCAAAGAAGGTAGAGACCTCATGGGTGAGATCAGTGCCCTTGTGAAAGACACCCTAGCTAGGTGTGGTAGCACACATCAGTAGTCCCAGGACTTTTGAAGCCTGAGGCGGGAGGATCACAAATTTGAGCCCAAGCAGGGCAACTCAGTGAGACCCTGTATCACAAAAGGGCTGCTGACAGAGCTCAGTGTGAAGGCTGTGAGTTCAATCCCCAGTACTGAAAAAAAAAAAAAACTAAAAAATAAGAGTGACCCTAGAGAACTTTCTCAGCTTCTACAAGTGAGGACACTGCAAGGAGATGACTGCCTGTAGACCAAGAATGGGCCCTTATGTGACATTGAATCTCTTGGCAATGTGATCTGGGAGTTCCTAGCCTCCATAACTGTGAAAAATAAATTTCTGTTCTTTATAAGCCACCTCCCCTATAGTATTGCATTATAACAGTCTGAGCAGGCTTAAGGCACACCCCAGTCTGTTTACTTTTTATTTTGTTTTTTGTCTTATTGCATTACTGATAACATCCACTATTATTTTGAATAGGAATAGGGAAAGTGCACCTTAGTCGCCATATTACTGATCTTTGCAGGAAATTATCTAATTTCACACCTTTAAGTATGATGTTAACAATAGATTTTTTTCCTAGATGCTATTTATGAAGTTGAGGAATTCTTTTCTATGCATAGATTGCAAAGAGCTTTTATCATGAATAAATATTTCTTCTGATCAAATATAGATCATATGATCATATGACTTCTTTTCTTTAAGCTTCTTGATTTGATGGATTACATTAATTGATATTTAAATGGTGAACCAGTCTTGGATAACTGGGAAAAATCCCACTAAATTGTGGTAAATTCATTGTTGTATTTGATTTGCTAATGTTTTGTTCAGTATTAGTGCATCTATGTTTATGAGAGATTCTGGTCTTCAGTTTTACTTCCATATAACATCCTGGTCTGGTTTTGGTATTAGGGAAGTATTAGTTTTATAGAATGAGTTAGGGAGTACAAGAGACTGAAATATTGATTATGCCCAAAACAAGCTGTAAGCAGTGCAGGCTGTAGTTAACCTCACTTGTTTATAGAATTGAGTCCAGCCGAAGCCTACATGCCAAGGTCAGAGTAACTCACATCCAAATTCCATTCCCACAGTAAAACCTTCTTAACTAAAAGGCTGTGTTCGAATTACAACCATATTTTTTGTCTATTTTGTTCCAAATTTGAGAATGCTTTGACATATTTTTCATGAGCCTTGCCTCCGTTAGTTTCCATAGAAACTGCACGATTGCATGCCCTTGCATGTAGGTTGCCTTTACTAAAAAAAAAATCAGTGGCTTGGACAGACCAGCGCCTTTTGCTAAAGTAGCATTGACCATCCTGGCTCTCTGCTTCGTCTGTCTTATTTCTGTCTTTTAGTCCCCCCAATCCCCTCAGGCTTGCATTGTACACTGATCAGGAGACTGGATCCTACTGCAGAGGTTTCTGGTAATGTTTCATGGATTTCCAGTAGGCCATATTCCCTCTGCTTCTGTTTTCTTGATTATAGAGAATTAGAGTAATTTTTCTGTAAATATTCTATTGAATTTATCGGTGAATCCAACTGGGTCAAATTCTATTTAGTAGGTTATGACTCAGTAGGTTATGACTTTTTATTAAAAAGAGATAACCCTATTCATAGACCATTGACATTTAAAGTGATTCTTAATATTGTTGGATTAATGTCATTACTCTTTTCTTCACTCTTGTTCTTTCCTTTTTGTATTTCACTGCATTTCTTTATTCTCTTTTAACAGAGTATTGTATATGATGCCACTTTTTTTCCTCTCATAGCATATCAATTATATTTCTTTGGCCAGGGATTTAGCTCAGTGGCATTGTGCCTGCCTTGTAAGTGCAAAGTCCTGAGGTCAGTCCCTGGTACCAAAAATAAATAAATAAATAAACTTTTTTGGTGGATGTCTTTGATTTTGAAGTATACATTTATAACCAGTCCAAGTCTACTTTCAACTAGGAGTATGCCATTTCTCAGGTAGTACTAGTACCCTGTAGTACAGTATTCCCAATTCTTCCTCCCTAACTGTTATAACATTGCTGTCATTTATTTCCCTTATCTACAAGCTATAATCATTGAACTATTCCTATATTATGTTGAATAAACTGTTACTTCTTAGATCAGTTAAGAATAAGGGCAATACAATATTTTGTTTTACCTTTATTTATTCCTTCTCTGACACTTATCTTTATATATATAGTTTTCTTTCTCTCTGAAGAACTGCTTTTAACACTTCTTGCAAGGTAAATCTACTGACCACAAACTCCCTTAACTTTTTTTTCTGTAAAAATCTTTATTTTTCCATCTTTGGAGAGTAGTTTTACTGTATTCAAAATTTCAGGTTTGTGGTTCTTTTGGCAGTTTAATATTTCACTCCACTCTTGCTTGCATGGTTTTCTCTTCTTGCTCTTTATCTGTAAGATGTTTTTTCCTTCTGCTTTCTTCTAATATTTGCCCTTTGTGCAGATTTTCTGCAGTTTGTATGTAGCACTCATTCTTGTATATTTTCAAGTATTTATTCAAGCTTTGTATTCTCAGAGCTTTCTGGATCTCTCATTGGTTTGGGGAAATTCTATCACTGTTGTTTTAAATATTTCCTCTGTTCATTCTTGTTTTTCCATTACATACATATTGTATGCTCTGCAATTATCTTGGACATTTCCTTTAAGTTTTTCCTTTTCATTTTAGTTTCAGAAGTTACTATTAATGTATAGCCATGCTTCCCTGATTCGTCCCTCAGTCATATCCTGTCTACTCATTAGCCCATGAAAAGCATTCTTCATTTCTGTTACCGTGGTTTTCTTTCTGACATTTTCTTTTTGTTCTTTCATAGTTTCCATCTCTCTGCTAATATTATTCTCATGTTTGTGCATGTTGTCCATTTCTCCACTAGTACTCATAGTATATTACTCTTAGCTTATTTAAATTCTCGGTCTGGTACTTTCAGCATTTCTCTTACTTCTGATTCTGATTCTGATGCTTACTCTCTTCAAACTTATTTTTTTTCTGTAACTTCTGTTTTTGAAAGCTAGACATAATGTATTGAGTAAAAGGATCTGAGTTACATAGGCCTTTAAGGTAAGATTTTATGATTATCTGGCTAGTATTTATGCTGTTTACTGCTTGCTGTATCCATAAATGTTGGAAGCTAAACTATCCCCTAGTACCCTGATATTCATGTTTTTGTCTGGCCTGTTTTCTTTTTTTTTCCATTCAGTTTACTGGTTCATTTTAGGTAAACAATGCAGTTACATTCATCATTGAAATCTTGTACCTTTACATGATTTATCTTGGTTCTTATTTTTTTCCCATTCCCCTGCCCTCCCTTCACCCCTTTCACCCTTCCCTTTTCGAAAGAGTTTGTTTCCATTTTTTTCCTTTTTTCATGTTTTTTTCTCAGAGACTTATTAAGTATAATCTGGCATGCATAGTTCTTTCAGTTGGATTCCCCTGTTGACAGGTTGGTAAGGTATGAAAGAAGAATAAGCACTGTATAGTCTTATCAACTGGAACTCAGTTTTTAAAAATGGGCCCATGCCCCTAGGCTGTGACATTTATAAGTGCTTCTCCATTTTGTTCTGTCTTGTTTTTTCCCCTTATGTGATATAGGAATGCTAGAGGTTGCTGGAGAGCTGTATGTGTGTGTTTCCCCAGACTGATCATGCTTGGCAAAATCCATAGTTATTTAGACTGTGATAGTAGCCCTTAGTTAGCAATCCTTTTACAGAAGAAATGAATCCTCTGGACATATTTTTTAATGTCGTCTTTTCTCCTTTCCCTGACAGAGCTTGAGGGGATTTTTCTCAGATTACTGAGAGAATTTAATAGGGATCCCAGTAAGTGAAACTCACCAAAGTATGGGAGCCTACCCTAAAACTGGGATATCCTGACTTGTCCCTACTAAGGCTTGTCCCCATTAAGATTCCCCACAATTTGTCAATTAAAGTTTAAGTTTTGATACTGTGGTCCTGGTTTACACGGCGTTATCTTTTATGTTTTTGCATGGATAAGTTGTGCTTCTTTGTATTTGCCAGTCTGTCTCTTCATTGCTTGATGCACTTGCGCACATTACCACCTCACTTTTAAGAAGAATCTTAGCAGAAGTTGTTGATCCTCCTTTCATTCTGTTTTTATTAACGTTGTACTCCCAGGAGAGAGGACTTCTAAGTTCCTTACATACCTAAATAGATCACCTTCATTTTTAAAAGTTGTCATGCTTGACAGTTATTGTTTCATTGCTCTTTTTTTTTTTCTGGTACCTGGGATTGAACTCAGGACCTTGTGCTTATGAGGCAGGTGTGGCACCACTGAGCTGAATCCCCAGCCCTGCTTCGTCACTTTATTATCTCACCATCTTGATCTTCCATTGTTTCTAGTGAGAAGTTAGCTGTTAATATTCTTCAAGTTCTCTTGTAAGTGATGAGTCATTTTCATTGAGCTGCTTTCCACATTTTCTTTTTGTTTTGTTTTGTCTTATTTTGTTTCTTGAGACAATGTCTTGCTATATAGTCCAGGCTGACCTTGAACTCATTGTGTTGCCCAGGCTTTCATCAAACTCAGTGATCCTCTAGCCTTAGCTTCCTGAGTGCTAGAATTATGAGTACGTGCCACAACACACAGCTTCAACATTTTCTATCTTTCTATGGCCTTCAACAGTTTTACTGTGATATATCTGATAGATCACATTACATTTTTTCTACTTGAAGTTCCTTCAGCTTCTTGAATGTATAGGTAAATATTTTTCATAAAATTGCAGATTTCCATTATTGTATTATTTCTTCTATTTTATGCTTGCTATCTTTTTTTTCTCAATACTTGTATGTTGGCAAACTTAATGATATCTTATTATTTTTTATTTTTCATTATCCTTTTTTATCTTTGTTTTTAAAATTATATAATTGCTTTTATGTACGTTTTCAAGTCTACTCATTCCATCATCTAACACCTCAAATCTCAAATCTATTTTTGTGTCCTATACGCAATTGTGAATTTCAGTAATAGCACTCTCGTATTAATAACTTTCCATTCACTGGAATAAAATACCCCACACTCACATTTAATGTGTTACTGACAGGGCTGTAATTTGTGTGTTTCACTGCCAGGTGGCCCTGGCTTGAGTTGAATCATCTAATGTTATATATCTAACCACAAGTGGTTCAATCCACACAATGGGACAGTTATGCATGTACCACTGGTGGTTCAAGACAACAGGAATGTGTTAAAGAACAAGAGGTTCATTTTGGTTCACAGTTTCAGTAGATGCCAACTCCAAGGCAGAAACTACTAAATAGTGTAAGGCCCAACAAAAGGAAGCTGTTCACATCATGTTGGCCAGAAAGCAGAGAAAGAGCCAGGCATGGTGGTGCATACCTGTAATCCCAGCACTCAGGAGGCTGAGGCAGCAGGATGGCTGTGAGTTTGAGACCAGCCTGGACTACACAGTGAGTTCCAGGTCAGTCTCAACTACATAGTGAGACCCTGTCTCAAAAAAAAAAAAGAAAGCAGAGAAAGAGCCAGGCATGGTGGTGCATACCTGTAATCCCAGCACTCAGGAGGCTGAGGCAGCAGGATGGCTGTGAGTTTGAGACCAGCCTGGACTACACAGTGAGTTCCAGGTCAGTCTCAACTACATAGTGAGACCCTGTCTCAAAAAAAAAAAAGAAAGCAGAGAAAGAGAAGCCAGTTTACGCCATATGAGGAGCAGTCCCTATCTTCTAATAGCACATTCTGCCCTGAATTAATCAATGAATCAATTCACCAATGAGCATAGAGCCCCCATAATCCAAGCACCTTCCAAAAACCCCTCCTCTGAACATGAGACTTTGGATGACATTTTAGATCTAAATTATAATTCTTTAACTCCAGAATTCTATTTTATTCTTTTTAATAACCATCTCCTTGTTGATATCCATTGCTTATTAAGACATTGACATAATCCCTTTTTTTCTATTCTTAGCATGGCATGCATATTATATTTCTATATTGTAATATACCGATTACTTTTTAGGCAACTTCTGTCCTTTTGGCTCTGGATGTTTAAAGTTACTTCAAATTTATCTTTGCTTCTTTTTTATACTCTTAAATCTCTGTAACAAATTGTGTATAGTCAGATTTTAATTTTTTAGACCTCACTGCTTTCATTTGAGTATAGTATGTTTCTATCTTCTGGACACTTCTGTCATATTTCGTTAGCTAATGAAATCCTTTCTTGGCTTCCAATGTGGTCATTGGGTTTTTAAATTACTGTTGTACTAAAATTACACAAAATTTATCACTGTAGTCATTTTAAGTGAACAATTTAGTTACTTAATTTGTATTCACACTGTTACACAGTCATTACCATTATCTGTTTCCAAAGCTTTTTTACTATTCCAAACAGAAATTTTATCACCATTAAGTGATAACTGTTTATTTCTCCTTCCTTTAGACCCAACTATTTGTTCCAGTCTGTGCTTTCAAATTATTTGCATATTAGCTATGAGAGCAAATTTGTGGATCACACGGCAGTTGTTTATCTTTTTAAGGAAGCAGCAAAACGTTTTCCATAGAAGCTGTACAATTTTACATCCTCATCAATGCACAAGAGTTGCGATTTGTCTAGCTACTCACCATTTGTTGTTTTCCACTTCACTGATAAAACTACTCTAATGAGTATGAAATGTTACCTCTTATGGTTTTATTTTTTAATTTCCCTAATAAATATTGATACTGAGAATCTTTTTATTTGCTTATTGGCCATGTGTTTACCTTTTTGAAGAAATTTCCATTCAAGTTTTTTTATCCATTTTGTCACTAGGCTTCTTGTCGTTCTTGAGTTGTGGATGTTTTCTATATTCTGGTTATTAATCTTTTATCATTCATATATATGAACTACAAATATTTTTCCTGTTCTATGGTTTATCTTTTTACTGTCTTGATAATAGCATTTCATACATAAAAGCTGTTAATTTTGATTAAGTCCGCTTAAACTATTTTGTCTTTTCTTGCCTGTGCTTTAGGCATCATATCTAAGAAATCATTATAAATATAATATCTTAAAAATTGTTTTCCATGTTTTCTTCTAAAGGTTTTATGGTTTGAGCTCTGATGTTTAGTTCTCTGAAATTTTGAGTTAATTTTTGTATATGGTATAATTTAATGCTCCATTTCATTCTTTTTCTTATGGATATTCCTTTACCTACAGCATTTGTTGAGAAGTCTCTACTTTCCCATTTGAATAGCTTCTACCCTTGTGGAAGATGAGTTGACTATATTCAGGGGTTTATTTATTTTTTCTTTTTATTGAGTTTATTGGTACAATGTAGGTATACAATACAGTTACATTCATTATTGGAATCCTGTACCTTTACATGATAGGTCTTGATTCTCATTTTTTTCCCCTTGTCCCTGCCCTCCCTTCACCCCCTCCTCCCCTCCACATTTACAAACACTTTACTTCCATTTTTTCAATTTGTCATATTTTTTTCCTTTCCCTTATTACCTTTGCCCCACCCTTCCCACTTTCCCTACACCTTTGGCCCTTTACTTCCTATTTCACATTATTAATTATCTCATTAGGATCCTGGGTACTATTATAGTTTTTCACACCAGAGAAACTATTCGGTATTTCAGTTAAAGAAATCTCTGTATGAACATTAAAAATAGGGAATCCTAAAATAAAACTAAAAAGGAAAGTAAAAGAGAAAAGGCAATGATGTAAGATTAAAATAATCCTTAGTTCTGAAGATGAAAATGGTCCCTGAACATATTTAAATTGCTTCTTACTCTTATAGTCTTATTCTTTTTTTTTTCATTTGGGAATACTTTATCAGTTTCTGTAATCAAACCCACGTAGATATGACCTTACATATTTAATACAGTGCATTACCACTGTAAAAATGAAAAAAATAAAAATAAAACATAAATTAAAATTTAAAAAAATTAACATTTCTAGACCAATATGGCTGTCAATTTCTGTACAATGCCAACTCAACACAGTAAATTGGGATAACTTTTTCCAAAGTTGACAGCACAGTTAAAGTTTCCAAAAATTCAAATTATATATATGTATGTATATATATATTTATATAAAAAGACCAATAATAGCAGTATGTTATGCATCAATAGCAGCAACAGCTTTTCCAGGTTTTGCAGTCATCTGAACAAAATTATAGACATTCATCACATTCCATTAAAAATAAA
>NW_022900951.1:57779429-57785475 GCF_012274545.1 Fukomys damarensis | reverse complement strand
TGAAATATCTCACTCCAGGCTCTCCTTGCCCTAAGGGTTTGTGTTGAAAAGTCTGCTGTGATTCTGATGGGTTCCTTTGCATGTGATCTGTTTCTTTTCTCTTAATGCATGTAGTATTTTGTTCTTCTGTTGGGTTTCTGGGATCCTGATTATTATATGTCTAGGTGTAGATTTTTTTTTTGATTGTGGCTAGTTGGGGTCCTATATGCCTCAGTTAGCCAAATGTCAAATTCTTCCCCTCTGTTTGGGAAGTTTTCTGTCATTAATTCTGTGAACAGCTTTTTTTAAGTCATTTGTGTTTTCTCCTGCTATTTCATGGATTTCTATCGGTTTTATGGTATTCTTTTTTGCATCGTCTCAGAGTTGTTGGATTGATTTCTCATGCTCCCCTACTGTTTTTAAGAGACCTCTCTTTTCCTGGTCACTGACTGCAATCTTATCTTTTATACCTGAGAGTCTATCTTCGCATTCTTTTATTCTGTTGCGTACACTTTCAATGGAGTGTTTAATCTCCTGGATGTTTTTGAATCTGTTTGATGGATTCCATTTCTCTCCTATGTTGGGCCTTTATTGTTTCCATTTCTTTCTTATGCTGGGCCTTCATGGCTTCTATCATGGTCCTGAGCTCATCTATTTTTTTGTCAGTTTCTGCTCTAGAATTTCGAATCACGATTTTCATTTTACCCACCATCTCTATGGGTATCTGGGAAATTATTTCTGTTTTGAATTTTTCTAGAGTCTGATTGATCTGTTTTGTTACTTCCTGTGCTTTGAGTTCAGGGTTTCCTCGTGGTTCACTATCAGCCTTTTCATCCTCATTTGCCCTACTGTTTGCTATTGGTGAACTGGAAGTCTGTCTTTGTGTCTTGCTTAAGTGTTTTCTCATTTTTATTTTTGTTGTCAGGCTGTCCTTGGTTTAATCTCTGGGTTATCACTCAAATCTTCCTGGTATAGTTGCACCCTAGCTTCTGTGTCTCTAACAACCCACAGACATTCTCATCTTCATAACATCAGAGAAAACAGCTCATCGAATCAACCACAATCCTTTATCCCAACTGATACAATGAGCAACACATTATGATCAAGCACAACTTGGAAACTGACCACCTGTGGTAGTCACTAGTCTATCACCCTTAAACCATTTGAATTAAATTAAAATCAAGAAGCAGTCCAGAACATGTCTACAGTGAACAAACTTTTCATTGTAGTATATTTACCATTTAATGGCTCAGACAGAGCTATGACACAAGACTCCTGCTCTCAGTTAGCTGATGGATGAACCCCATGATGCATACTGACCTCAGGCTGCAAGGCCCAGATTGAGTTCCCCAACTTCCTGAACAGTTGAACTCCACGCCGTTGTACTACAGGTTTCCCACGCCCTTTCTTTAAAGATGTTCAAAGTTGGGAACTCAGAAAAATACCCTTCATGACAACCTCTGCCTCTGCAGAGTGAGTCCAAAGACTGGCACTATCAGGAGGTCTGAGAGTGTGTGGGGGTGGTGTTGGTGTTGGTTAGGGGAATTATGGGGGTTCAGGGGCACCTGCACAGCTACCTTCCTGGCACTGGAGCTGTGCCAGCTTGGGGCATGAGAAGCTCAAGAGTTTATTTTAGGCTCTCTCTTCTCCTTCACTGATCTATGTCTATTTGTACCAGGACCACACTTTTTTTTTTATCGATATAGCTTTTGTAGTAATTTATTAAATTAGAAAGTATGAATTTTCTAACTTTGTTTTTCATGTTAACTATTTGACTAATAGAGGTACTTTGAAATTCCATATGAATTTTAGGTTGGGATTTTCTATTTCTGTCCAAAAATAGTCCCTGGGATTTTGATAGCAATTTCATTGAATTTATAGATTTGGAGTAGGTAGTGTCATTTTGGTAATGTAAAGTCTTCTAATACTTGAACACAGACTATTTTGATATTTATTTAAGTCTTCTGTAATTTTGTCAGCAATTTATATATGTGTTTTGTCTCCTTGGTTAAATTTATTCATAAATGTTTTTGCTGTTATTGTAAATGTAATTGTTTTGTTAATTTCCACGAGATGTTTTCTTGTTCTTTCATAGAAATACAGTTTGTTTTGTATATTGAATTTACATCTTGCAACATTCCTAAATTTGTTGGTTGCAACAGATTTTCTGTGGATTCTTTAGGATTTTCTGTGTAAGATGTATGATTGAAAAATTCAGTGCATGTTCAAATAAAAAATTATTACAATAAAAGATACACTGTCATTAATTAACCTACATCACTTCAAATACACTTATCCCATTGTTCTTACCACTTTCTGAAGCAATTCTGGAAGTCCTTTATTTTGTCAGTGCCTTTTAGTTGCACTGTCATATCTACCTTGATATCCTGAATAGATTCGAAACAATTACCTTTCTTTATGGTTTATATCTGGATGCTCCTGCATGCCTCATGTGCTACAGCCTACTTACTTTTAGGAGATGGGTCTAGTAAGAAGAGGCAGGTCCTTGTGAGCATGACCTGGAAAGTTATACCTCCCTTCCAAGCTCCTTCTTTCACTCTGCTTTCTGGGCCATGACTTGAGCTGCTTTTTCTCTGCCATGCTCCTCTGCCATTCTGTTCTGTGTTGAAGCCAGCCAACCATGGACTGTCACCTGTGAACCAAAACAACTGCTTTAACTTACAGTGTCAGGTGTTTTGTCCTAGCAATGAAGAAAGTGACTAAAACATCTTCATGGCCATTTTGATTTTGAGGAACAGCTAGAAGTCACATGGTGCTAGATCTGGTGAATTTGATGGATGAAGAAACACTGTAATGTTCTTTATAAGCCTGCCTTTCACTTGGATGGCACACTGCAATAGCATTCACTGTATTATTGACCATGTCTTGTAAAGAAACTCAAGAGAGTACTACCAAAATTGCTTCAGGAAATAGCAAGAATGATGAGTGTATTCAAAGTGAGGGGGATATTTTGATGGGGAATAATGGTACTGTGTTTTGGCCTTAATAAATTTTTAAAAATTTAAACATTCAGGATATTTTTTGATCATCCCTTGTATAAAGTCTTGTCGTCTGTGAACAGAGATACTTTTACTTCTCTCTGCTGAGCATGGTGGCACATGCCTGTAAACAGCACTCAGAAGTCTGAGTCAGGATGATCACCATGAATTTGAAGCTACCCTCGGCTACCTAGTGAATTTAAGGCAGCCTGAACTACATATCAAGATCCTATCTTAAACACCTACCCAAAATTATTTGAAAAATTTTACTTCTTCCTTTCTAACTTGAATGCCTTTTTTTTTTCCATGCCTAATTTTTGGCTTAAATTTTCAATATAGTGAGCCCTTGACTTATGAACTCAATTCATTCATGAGGACTGGTTTTAACTCAGGTTGGTTGTAAGTCAAGACTATTTTCCCTGTAAGAAATAATGAAAATACCCATAATGAATTCTGAACCTCCTGAAGCATCCCTTAAGTAACCTAATAAAGAGAGAATGTATAATGTGCGCAATTTACCAGAAACACCAATAATTTTCCTATTGTATTCACTAAAAAGTTATAAAATATACCTAATTTACCAGAAACAACAATTTCTTACTATACTCACCATTCAAGTTGACATCTTTGGCTTGCAGAAAAAAAAGATAAGTGGTAGCTATTGTGTGGAAAGAGAGTCCTCTTCCATAAGAACATAGGGAATCTGTCTCTCTGTGTTCTTTCTCTCTCTGGGAGAGTTTGTAGCCCATTGGGACCTGCTGCTGGCTCACTTGGTCTCAACCTTTTCAGAACTAAAAACTGGTCTAAGGCTGCCTGTTTCTGTCTTTTCTTTAACACTGTTCTGTAGTCTGACACGACATTGTCATTAAGCAAGTGAATGCAACGTTTGGCCTTTTTTCTGTCTGGGTGGGACTTCCCTACAAATGTTTGTAGCTCTGTCCTTTTTTTTTTTTTTTTTTTTTTTTTTTTTTTTAGGATTTCCTTTATTTTAGAGGAATTTTGTTGCACTGATTGTTGATACTCACCCTCCTCTTCAGAAAGCTCCTCAGCTGCCATTCTCTATTGTTCAGCCAGAAGTTGCTGAAGTTCCTCTGTAGACAGTTCCTCCACCAGGTTCCTCAACATCACCACTGTCTACCTACAAGCCTATGGACTCTGCTGTAGTGACAGTGTCACCAACCACAGGGTCAATCAGAATCTCAGGATGTTCTACACAGCCTTCAAAATCTCTGTCCTATACAATTTTAGGCCACACTTTCTTCCAGGCAGGCAGATTTCAGTGTTCTTAGAGACATCAGCCAAGGATTTCTCAGTTAATCCCACACCGGAAAGACTCATTCATGTCATAACTCAAGATTTAAGTTAAAAGGCTTAAGTTAAAACTAAAATTTTAGTCATAACCCAAGTTGTTTGCATGTGAGGCCAGTTGTAACTTGAGGGTCCACCATACCATAATTGAAAAGAAATGGTGAGTGGGTATCATTATCTTGATCCTGTGTTAGAGAAAAATCTTTTAATTCTTCACCATTTATTATAATATTAGCTTTATGTTTTTCCTATATAACCCTGTTAATTTTCTTTCTGTTCCTAAGGTGTTTTTTTTTCATTAAAATGTGTTGAATTTTTCTTTTTATGTGAACCATGTCCCTCACTCCATACCCCTTATTCTAAATGACAAGTCTCTTTCTCTCCCTCTCCCCATCTCTCTTTTTAATATATCATAATTTCTCTATCCATTCATCTGTCAGAAGATGTTTACATTATTTTTATAACTTGGCTATTGTGAATAATTATACAAGTGAATATGAGAATACAGCTATATTTTAGCGATCCTAATTTTAATGTCTTTGGGTATATGTAAGTTGAATTGGTACATCATATGGCGATTCTGTTTTTTAATTCTTGAGGAACCTTCCTATTGTTCTACCATTGACTCTACTAATTTACATTCCCACCAACACAGTATAAGGGTTCCCTTTTGTCTATATTCTTATCAACACTTACCTTTTTTAAAAACAGATGTCCTAACAGGTGTGGGATTATATGTCATTGTGTTTTGATTATCATTTCCCTTATGATTGATTATGTTGAACACCTTTTCACGTATCTGTTGATGATTTGCATGTCTTTTGAGAAATGTCTACTTAGGTCTTTTGCCATTGTTTAACAGTTTTTGGTTTTTGCTTTTTTGCTTTGTTTCTGTTCAGTTATAGAAATTTCTTATACACTTTGGATATTAATCCCATATCAGATAGCTGGCTTGCAAATATGTTCTTGGATGAGCTGAAGCTTTTGAGATTGATGTGGTCTTGCTTTTGTTGACTATGCTCTTGTCATCTTATCCAAAAATTTCATTGCCAAAGGGCAGTGTTAGGGAACTTATTCCTTATGTTTTCTTTTACAAGTTTTACAGTTTCACATCTTATGTTTAAGCCTTTAATCCATTCCGAATTTGTGTGTGTGTGTGTAGTTTCTATTTCATTCTTTTCCAAGTGATATCTAGTTTTCCAACAATTTTTATGGAAGAGATTTTCATCCTCCATTGCATGTCTTTAGTGCCTTTGTTGAAAATTAATTGACCATATATTGGTGGTGTATTTCTAGACTGTCTACTCTGTTCTGCTGTTCTAAATGTCTGATTTTATGCCCATATTGCTTTAATTATTACATCTTTGAAATATAGTTAGGAATCAAGCAGTATGAAGTCTCCAATTTTGTTCTTTTCCAAGATTCCTTTGGTTACTTGGGATCTGTAATTTCTTACAAATTTTAATATTGTTTTCCTACTTCTCTGAAAAAATGCCATGAGAATTTTCAGAGATTTCATTGAAGCGGTAGATTGTTTGGATTGTGGACAACTTAATAAGATAAATTTTCCCAGTCCATGAACACAATACAAATCTTTTAGCTCCTTGGTTTAATTTATCCCAAATAACTTTTATGCTACTATAAATGAGATTGTTTTGTCGTGTATAGAAATGCAACTGATTTTATATGTTGATTTTATATCCCATAACATAGCTGAATTAATTTATTGGTTCTATCTTTTTTTTTCATCCAGGTTTCAG
>NW_022900951.1:57761324-57779324 GCF_012274545.1 Fukomys damarensis | reverse complement strand
ATAATTATGTCTCCAGCAAACAGAAGCAGTTTTGTTTCTTTATGATTTCTTTATGATTTAGGTACCTTATATTTCTTTTTTCTTGCATAATTCCTCTGGTTAGTACTTTCAGTTCTATTATTATCATATGTACGCAGCTGGTGGTTCTGCAAACCAGGAGTGAAATCTTGTAACAAAGAAGGAGGTTAAAAGAACAGTTCCTGGATTTCCAGGAGGGCTGAGTCGGTAGTCATGTGGTCCCTCATTCTAGAGTCACTTAGGGCATGCACAAGAATTGCTAAATTGTTCAGTGGCCACCTATTACTAGGAAACTGAGATTTTAGAAAAACACTGGTTGTTTTGCATTATAATTTCTTCAGAACTGAGGAACTTAGTAGGGGATGGTGGCATCTCCCTTGGAATAAGCTGCATTTTATGTTGCCTGAGGAAGTTCATTCTTGGTTCAGAGTCTTAGTTCTGTTATTCAAATTCTTATCAGCATGGCTTATTACCCAACTCTCTATCCCAGGCTCTTCCAGCTAGCTGCCACACTCATAAGCTAACTAAGTAAACTGTTTTCCTCCACCCCAGCCCCGCTCCAAGAAGTATGCCTAATTGTCATTTAGGGAAAATGGGAAAAGATCAAATCTAGCTACTTACTGCTGAAAGCAATCCACGTAGAGGAAACTAGATGGAAGTTAGGAATTTTCTCCTAAGAGCTAATCTAAGAAGCTTTTTATGGTGCCTTCTTGGTGTTCAGCAGTGATAGGGTATCCTTGGAAGGTTGATGTAGTAGACCCTTATAAAAGGAGTTTGGTGCATTCATCATTGGCTCCACCTGCATAACAATTTGGATTTTTTTGGACAGCCATCAGGCAAGAACAAACAAATTTTACCAAGAGATTAATGAAAAAGCAGATTGGGATGAATGGGGGAACGAACTGAGTCCAGACACTGCCCTTAAGGAATTATAGTAGAGATTGTAACCAGCTGAGTTCTAGACCTGCCTGCTCATGAACATTATCTATAATTCTGATATTTTCTTTTATTGTTCTAAGGACTTCCTCCACCTGATGTGATTTATCCAAAGACAACAGGTTTCATTTATTAGTGCACAAGTCTCTTCAGTTTCAGGTGTAAGAAGATCAAGAGCTCTGTGGTTGTGAAGGTCAATTTCAGCTAAAGAATTTACAGATTCTTGCTGAGTTTATCTATGGTGGTCACTGTGGCTCTCCAGCCTTATAGTGAGGTTTAGGACTGATCTTTCTAATAAGGGAATGTCTGCAAACTAAAAGAATCCCCCAGCAATCATACCATACCTGTTCTAAAAGGGTTATCATGTGCATATCCACCCCAATCTCATTTTTCCAATCCATTGTAAGAGGACATATTATTTAAAATTGTTTTTCATTAATACATGTTTGTAATACATAATGATTACATTTATCGTAGCCAATTGGTACATGTACATAAGACATCTCAATTGTGTTTTTCCCATCCCTCCATTCCCCATTTTTTTACCAACATCACATTCATTTATCTAAGTCCTTATAAAGTTAATTATCATACATATAGATTAACAAACAGATTAACGGGCTATAAAATCATGAAAGACAATTATACTAAAATTAAGGTACACTATTAGATTTATTCTAGATTACAATAACTTTTTTGGCTTGTATTATCTTTCATTTCATACTTTATTTATGTATTAAGTTTTTCATATAAGATAAACCATGTAATATTTAAACTGTGTGTCTGATTTACTTCACTTAACATTATGGTCTCAAGGTACCATTTTCCTACAAATGACTCAAGTTTATGGCAGAGTAATATTCCATTGTGTATAAGTACTATATTTTCATTATCCATTAATCTGTTGATGTATAGGCTGCTTCCAAAACTTAGTTAATCTGAACTGTGCTCCTATAAACATGGATATGCATATATCAGTGTGGTGTGGTATCTTCAGTCTTTTGGGAAGATACCTAGAAGAGGAATTGCTGGATCAAATAGAATTTCTAATTTTACTTTTTTGAGGAATCTTCATACTGATTTTGATAGTGGTTGTACCAGTTTACACTCCCCAAAATGAAGAAAGATTCCTTTTCTTCTTGCAGCCTTGCCAGCATTTGTTATTGGTTGATTTCTTGATGGTAGCCATTCTTTCTGGAGTAAGGTGCAATTTCAGTGTTGTTTTAACTTGCATTTCTCAAATGGCCAGCAATGCTGAACATTTTTTCATGTAGTGATTGGCTTTTTGTACTAATTCATCCAAGAAGTGTCTATTCATTTCAAATGCCCATTTTTGGACTGGGTCTTGAAATTTAAGGGGTCTGTTTTTTGAGTTCTTTATATATTCTAGATATTAGGCCTTTGTCTGAGGAATGGCTTGCAATTTTTTTTTCCATTTTGTAGGTTGCCTCCACCCTTTTGGTTGTTTCTTTTGATGTGCAGAAGGTTTTAAATTTGTGATCCAATTTGTTGATTCTTGGTATTATTCCTTGTTTTACCAGGGTACTGTTTAGAAAGTCTTTGCCTCCACCTATGTCTTAAAGTGTTTTACCTATTTTGTCTTTCAGCAGATTCAGTGTTTTTGTCTTAATATTTAGATCTTTGATTCGTTGATTTTAGTTTAGGGCAAGGTGAGAGCTACGAGTCTAGGTTCAATTGGCCTGTGGATAGCCAGTTTTCCCACCACCATTTGTTAAAGAGGCTATGTTTCCTCCAATAAGAGGATTTGGCCCCTTTGTCAAAGGTAACATAGCAAAGTGTGCCTGGAGTTGTTCCTGCATCCTTTATTGTGTTCCATTGATCTCTAAGTCTGTTTTTTTCTTCCTTTTTTGTCAATACCATGCTGGTTTTATCACTGTAAGTTTGTAATATAACCTAAAGTATGAGATTAAGAGGTTATATTAGATATGTTTCTTTTATGCTGTGATAACAGAGTTCCAGAAAGGGCCCTAGGTTGAAGATCTGGCATGAAAAAGTCATCTGTTCTGGAGTTATACCTTAATCTTTGAAATAGCTTCTACCACCATATAAGGCTCCTTTCTGTTTATAGGATAGAACTAGATATAAGTCTGTTCCTCATAAGAAATAGAATCTAATTTCCTCAAAGGAAGGTCCCCCAGGTGTCCCCAGGGGATAGAATGTTCCACTTGCTATTGCTTTTTTGGGACCCTCTTTATTAGAAAAATCACTAGGAGAGTGCTCCTTTGACAATTCAGTTGTCCACTATAGGTTTTTCAAATTATTTATTTATTTTTGGTAACAGGGATGGAACTCAGGATTTTGAACTTGCCAGGCAGGTGCAATGCCACTGAGCTGCATCCCTGGGCCAAACTGTCTACTATGTAAATACAGTGGACCCTTGACTTATGCACTTGATCCATTCCTGAGGGCTAGTTATACCTGAAGTTGGTTGTAAGTCAGTACAGCTGAGATCTAAATGTTTAGCCAGGTACACACTATAAATAAGATAACAAGAGGCAGATGAATCTTCCATTAACCTATTAACTCAAGTTATTTGTATGTCAGGCTGCTTGTAACTTGAGGGTCCACTGTACTCCCATGGGATAGAGCCATTAAAAGCACCATGTTTGCAAGCAAAATTGTTGAGGTTGTAGGAGCACATTGAGCACCAGTAGAGCTTTGAAAGTTTGAAACAATGTTTGCTGGTGGAGAGGTATGGAGGGCTCATTTCAAATACCATGAGTTATGGAAATCCAAGTATGCCTGCATATAGAGAGGGAAAAACTGAAGGACCTCTTAAGCATATCACAGTTATCCATGCAACTAGTTAATCCTCAGCAATGGGAGGGGGTTAGGTTCCTGAACTCCTTCCATTGGATTTTTAAGGACTAGGGTTGTGATACATTAAGGACCAATTCTGAGTCCCACAGACAGCTCTTACATGAAAGGTCCTATTTTCTCACTGGTACAGACAGGTGCTGCTTTGATAATATAAGATAATGTTATAGAACTTAGGAAATAACGATCCTACTCAAGAAAATCCTTTATGTGATTGAATGCAGAGAGAAGCATTTCTCCACAAGTCAACTATTTGTCCCACCCTGATTTTTGTGTTATCTCTCAAGGAAGCCCTATGTGGATTTTCTGTCATCCTATTATAGTGCTAAAAATTAATGCCAAGATCTCTTCACAGTAGCAATCTGTTCAGTTGACAGAGACAAAGCTACTAATGTGATTGCTGGATCAGCTCTCCCTTGTGGGAATATCCAGCAGTTGGAATAATTTCCTCACTGTGTGATGAAAAGAAATGGATGGATAAAGGGGCTGTTGATAGGCACCAGACTGGGTGGAAAGGGTGAGGAAGAGAAGGCATAGAAGTATAAGAGAGAATGTATACTGCCTCTTGTGATTGGGATCCCTTAGTTTCTGAAATAATTTTGCTCCTTTAGGAGATGGCACACTGAACTACATAAAAGGAGGAATAAATCTAAAATTTCCAAGACTAGATAGAACAAGGCTGAGGTCAAGCACTTAATCTGTTATCAGTTATTTTCTGAGGGTCTTGTGATATTTTCTTGAAGAGAAGTTTTAGACTCTACAAGCGTTCACAGAAGTTTTAATGTGTCTCCTCAGTTTACACTGGTTCATCTCAATTCTATGGTTTAAGTCAGGAGTTCATCTGAATTCCACAGGTTAACTCAATTCTGGCTACCTTGACAGCTCATGGAGTAGGTATGATCACCATGTGTGGTCCTTCCCAAGTAGGTTCTTGGGAGTGATTGAGGGTTGAGCCTTCAGCAGCACTTAGTCTCCTGGCTGGAAATTGGAAGGCCTGGCCTGGTCCCTCTACGTCATTCCTCAAATAATTGTTGGACAACTGGTTGAAATTTGGTTAGAGCTGTAATGTCCCTAATTTGGGAGACAGATTCCTGGTCAATCAGGAAATCATTGGTGAGACATGCTCACCCATAGGGCATTTCAAAGGGACTTATTCCTAGTGTCTAGTGTGAGTTTGTTATTTATGTCAGCACTAAGGGAAGTAAAATGGGCCAGGGGAGATGAATTTCCTGGATGAGCTTTCTGAGGTGTCTGGTTGAGGTCTCATTCATCTTTTCAACTGAGGATTATGGCCTCCAGGCACAATGGAGATGGTATCGAATTCCTAGGTCTTGGGAGACTACCTGTGTAACAGCAGCCTTAAAGGAGGGATTATTATCTGGTGGCTCCTAGGAAGTCCAAACCTGGGAATAATTTCTGAGGGTAAGGTCCTTATCACCCCTGAAGCTTTTTCCACCCTGCAAGAAAAAGCTTCCATCCAATTAGTGAAAGTATCTACCCACACTAAGAGATACTGAATTCCCTCACTTTGGGGCATGTAAGTGAAATATATTTGCCAGTCCTTACCTGGATATCCTCCACTTTATTGGCTCTCAGGGGGTGTGATCCTTCTATTGGGAAGGCTGTTTTTGTGACATATTTCACAGGCTCATACAACTTGTTGAGCCATATGGAGAGTCTTACTCATAAATAATCTCTGAACCTTTTGGTCAGTATTTTTCTTTCCTAAGTGGAAAACTTGGTGTTTAATGATTTTTCATTGGCTGGTTGCAGGTATGAGTAGCTCTTCACCCTCCATCTGAAACCACCCAGAAGGGAGGAGCTGGTTTCCCTGTGATAGGGCCCATTCTTAGCTGAGTATAGTTGAGCTTTGTGTCTCCCCAAGGGCTTTTCCAAAAATAAGGGTCCCTGGGTGACTGCTGAATAAAAAGGCTCTCAAGCTGCTGCCTTGGCCACTAGATCAGCCTGTCATTTTCTCTGTGCAACTGCCTTCTGTAGTGTATAACTTCTGCCTCAGGTCAGAGATAATTTCTACCTCAGGTCAGAGAAGATAAAAAGGTAATCAGTTTCCCTGTGTTATTTAATAGGAGATCTATTTTCTGTCAAGAATTATCTTTCCTTCCAGACAGTGGCATGAGCATACAGCACCACAAAAGCATATTTTGAATCAGTGTAAATACAGTGGTGCCTTGCTTCATGAATGCTTTTGTTTGTGAACAATTTGGCTCACAAACAGAAGCATTTGGAAAATTCTTGTTCTTGTTTGTGAATTCTACATCAGGTGATAAACATGACCATAGTCCTCTTTGCTGCATGAACTCAAACATGGCCATCTTAAATTAAATTCATGAACCGAGGTACAAGTATATTAACCCTTTGATCTTTACTGAGCTCTAGTGCTCTACTAAGAGCTGTAAGCTCTGCCAGCTAAGCACTAGTTCCAGGAATGAGAGGGGAACTTTCAAAGGTCCCCTATAAAGTTATCACAGCATATCTTACCTTTTGTACCTCATTTTCTATATAAGAATTTACATCACAGAAAAGAAGCATGTCAGGTTTAACTATATGGGTATCTTAGAGCTCTTCCCTAATTGCATAGGTATAGAGGACTGTCTATTTGAAGTCATGGTTCAAGGCCTCATCTCCTTCTGGGAGGAAGGTGGCAGGATTTAAAGAGAAATAGTTCTTTAGTTGGACAGCTGATTCTTCCAAAAGGAATGCCTGATATTTCAGAAGGTGATTATCAGAGAGCCATAAGCTCCCATATTATGAGATGTATAAACAGACCCTTTCCTGAAGTTAGTTTAAAGTCTTCTGGAACCAGAAGGGCCACTGCTCAAAGGCAGGCTGGCCAGCCCTCAGCTACTATATTCTTTTCTCAGCTTATATATCCTACTAATTATTTGTTGGGCCATTCCATTAATCTGAGACATATAAATTAAAGCATATAAGACGTATAAGTTAAAGCAATGTCCTACAGGGTGGTTTCATGCAAGATCAAGTAGATGTTTTCCTCTGACTTTTTGAAAAGCCTATGAGCTTGATTCCCAATTTAAATGAGTATTAGACTTTTGAGTCTCTTTAATTGACTGATAAAGGGGCCTTGCTATCGCACCACAACCTGGAATCAGGTATGACAAAAGCCAGTGATGCCTAAGCATCCCCTAAGTTGTTTTAATCTCCTCAGAAAGGGAAAGAAGCAATTGATCTAATAAATTCTCACCCTAGCTTTTAAGTTCCCTTGGAGAAGACTAGACCAAGGTATTTTACAGGGGGACTACAAAGTTGGACCTTAGCTGAAGAAACTTTGTGTCCCTTCTCAGCTAAAAAATTTAATAGGGCTTTGGGTGCATGGGCCTAAGAGTTCCTCAGAAAGGGCACATAAAATTATATCATCCACAGAATCTTCAGACTCTACAACAGAAAGCTTCTCCAAAAGGTAAGGACTGTCTCGGGGGGGTGGGTGCTGGGAATTAACTGAGTAGCTTGATCAGAGGGATCTTCAAATGCAAAAAGAAATTCTGAATCAGGGTGGAGGGGAATATAAAAATGGCATCTTCCAAATCTAAAACAATAAACTACCCTGCATCCTCAGGAATCTAGCATAAAAGAGTGTACGGGTTAGGTACTACATGGTGTGAAGGCATTACTGCCTCATTTATTAGTCGGAAATCTTAAACTAGTCTCCGCTCTCCATCAGATTTTTGAATGCCCAAAATAGGAGTGTTGCAAAGACTTTTACAAGATTTGAGGAAGCCTTGGGCCTTTAAATTGTTGATTACAAGCAGTAATGCCTTTTTAGCCTCTGGCCTCAATATTGTTTTTGGTAAAGGAAAGAGGTCAGGTCCTTTAATGAGTACAGGCCTTGAGTCTACTTGTTCTATTGTTTCCTGAGCATCCCAGACTTCTGGATTAACCTCTTTCTCCATTAAGGGAAAGCAGAGTGCTGATTTTGGATGCATATAAATGGTGGTGGTTAGGCAGAATAGAATATCTCATTTTAGCAGAGAGGTTTTGCTTTCTGGCATAATCAGAAAAGTTTGACTAATAAACTTAATTTAAAAATGCATGATAAAATAAAAAATCATCCCAACTACAGCAAAGTGGCTGTGAGAAATATTTGACTACAGATTTTCCACTTATGCCTCTGATAATTGTACTGAGGAGGCCAGGCCAGGATTAGAGAGGAAAACAGAAATAGCTCCCATATCCAGGAGGAAGTTAATTTCTTTCCCCTCTATAGTTAAAATCACCTGGAACTCCTGAGAATTGATCACTATCTGATTTATGGGAGCTTGTAAAGGGTTCCCTGGACCCCTTCATTCTTTTTGGATGAACTGAAAGGCTGGATTTTCAGAAAGCTTTGCCTTTGGTGGCAATCCTGCTTCCAGTGATTTCCCATACAGACAGGGCAAGAGGAAGACGACTCTTTGGCCTTCTGGTGGCAGTGACCCTGACCACATTCCCACTTTCCACAGTTAGAGCAAGCAGATGAATCACCATTAGAGCCCTGTGAATTTGAGGCCCCTGCGGAGGGCTGCCATTAGTGCACCTTTATTTCCCTGATCTCACTTTTCCTTGGCTTCCTCTCAGTCTCAGTTGTGAAAAACCTCAGTGGCTAGTTTGAATAGGGAATCTAAAGAGCTATCAAAGCCAAATGCCTTCCTTCTATAGTTTTCTCCTTATGTCCCGGGCAGATTGGGTTTGAAATTTATTTTTAAGCATTATTTACACCTCTATGGAGTCTGGAGGTAGAAGGAGAAGTTTAGTCAAAGCCTCCTGGACTCTTTGTAAAATGGCAGAAGGATTCTCTTTACTGCCCTGTTACATGGTTAGTAATTTGGAACAGTAAGAGGCTTAGAAAGAGTCCTTCACAATCCTTCTAGATATATTTACAAATGTATACATGCCTTCTTATCCTCACTATTATTGTTACCAGGTACCCTGCTTCTAAAAGTGGCTCATCAACCTGTTACCATGTTTTGGGGTTTTTTGCTTGTCCCTCTGGAGTTAGATTTCAAGTTCTTCTCATCTCAAACAGTTGAACAAAATGAGCGAAAAACAGGGGCCAAATTTATCTGAGAAAGTAAAAGTGAAGAGTGCGAAAGAAACTGGCTATGTAGAAGCAAGCTTGGGCTAAGTAAAGAGAAAAAGGGTCAAAGCAAAAATAAAAAGTACACACTGCATCTGGGAAATGCAATGTGGGCTATCAGTGGACAATTACAATAGCAAGCTCTTCATGGCTTCTTTGTGGCCTTTGTATTGTCCAAATCTCAAGGAAACCAGTAATAACTTCTACATATGGGTCTTGAGAGGTGGTGCTGAGATCCCAGGTCTCAGGCTGACATCAGGTCTGAGCCACCCTTGAAAATGCTTGAGTTCTCACGAGAAATACACATGCAGGGCTTTGGGATCTGTTCTGCACATGTGTCCCACTATCTTATAATTCATGGGTCACCCCTATTACCCCAGCCAGATTTGCTGTGCCCTAATCTCCTATCTCATGATCAGGGTCCCAGTCAGGATCCTCTCTTGGGATGGCCTGACTCCCTGTTGGAATTGGCCTTTCCTAGCTGTAGTTCCACAGGCCTTCAATTAATCGTGTAATTCATCTTCAGAGACTTCTGCTGCATGTAAATTCATTTGCTTTTCACTGGGGATTAATGTTTGATTTAAAAGAAACATAGTATTCTTCCATCCTAAGATCAAAAGATTGAGCTAAACTTTGTAATATTTGTGTATACTTAATCAAAATCATCAGAAGACCTTCCTTAGCTCTGTTTGATCTGTCTTAATTTTGTTAAAGAGAAGGACCCATGAACTCAGAGAACACCATATTCTCTTCTACTCACCTCCTGAAGAGGATATAGTATCCTTGCAGATGCTTGTTTGACCTTTGCATCAGCTTGAGTTCTGTGGATGGACCAGAAAGGTTAGATGGAGCTGCCTGAGTCTCAACAGGGCCTCATGAACCCACAAGTGACCTGGGCACCAGCCTGCATTGCCAGAGCAGCCTGGAGTTGTCTCTTAAAGCAGAAAATACCTGATCATAGGGAGCTTCTTACCATTTTCCCTCTCTCTTACAAAACTGATCTAATTGAAGGGTGGTTTCATAATTTGCATTTCCCTGAGACAACTATCTCTGAGTTTTTAGGTCATAGCCAGGTTAAGCTTTTGTGCAGCAAAAATTAGGCGATCTTTCTGTAAACTCTTAAGGGTCAAATGATTTCCAGTGAATTAATACACACTCCAGAGTCATGCAGGAAGCTGCTAAGTTCATGTTTCCCATTCTGTAAAACAAGAAGTTAGAGGCAACCCTTTCACCTTTGCATCTCTAAAAGACTGTTTTCTGATCTGCTAATGTAATTACCTTTGTTGCCATAGTTCTACCTTAAAGACCTATTAGTCCACACTGTCCTACTAGTATTCCTGAAAGATAAGGGGAGGCTAAGAGTGGAGATATTCTCTAGTTTCCAATACCACCCTAAGGGCAGGAAGACATACAAATTGGAACTAAAAATCTTTTAAAGGTGAATGTCTCTGATATTTAGTAAAAAACACACCTCCAAAAGAGAAAAGGAAATTAAAAAAAATGTCAGGAAAAATTTGGAGTTAATAGTCTTTAACATAACAACGGAAGAGGTTATTTCCTCATTATGCATGAGTGAGTTAATGGAATAGTTTGCCCACAAATTCTCATTCTCTGTCCCAAAAGAGCCAGAGTGAAAACTTTAAGAGCTAAAAGTGCTCCCTTACCAGAGTGGGATCAAACCAGAAAGGAAACAGAGCAAGATTGACATTCCCTTCCATGAGTATGAAAGGAGGATCAGCCCAGACTGCCCCAGTGAAACCTCTCCTTTTAGACATGAGAACAGCAGTCATAGTTGTTGCCTTTGCATGACTGAAGAAGTCCTGTGGTTTTTATGAGGCATATTCTTCCCAAAATCTACTCTACCACCATGAAAATGACAGAAGAGAGAAGTCTGTCCAGTAAAAAACAGCACAAATCTTTGTCTCCTAAATGGAATCGGTTAATAAGAACAAGTTGCAAAAAGAAAAGAACAATAAAAACTCCCTGTTTGGGACTTACCTCCTATTAATGTCAGTTCCCAGATGAACTCCCAGATATTACCATATGTACCAAGCTCATGGGTTCAGCAAACATCAAGGAATGAAGTCACAAACCAAAATAGGTTAGAAGAGTTTTTATTGGGGTGTGTGTGAAGGGGGAACCAACTCCTGGATTTCCAGGAGTCCCGAGCAGGTAGTCACATAGTTGCCCCTCCCAAACTAGAGTCACTTATAGGTAAGTAGAACATAGGAATTACTTGTTTGACAGCCGCCTATCATGGGGTGGCTCTGTGAAGCTAAAACAGAACTCAGGCTCTCTAACCCAGTTCCTTTCATATAGTGTTTTAAGAAATGGAAATTTTAGAAAAAACTGGTTAGTTTGCATTATAATTTCTTCAGAACTTAGGGACTTAGTAACCACTCAGATGTCTAAATCTCCCTTTAGGAGGAAGTGGGCTGCATCCCATATTGCCTGAGGAAGTTCATTTGTGCTCCAAATTCCTGGTTAATTATCTATTTTTATTTAAATTCGCAGTAATATGACTGATTACCCAAGTCTGTCAGGCCCATCTCCTAGCTTGCTGCCTCACTCATAAGCGAACTAAATAAACCATTTCTTATATTATCTTGAGAAGTGGTGAGGGTGATAGGATTTCAGTCCTGTAAATTTTGTTGACTTGTTTTATGACCTAACAGTATCTATGCTATAAAATATTCCATGTACCTTTCCTTCTTAATATGACATCCTTATCTTGTTCATGATCTTAGAGGAAAAGCAAATTTCTATAAATTGACTATGATGTTGCTTTAAGCTTGTCATATATGGCCTCTATTGTGTTAAGGAACAGTTTTTATCATATTTGTTTAGATTCTCATCTTGAATTTTGTCAAATGTATTTCCTGCATCTGTTGAGATGATTATTTATTTTTTTCCTTTGGTTTATGTGTAGTATCATTGTTTTAAAATTACATATATTTAACCATCTTTGCCTCCCAACATCAAACCCCACTTTATTGTGGTGAATTATTCTTTTAATGTGCTATTGATTTCAGTTTGATGGTATGTTGTGAGGATTTTTCCATTTGTGTTCATGAGGAACATAGACCTGTAATTTTCTTTTAATGTCCTTGTCTAATTTTTGAATCAGGAAGATGCTGGCCTCATAAAATGATTTGAGAAGTGTTCTCTCTTCAGATTTTTGGACAAGATTGAAGATTGGTATTACTTCTTTGTGAAATGTGTGTTAAACTCAGCTATGAAGCCATCTTGGGATTTTCTTTGGTGGGAGACTTTACATTACTGATATCATCTCTTTTCTTGTTGGTCTGTTCAGTTCCTATTTCTTCATGATTCAGCCATGGTAGATTTCGTATTTCTAGGAATTTATTTATTTCTTCTAGGTTATCCAGTGGTGGAATAAAATTATTCATAATAGCCTATTATGGTGATATAGGGCATATGATCTATGGACTTTCAAATAATATAAGGGAAATACTATTATTTCAAATCTGTTGGATGTCTGAAACGCCAAGTTTGTGTTCTCTAAAATTGAAGAAAGAATTTTAGGAACAATGGAGGTTAAGAGTAGGAAGAGTTTATTTAGAGAAAGATAGGTGCTGCCTAAGAGAGACCAAAGGGGGACCTGGAGAGAGGGTTGTTTGCCAACCTCACTTCTTAAGGGTGTTTTATTGAGCAAAGCCAGGAGGTGAGGCGGGCTCATGGTGGGACAAAACACTATAGTTTTGACTATACAACTAATAGAATAACAAGTATAGTCACTTAGGTAATATTGATCCACTGGGAAATCACAAGGTGGGTATGAGGTGGGACCAAACTATGATCAACCAGTAAGATTACAAGTATAGTCATTTAGGTAATATTGATTAAATGGGGATCAAATGGGGGAAGCAAGTTGCATAGCAAGGGTATAAGGAACACGCAAGGATTTTCCAGAAAGGAATGGGCTCCCGAGGTTTTAGTCCACACCCAAAGTGATCGATGTAGGCTCACGCATATCAGTCCATATCAGTCACTGCTGTTCAACCCTAAGAGAAATATGTGGGTGTAGTAGTTCCTTTTTTGCTTCAGTGAATGAGCCTCCAGCCACAATTGTCTTTTGTGCTGAGGGCCCAGCCTTGCCTAACTGCCTTAGATTGTCTAACCCATTTAGGTACCTCTTTGGGATCAGTTGTTATGACTCGTCTTTCATTTCTGATTTTACTTACATTGTTTCTCTTTTTTTCTTAGTTTTGATAAGGGTTGATTTTTTTCCAACAAACTAATTCTTAGTTATGTTGATCTTTTCTGTTTTCCTGGTATCTTTTTTATTTCTACTTTGGCTTTTATTTCTCGCCTCTCACAAAAATTAGGCTTAGTGTGCTATTTTTTGAGTCCTTGAGGTATAACTCTTACACTGTTTGAGATCTTACACAATTTTTATGTGGATATATTTTACTATAAACTTCCCTCTTGAATGGCTTTTATTTTATACCATTAGTTTTGATATATTATATCTCCATTTTCATTTATCAAGACATTTTAAAATTTCCATTTTATTGCTTTGGTTGTTCAAAACTATGTTGTTTAATGTTCATGTATTTGTGAATTTTCGAAGGCTCTTTATGTTATTGACTTCTTGTTTCATGTTGTAAAAAATAGTTTTAGTTAGGTTATGAATAAGGCAGCTCACTAAAGGAAGGGCCTGAGATAGATTTGGCTGATTAGCCATATTGATGATAATTAAGAATAGACAGTGAACTTGGACTTTGGACCAAGAATGAACTTCCTTAGGCAACGTGGAATGTAACCTCCCTACTAAAAGGAATTGCAGTCACTCCCTACTGAACAGGGAGTTTCAGCCTTCCCCTACTAAATTCCTGAGTTTTTAGGAATATAAATTGTAAAATAACTAATATTTTTTCTAAGATTTCAGTTACCTGTAAACCCTGCATGTGAAAGAACTGGGTTAGAGGGCCTGAATTCCAATTGGTCACTATAACTTTGTAAAGCCCCCCCATGATATGTGGCCACTAAAAACTGGTTCCTGTACCCTGCTTACCAATAAAAGTGGCTTTAGATTGAGGGACCGTGTGGTACCCACTTGGGACCCCTCCTGGAAATCCAGGAGATATTATTATTTCCACTTAAAGCTCTCATAACTTCCTCTTTTGGTTTTTTACTTCATTCCTTCATGTTTCTGGAACTATGAGCTTGGTTCTTACAGTAACAGTATCCATGTTAGAAGAGAAATTTGATAGCGATACGGGAGAAATACTGCTCCAAACCAGCTAGATTGCAGATGTGCCAATTTTGTGTCCCTTGAAATCAAGAATGAATTTTCAAAGGACAGTGGAGGTAAAAAGTAGGAAAGCTTTATTGCCAGATAACTCGTGAGTCCTGAATGAGTTACCAGAGGCCCTTTTTCAGGGATAGTTTATGTAGCAAAGTCATAGTATAGGTACAGTGTGGATCAAGGTATACTCAACCTGTAGAATTACAAGTATAGCTGCTTAACTACCTTAGATCCAGTGGGGAAATGGGTCACATAGCAAGGTTACATGGAAAGAAGAAAGGCATTTTTTTTGGAAGGGATGGGTCTGGATTCTCTGGTCACCCACCTGGGTGACTTGATGTCTATCTGGACTTCCTGGACCAGGTAGTGCTAATTAAAATATAATTCCAAGTTGCTGCATATTCCTTATGGAGGCATGTAGGCCTGGTCATTCCATCTTTTTATTTTATTTTTTTGTACCAGGGATTGAACTCAGGACCTTGTGCTTGCAAGGCAGGCGGTGGCACCACTGAGCTAAATTCCCAGCCCTGGTCATTGTATCTTTATATTGAAGCTTGTCCTTCAGATGTACCTCCAGCCACAACTCTGATATCTTCATTTTTCACTGACTTCCATGAGAGTCTAGTCCCTTTCTGACTGTATATTAATTTCTATCTAACTAAGCCACCTAAAATAATAAGACTTCAGTCCTCTTAAATTTGTTAAGACTTGTTTTATGACCTGACATTACAGTGGTACCTTGGTTCAGAAATTTAATTTGTTACACCATTCTGGTCACGAACCAAACTGGTGAAAAAACCCAATCAAATTTCTTCATAATGTTCATTGTAAATAAGGTTTATCCATTCCGACCCCTACTATCTTAGTTATTTTTTCATTGCTGAGACAAGATACCTGACAATCAAAGTTAAAGGAAGAAAGGTTTATTTTAAGGTTTCAGTTCCTACTTGGCTAGCTCCAAGGCAGGGAAACATGGCAGAGGAGAAACAGATCATGGCAGGCATAAGGCAGTAAGCAGCCAAGTAGCAAAGCAGCATTTTACAACAGCAGTCCTCTTTCCGTTCCTTATATTCTAACCATGCTACCTGCCCGTAGGACTCACAACCAGGGTGGGGCACCCTTAATCTTAGCACACCATAAATCAATCCCAGCATCACACATTTAATCCCAGCATCACCCACTCCAGATTCAGCCACCTGTGAAAAGCTCCACCTATGAATGTGTGAGCTTTGGGGGACATTTAGACGCAAGCCATAACCCCTACCAATGTACTTGCAAACCAGTTTTCGTTGTGAACTTAGTCAAATTTTCCCATAAAGTTCAATGTAAATAAGGTTAATATATTCTGAACCATATGTATTTTTTAGCCACAAAAATACAGTACATTATAATATAGTATGATATGAAGAGAGAGAACACTAACCTTGCTTGAGGCGTATTCTGGTGTGGAGAACAGGAAGGTGGGTGGAAGGGTTATTGTTTGGAGGAAGAGTCTCCCTCCATAAGGATATAGGGGACATCTCCTTCAGGGGTTTCTTCTCTTCTTTGTCTCTTACCTACAGGGTCAATTTTGATGAAAAATCTGTCTAATGTCACTATTTTTTTCCTGCACTGCATAACTCTCTGGAAATGAGAGGCAACATTATCATTCATAAGATTCAACACTTTGTCACAGTTAGGTTGGGGTGATACTTGTCAAAGAAACCCTGGCACTATTTCCATTTTTCCATAATTAATTTTATCATATCACTGCTAACCACCTCCCTGTCTTCCTCTTTGTCAGTGGAATGCTCCTTAACAGCGCCTTCTGCTGCTCACTCTGAAGTTCAGCAAGTTCTTCCATCATCACCTCCTCCTTATGGTCCTCAACAAGCTCCTTTATGTCTGTACCATCAACGTCCAAACCCATACTCTTGCCCATGGATACAATCTCCTCCACAACCAGTGCATCAGACCCTTCAAAGTCACGTTCAGTGACACATTTTGACCAATTTCCTCCAGGCTGAGTTTAAGGTCCGGTACGTGACATCTTCCCAGGGTTTGTCAATGAGGATGCAGTAGAAGACACTGAAATATTTCTTCCAGAACTGTTTCAGAGTCAAGGACTTCTCTTCAATGACATTAAAACATCTGTTGAAGAGTATCTTTGTGTACAGTTTCTTGCAGCTGCAGATCACTTGCTGGTCCATGGGCTGCAGAAGAGGTGTCATGTTAGGAGATAGGAACTTGACCTTTATGAAATTATACTCAGCATCCATATTCTCCACCAAGGCTGGAGGCATTGTCCATCAGAAGGCATCTTTTAGGCAGCTGGTTGTCAGAAAGATCTTTCTTTTTTGTTTGGTACCAGGGATCAAACTTGGAACTTTGTATTTGCTAGGCAGGCAACCACTGAGCTAAATCCCCGGCCCAGAAAGATCTTTCTTAACAGTCAGTCCAAACACCTTGTGCAGCCATTCCATAAAAAATTGCCTTGTGACCCAAGCTTTCTCATTGGCCCTTCACACAATAGGCAGTCTGTCCTTGTTCACATTCTGTTCCTTAAATGTACAAGGGGTCTAGGAATGTTAACCAGTAGTGGCTTAATCTTTAGATAGGCACTTATGTTCACATACAATGAAAGGGTCAATTTGTCCTTCTTGGGCTTGTGCTTCAGCAATGGCTTTTCCTCCTGCATGATACAGGTTCTGTTCAGCACCTCTTCCAGAAAAGCCCTATTTCATTGCAGTTGAACACGTGTTGAGCATGTTCTTCCTTCTACCTTGATGAATTCCACGAATTCTTTCTTGTAGGCTTCTGCAGTGGCCTTGTCAGAACTGGAAGCCTCTCCATGTCTTATCACACTTCTCTGTGGAATTTATCAAACCACCCTCTACTTGATTTAAATTCATCAGTTATTGTACTTCTGGAGGGGTTTTATTGCAGTAAATGACTGTGCAGTTTCCTGGCTTTTTCATAGATCATAGCTTCACTAATATTGTCATCTGCCAGCTATGTCTCATTCAACCACACTAACAAAAATTTTTTCCACTTATTCCAGCATTTGTGTCCTCTGCTTGGTTTGAACATGTTTACTCCTTTTAGCACATCAACTTCTTTGGTAGCATCTTTATTCAAAATAGTTGAGATTGTCAACCTCTCTATCTTGTACTGTGAGGCCAGATCAGTCACACAAATACTGTGCTCATGCTTTGCTATATTTTCTTGTTCAATTCAGGGGTTATTTTCTTAAAAACCTTCTTAGTATTCTTGCTCTATACTTTTTTATTACCTCCATTATTGCTCTACTCATTCTTGACACCTTCATTACTTCTCTGCATCTTCTTTTTCACAGAAGTGTTTATGAACTGAGGCATTACTCTGTGTGTTCTAGAGAATGCCCCATGTGCATTGCCTTCTTTCTATGAGATCCTCTGATATATGAAAAGGTGATATTTTCCATTTATTTATCTCTTTATTTTAATCTTCATTTTTTTAATTTTTTAAATAACAAATCTCCAGAATCTTAAGAAGTGTAAAAAACCCCTATGTGTTATTTCAAGCCAGAAGTCTGGGCACAGTCTAGCTCTGCTGGGTTTTCTTATTGGAGTGTCACAAGACCAAAGTTGAGATGTACGTAGGACTACATTCCATCCTGGAATCCTGCAAAAGAATTTGCTTCTAATCCCTTTCACATTTTGGTAAAATATATTTTCTTCTCAAACTTTCTATGTGGTCCTTTCTATCGTAAAAGCCAACAGTAGTGGCTTGAATCTTTCTTGTGTTTCAAATCTGCCTTTTCACTAGTCAGAACTAGTCAGAAAAGATTGTCCTTTCTTTTTTTTTTTTTTTTTTTTTTGTTGGT
>NW_022900951.1:57756845-57761007 GCF_012274545.1 Fukomys damarensis | reverse complement strand
TTTTTTTTTTTTTTTTTTTTTTTGGTGGTGGTACCAGGGATCAAACTCGGGACTTTGTACTTCCAAGGCAGGAGGCAGCAGAACCACTGAACTAAGTCCCCAGCCCAAGATTCTGTCCTTTTAAGGGCTCATGCCATTACATTGGCTCTATTCAAATAATCTAGCATAATCTCCTTACTGTAAGGCCAGCTGAACATTAAGATCATTATTTTAATACATCTGAAATGGCCCTTTTGTAATGCAACATACTGTATTCACAGACGTAATATCAGAGCCTGAATATAGTAATAGTAGTAAAAAATCTACTTAGAACAATCTTGTATCCTGCAAACTGGCTGAGCCACTTATTCTAATAGTATTGCAATAGTTTCTATGTTGGTTTCTGTATACAATGTTGGTTGTGAATGAAGACAGTTTTTCTATTTATTTTCCAATCTGAATGCCTTTTATTTCTTACACTTATCTAATTGCTCTGGCTATAACTTTCAATACAATATTGAAAAGCTGTGGTAAGAAACTTACTTATCTTATTCTCCATCTTAGGGGGTAAACATTTATTCTTTTTCCATAAAGTATGATGATCTGTAGGTTTTCCATAGGTGTCCTCCATCAGACTGAGGACATTATCTTGTAGTCTAGTTTTTTAAAGTTTTTATCATAAATGATTGTTGGATTTTGTCCCGTGTTCTTTCTAAACCTGTTAAGAAAATCAGGTGGTTTTTGTCTATTATTCTATTCATATATTACATTTGTTTAGTTTAGTGTTCCCAGGATAGATCAAAGCTTGAGCATGATTCACTTTGCTATTATGGAGAATTTTATGTTTTTATTAAGAGATACTGATCTATAAATTTCTTTTTTTGTGTGACATTTTTTTGTGTAGCTTTACTATAAGAATAATATTTTCGTTTGGGATGAGTTGGGAAATACCTCTCCATTTCCATGAAGAATTTGTGCAGTATTGGTGTTAAATTCTCTTAAAATGTTTGGTAGAATCCATCATTAAAGCCTTCTGGTCTTGGTTTTTTTTCTTTATGGAAAGATTTTTAGTTGCTAATTCAATCTATTTGTTATTCATCTGATTTTATCTAGATCTATCAAGTGTAATGACCCCAAGATAGAATCTAGCTGACATTGTTGCTCACCTAGTAAACTATAAATGAACCAATTTAATTAGATTTGAACTCCCACTGACTTAACTTTTGTAGTTGAACAGGTAGAATAGTTTTTTATGTTGATACTGTGGAAATAATTTCAGAAATAGTCTGGCTTGTAAATCGTTGCATTTTAGAGAATAGTTTTCAAAGTTAGCAGTGCCTACCAGTATATTTTTAAAATCAGAAACTATATAAACCCCAATAAGAATAAAATATGCATAACAATCTTAATGATTTCAAAGGATTTGCAAATTTTTCTTACTTTCTAAAAAATACATACATTCTGAATGAAGAAAGTCTCTATCCTTCTTTTGCTAAATTCCTGCTTCTCTCATTTATATTTTTTCTCTAAATAAAAGTGCTCTCACTGGCTGTTTCTACCATTTTCTTTTCAGTGGAAAATACTAATAGAGGCTTACCCTTTCTAGACCTTTACTAACTTCTGCAGGCTCGGTGTTCTGAGACCTCTGAAAGAAAAACTTTCTGTGAGGAATTAGATTAGTTTGGCATGTTAGGTTTTTATTGAAAAAATAATCCTGTGAAAGATATGTGAAAATATAAATTAGATCTATTAAATGGGCTCCTAGCAGTATTACTAAGGTTTTTTTTAATAAGGCAGTGAATGTTCTCATAACTCAGAGCAATTCATACATATTTCATTTTGAAAAGTGAAATTGAAATTTGATAGGTATCTTACTATAACTGTATTAATCAGTCCTATATTACAGTATTACAACTCTTTTGACAGTTTCTATCAATTACATTGCTTTTTTTCTGATTAATGATAAAAAACAAGAAGAAATAAATAGGATCTTATATGTAAGCAAAAAGATATAGATGCATATAGTTTACAAAGTTCTTCAGTTCATCATGTAACAATGTCTTGATCCTTTTTCTTAGACCAGAAGATCAATTCAGAAGTTACTAGAATGGGAAAATAACAGACTATATCACAAGGTAAGAAATTGTAAGCAAAGCCAGACATAGTGATGCACAACTTTAATCCTACTATTCTGGAGGCTGAGGCAGCAGGATCGCCATGAGTTTGAAGCCAGGGTAACCTACATTGTGAGTTGAAGGCCAAGCTGAAGAGCATAGTGAGACTCTATCTCAACACCCCCAAAAAGAAAGAAATTGTAAGCAATGAATGCCATATTCATAAATCCACATTATTAAATTGAAAAAGAAATAAGTACTAAATTGGAATCTTTCAGGCCACAAAGGAATAGAGAATTAATATACAAATATATATATAGTTTACCAGATATTTTCAACTGCCATGCTTCATATCATATACTTGGATTGCTTTCAATGATCTATTCAAATGTATAGGTTAGGTCGGGGATTTAGCTTAGTGGTTCCTCCGCCTGCCTCAAATGTATAGGTTGTAATTAAGTTCACACAAAAATTCTTAACAAAATTGTGCTTTCTTAGCTTGCTTTGCACTGGAAGTTGACTAAAAGGAAATGTGAAACTAGCAATATGATGGAGTATGTAAGTATGAAGTTGTTTTAATTACATTTTTTATTTAATCCTAAACGTAATGTTTTACCATGTTTATCATCTGTTATCTATTTTTCCCCCCTCAATCTGAACTTTGCTTTGAAGTGTAGAGGTTTACCCTTCATCCTTAGATTTGTAGACAATTTAAAATATCCTGAAAGATAACAGTTATTTGGATCTTAGAAAAGTCTTTACTAGTATGCTTAGATGAATACATTGTATAATCTTGATGTTGTTTAAACATCATAAAGTTATTGTGCTGAGGAGAGCTGCTGTTAAAACATTTTCAAATGTCAGAACTTGCATAAAATAGAAATTGAGTTATGAATTCTGAATTTACATTTCTGGCTTTTTCTTCTTGGCTGACATTTACCTTTTTAGTGAAGAAACAAGTTTTAATATAGTTTCAGGTTTTTTATGAAAGCCATAAATCTTAGTCATACAACATAAATTCACATGTAACCAATGTGTTCAACTCAGCATCATTAACATTCAAAAGAGTATTAAATTTATCCAAATTTCAAGCTACTGACATGTAGTACCTTATATATTTAATAATAAAGATACCATTTAAACCAGGATTATTATGAAATTTGTCACCACTTTAAATCAGTTTGGAGAAAATATGCAAATGACCACAAATGTGAACTGTATTATAGATAAAACATTCAAAAGTATATTAGGTTTTTATTTCTAAACCTTTCTATAAAATGTTTTGGTCAATCCACTTGAATACTCTTGCATTTCACAAACAACTTATAAAAGATAGTAATCCTCAATTAATATCAGCTGCCTTAATTGAAAAATATATAAACATATTGAACTTTTTTTTCTAATCTGTATAACATAGTTTTAATCCCTTCTAGTTACCTAAAAAAATTGTAAGAGGGGAAGGACATGATAATAACATTATTTAATTGGATTTTCTGGCTCCTCTGACCCTAAGCAACTAATTTTTGAAGATCATGACATAACAACTGTCAATTACAGGACAGTTTTATCTACCACTTAAATTTTTAAATTTGCCAATCTAATCACAACTTGTGGTAACTTATATATGAAACTCTGATCGTAAATTTCAGTTACTTTACATAGAACAGGATCAATATACAGCCTCACGAAAAATGACTAGACTTCCAGGCTATATACGCTATATTAAATGAAAAATATTTTGTTTTTATTTTATAGGTAATACTAATAGAAGTCTTACCAAAATATCCCATATTCCGACCTGACTGAGAAGTTTTATTCAGTTACTTCTATGTTACCTGTCATTTCCTACCCTTAGTGCCTTGTAGATGATTTTGGAATGAAGATGGTCTTCTTTGCTGTATTCAACTTATTCTTTATAATGATAGAATATTCTCCTCACTCTTCTATTTGTGTTGGTTTAAGAAATTTTGCACATCTTTTTTTTGTTGTTGTTCAATTAAGCTTGTGTTTCGCACTGTAAATTTTTAAATTCCAATACATATATATACACATACATATATATATGTGTG
>NW_022900951.1:57732176-57756699 GCF_012274545.1 Fukomys damarensis | reverse complement strand
AGTTGCCACTAAAAATAAAACATCAGTACTGGTGTTTAAAAATGAAAACAAACTTGATCTGAGCATGCTGCCTTATAGTTTTCATACTCAGTGTTTCTAAATATGCATCATTTTTCTAGGCTTACTTAATGCTCTGTAATCCCTTACTGGACACACTTAAATAAGCTTTTAGTAGCTTTTAGAAATGGTTTTACTCTGCTTTTAAAGGACATGCAATTAATAGTTCTGGCTTTGTCTTGCACTTTGCTAAATTATTACTTATGTTAGTGGATAAAATATTTAAACATCTAAAGACTTGTAAATATTGTCTGTTTGCATAATGTAAAATGTGGTATGCCATGGTTTACAGAATGTAATATTACTCTTACTATTGCCAACAATTCTGCATAGATTTTAATATGAATGAAATTTGCTAGCGTCCTTTTGAATGTAGAGACCGTTAGCAGTTTTATGGCAAAGCCATGAGTCTGTTAAAATTTCAGGTGTAAGGTAGGGTTGCCCTTTGCGTAACAAGCAGATTAAAATTGAAGTCATTAGTTCAGCTATCGTGCATTGCACCTGAAACCAAGGATCTTATTTTTTCTATTTAATTCAATATTTCCCATTTTGACCTCCCTTCCACCAAAATAATTTTTTACATCTGATATATTTTATAGCCTCTATTCTTCATGTCATTTTTTTTTACATATTTATGCCCTCCTTTGAAATTGCCCAGAAATATGACTTTTAAGAAGTATTTTGAAATTTCGCATGTTTTGGAAAGTATCTAGACCCTCATGAAAGCCACTGATGACCCTTTTCTGGAGTTCAGATATTCTGTTCTAGGAAAGAACTAATTGAGAAGCTTTGCCTAAAGAACATATTGTGGCTGACTTATAGTTGAGAAAATATTCTCAATCATCTTTTCAAGGATCTTTTTAAAATACTCAGACGTTACTGAAGAAAGACAAATGTTTAGACAAAAATATTTTAGTGTGGTAGTAATTTTACCACACATGTCGCCATTTGATTGGTATGTGCATATTTCTCTATTTCTTTTCACAATCAAGATGAATGAGAATACTACTCCAATTTTACTAGACTGTGAAGTTTTAGCATAACAAAAGCTTTATGTCACATTAATTAACTACAAATGTATGTGTCTGTGTGTAGGCATTATTTATAATTCATAGTGCTAAAAATAAAAAGTGTCTGGGACTGAATAATATTCTATTTGTTATCCTACTCTTACTGCTTTTAGTAAGCTTTTTAGGCAAGCATTCATCCCAGTGAAGAGAACAATCATTTATTCACACATGATCAAGCTTTTTATGCTACTTTTAAAATGTATGCCTAATTTTAAATCCACAATCCTTGACCAGTAAAAACAGAGAGGGAAAAGAGAAACTTATTTGATATATAATTAAAATTGTTTGCACTAGCGCTTTTCCACCTCCTCTGTGGAGCCCCCTTTAACCACATGCCACCCAGCAACCCTAGATCTTTAACTTTTAATATATTGTATATGCCTGCAACTATGTGTTTGCCTGCTGTAAAATTTTTATAGAAAAGGTAGAAATCTCTGAAAATGCATACCCAGTTTTTGTTTTATAGCTAAGGTCAAGGAAAAATTGTATGTATGTTTATATTCCAGCTAATGTCATCAAATTTATGCTTTAGACTGTGAAATTTTAGCACCAAAAATTATTTCCAGAATAATACACAATTTCTAATCTTTGCTGATAGAATAAATTACTTCTCGGTATCAACTCTTAAACTCTTACTCTTTTCTATAACCTTGGAATTTGACCACTTGGTGATTATAACTTTTTCTGCCATTGTATGTATAAACCTCTCTTGGTTTTCCTCAAAGAACAGCAGGAAATAGTAAATTATTTTCATGAAACAAATATTAAGATAGGAATAGAGTCTATCTGGAGGTGACAGTATGGTGTTCATCATAGAAATCATTTGCTGGCATATATAATTTTTCCTGCAGTAATGGGGATCAAATCTAAGGCTTTGTGCATATACTAATCAAATGCTCTACCTCTGAGCTACATCTCCAGCGTTTGTTTGTTTTGGAGACAGCATCTCGCTATTTACCCAGCTGGCCTGTAAGTGGTGCTCCTCCTTCACAAGCCTCTCAATTTTATTCATTCTTAAATTGATTATTTTATTGTTCATTATGATGGTTAACTAATCTTAGTTACTTAGACTATGCAGAAAACACCAATTTTCTCTCTTCTTTGCTTTCTTATGTAACTTCTGTTTCACATTGTTTTCCCTTGCAAGTGGCTGATTAGCACTTGGGTATTTTGGAGTGTTTAGGGAGGGGATTATTTTCTTTTCAATGAAATTGGCAGCAGTGAATGCTGAAATGATAGCGTACACTGTGGTAATTAATTCCTCCTCCATTAAGTCTTTTTGTTTTATCCTCAGGATGGAGCATACATGTTTTTTCCATTGGGTTACTAATTTTGTGAAAGTTGTTTCTAGGTTGAGAAAAGTAATTTTAAATTTTGTTGTTACACAATACTCCTTAATAAAATTTGCCATGGTCGCATGCATTTGCCAAAGCATATAAATTTCACTAACCTTTGAGGTAGCAAGGTAAGAGATTTCTTTAAAATTCACACTTGAATGCTTCTCATTTGACCCAAGATTCTGGTCATTTTTAAGATCATCCAAAAAGCCAGTACCATTCGTATTATTAATTACAAATATGGACAAGTGTCATTTACAGATTAATTCCATCCCAAGGCATGTCCTTTATTCTTTATTCCCTTGTACCTCCATGTTAATTTAGAAAAGAGACCATTATAGTTAGACATTTGAAGTAGATGGAGAAGTGCCTTGTCTTTTTTGAACAAAGATAACATTATGTGGAAGGAAGCAGAATGAATTGGTAGATTATTACATTAGAAATCTTCCTCTTCGACCAGTTCTAAGAATTATTTTGCAAGTGTATTGTATTTTATTTATTTATTATAAAAAGCCTGTTTCCTTGTTTTCCTCTAACATGTGATATATTAATGACAGACTATCACAGAATGGGACTATCAGTCATTTAAAAGCTACGATAATTTTAATGCTAATAAGCATAATTTTAATTGGTTCTGGGAAGACAGTTGTCTTTGATTGAAGCCCTTCCAAAACCCACTTAAGTATTTGATGTCGATGCCATTAATATTATGATCTAAAAACACTAATGTCTGAGAAATTAAACGGATATTTATCAACCTATTTTAATGAAATTTTTCTTGTTTTTGATAATTTCAGTAAAATTTGATAACATTTGTAAGCTTTTGAACAAATATTTTTTTTCAAGAGTATGAGAGATTTAAAAAATCATTAGCATTTTAATTTGCTTTATAGATAATTGCCACTTTAAAAAAATCAAACCTTAATACTTTAGCATAAAGCTCCCAAACAATATTTCATTAGAATTTACTATATTGATATAGGAAGACACAAAGGATATAGAAATTATATTCATCTGCTGATTAATTGGAGCACTTTCACATGGAAATACTGTTTGCTAATTTTATTATAAATGCTCAAGCTCCTTAAAATTAGGTCCTGTTATACCTATAAAAAGTCTGCTCTTTATAAAACATTTGTTTTGAAATGATTGCCAAATTATTCTACTTTCATTAAGTGGTGAATTGTTGGAAATTTTTCACAGAAAAGGAATAGGTCTTATTAATATCTGTATGTGTAATATGTAGGCAGATGGATGGATGGATAGATAGATAGGACAGGACCTGATTATAAGCCAACCCTTTCACTTTGATTATGGCACCCTGAGAATGTAATCCATTTTCTATGGATTTTGTCAAACTTGTATTAAATGAAGAAATGACCTAATATTCTGGGCCCCATAAAAGTCACCTAAATTATCAGTCTTTTGATCTATAAAATTGTAGGGTTGAACCTAAAGCTGGACAGAAAATTAGAGATTACCTAACATTCTGTGATGTTAGGAATTCTTAGGAAATTTTTACTCTGTGGTTTTAGAATGATTTTTCTCAGATCTACTCTCCTTGATGGAAACTCTCACAGTGTCTTGCACACATTGAAATTGTAGTTTTCTGGCTCTTCGTTCAAGTGTATTATTATTATTACTCAGACTGAACCTGATGCCTGCTAGACCTTAGTCCTTCTATTTTGATAAAAGTGAATGTAATTCCCTTAGCAACGTAGGACTGAGGTCTATATTGCTTTGCCTATGTGAAATCTGACTATGCAGTTGGTATCCAGGTGAGAATTATAGCTTTGACAATGGATATATGATTTGACATTTATATGAGGGATTTCATATCCAACTCAACATCTGCTTTAGTGTTTTATGAAGTTCCATACCCTCAAAAATATCTTTTGGAACAAACTTAGAAATTTAGGTGGGAAGGAAAATAATATGGACTTCAAAAGTCAATTCTGGTTTAATTCTTAGCTTTGCTGCCTAATTCCTCTGTATCTCATGTCCTCATCACTGAAGTGGGGACAATAATCTGTACCTACCTCACAGGGGAATTGAGGATTTTTTTTTCATTTATTAATGTATTCTGAGTGTTGACTGAAACATATACTAGGTATCATAATTATGTAATTACTAAATAGTTTCCTTTAAATCTGTGTTTCTTTTCTTTCTCAGACCCTACGGAGTGAGTGTTGCAGTTGATCTCTTTTTTAGTAATAAATTTTGCTATTAATCCCCTCTTTGTTAAACATGACTATTTGTATTATGTTAATACTTGATTAGTGAGGAAAAGCAGGTAGAGTAAATCAGTAGTTCCTAATTTGGGGCAGATGAAGTTAAAAGTGTGGGATATCCTTGATCCTTTTGAATTATTTCAAAAAATACACTAGAAATCGTGTATCGACCCATAATATTTCTGCTACACAAGCCAATTGAGACATGGAATTTTTCAGGCATTTTGCTTATATTCTTTCTGTCTGTAAACACTGCTTAATTACACTGATCAGAAGCTGTGAATAGCAGTGTTTTCATTAATGACTAAAAGAAAAGCCTATTATTACAAGCAATTTTTTAAATACTTGAAAACAGAAAAGGAATCATGAAGAGATCTACGTGATAAAAATGTTAGGAGCCACTTTTATAAAGGAACTAAGATTATTTGACTCTTCACTGATTGCTAACCTAGTCCCTAAATAATGAAGTTTTGTGTGTGTGTGTGTGTGTGTGTGTGTTTGTGGTTGTGTGTGTGTGTTTGCTAGATTGGTCTATATTACTTCAGAGTAGAATTCATCTTCACTTTTTTTCCAGGACAATATAACAGCTAATTTACCCAGGTGTGTACATGTAATTTATATATCCATATATACACATACAAGATTGCCATTGTGGGAAATGTTATGTCATGTTTTAGCATTGGATTATATATTGGTTTCTGAGTCTCAAAGTAGTTCTATGTATAAACTCAACATGAATCAGGGCAATAATTTCTCAAATATTCTTTTTCTGATTATATTATTTAAGCTTTCATCTTGGCTTAATTTTCCATTTTCTAGTAAGCAAATAGTGTAAAATTGTTTTAATGCCTGGACTTTGCAATAAGTTACAAATGTTTAATATATAATCTACAAGCTAGTTTGACATCCTTGGACTAACCACCATGAAATATGAGTCCCAGTGGCAAGAGCAGAATATCTGGATAGCTAAAAAGTGGGTATTGATCAAAACATCTGGCTGAAAAGCCTACACTTTCTACTTTTTGGCAGAAGATTCCTGTTGGGACAGTTTTACCAGGAAAGAATAATAGTGGATGTGTCCATTGAAGAACTCTCATGCTTCTTGTAGTGTTACGTAGCCTGTGGAATGAATTCATTTTTCTCTTGAATCCAGGGATGATTCCTCTGGAAGAACTCAACCTATATACAGCTGTGCCAAAATAAAGAATACCTGCCTCTCTGAAACTTTCGCTGCTGCTTCTGTTGTTGTTCACTTGTCAAATAAAACTTTATTCTCAGGATGCAAAATTAAAATAAAGTACAAATCTATATAATATATTGAATTGTGTGTTTTTTGGGGCACACATCTTTCTTCCCTTTATGATTTTATCATTATAAGGTAGTTATTTAAAAAGATTTTTAAAGTTGTAATTTGCATATTTCCCCTTCCCACACTTGCTAATGTTATGTCTGATCCTAAATGTAATTTATAACATATTGGCTTTTTGTGCCTGGTGTTTGGCATATGGCTAAGTAGAAAGTTATTTCAAAATGGCTCTTCCTTCACCCTGTATGCCTGCCTATGAAGTATAAAATTAAGGTATGGAAGAGTCCATCCTGGTCACAAGATGACAGTGACAAGACAAGTTTCCAGATGTGCAACTGAATACTCAGGTCCTCCAGAATGGCAGAACCAAAGCTAGATGTGGAAAGACAAATGAGAAACACCAGATACAAATCCAGTAAGGGGAATTTAGAATGGGAAGCCCCTTTGTCCTGGGTCCAACCTGCACACCATCTTGGGAATGGATCTAATACCCTGAGGGAGAGATCCATCAAGGAAGGGCCAAAGTGCTCAGAAAGGGTGCTGATTTTCTACCCTCCCCACCTCCAAAGGGAACACAGCAAGATATTCAAAGGCTAGAGCATCAGAAAAACGAAAAGCAGGTAAGAGGTGTTTTGGGAGGCCCCTACTGGGCTCTTGGGGAAGTTGAAGACAGATGTAATAACCATGATTAGGGAATTGATCCCAGTGCTGAGAAGACTGGTTTAGGGACTACTTAAGCAGTAGTATCTGAATAAGGAGACCTTGGAGAGAGCAAACCAAACAATTTCTTGAGTAGGAATCTGCCCATTCTTCTGAACACTAGAAATATTTGTGCCCATGGGACATTGCTGATCACTGCTCACTGTAGACTCTCAGGTGCCCAAATGGGAAACCCCCACTATCCCTTGCCAGGGGCTGCTGGCAATGGGACCTGAGGTGGGAGGAGAACCTTGTGGCACACTAGCCAGAGGATGTTCAACAGTGCGCTTGACGGCTTGTGAGGGAGAATATGAAAACGGGAGCAGGATTTGCTTTGTAGGAAGAGGATTGGAATGGAGAAGGCTTTAACACATCAACAAAAGTTAATTACTAGACCAATCAAACTGCACCCTCTCCTCCGGTTATTTGAGGGGTTTGACTTTAAGACAAAGGCAAAGGCCTACAGGTGGCCAATGCCCAGCACTTGTAGCAGAGAAGGTTTAGAGGAACATTGAGATCTACAAACCACATTCACTGGCAGGCATTTGGGCAGGTCATGGGGAGGACCAACGTGGAGGCCTGCAATAAGCAGAGTAGGGTGGAATGGGAAAGGAGAAAAAGAGGTAACTTGTGGACACAGCAATTCTAACAGTGTTGGAAGCAGGAGAGAACCAGGCTCATGGGTTATCTGTTCCTTAGAGACTGAAACTTACCCATCTGTGAACATGGGAGAGAACTCACTATTTGAATCCAGACTGCAACATCAATAGGTCTGGGTCAGCACTTTAACACTGTTTTTGCAATCTCACTTTTTTGGTGTTTTTCTCTCCTTCTGTTCTTTGGTCTTTTTAATCTCTCCTTTCTTCGTACCTTTGTTACATCTAGCATACATGTAGGAAGTGTTTGGATAAGTGGAAAGGAGAATAATTGCTATTTTAAATAGTAGCTTTCACAGGCAAGTCAGTGTAACCTTCACCACAATTAGGTATAGAGGATCCAAACATAGGGTAACTTGCAACATATGAACAGGCTCCAACATTCTTAAAACTTCCTTCAATGTGTCCCCTCTACTCCTCCCATAAATAATCTCTCAAACACCCTCAACACTAGCCCTCTCTCCAGCTATTAAAATAATTCCAATAGCATCCAATAACGTGTTTGATTTTCACCTTTGATAGTTCTCTCCTCAACTCACTAATTTCCCCCTTACTTTTTCCTTTTCCCCTTATTATCCTAATTAATATGTTAGTAGCAGTATAGCACAATCTGTGTAGGGCACTGTAAAGGGTGAAATTAATACAAGTTTTAATGTACATGACTGATGTATGGTTAGATCTGTTAATATTGGCATAACTGGTAGGGATTCTGTCTATGCAACGCAATGGCCAAACATGATTCTATTATACTAAGTAGATTGAAGAGGTAGATATATACAAAAAGCAACCCAATCTAAGATCACTTCACTGGGAAATAAATAGTAACCGAAGAGATCTTTATACTAGCAACAGTCATTCAACTCAGATCTTCAACCAGTAGTGTGTGTGCATATGCACACACATACACACACAAACACACACACGAGAAAACCTGGCAGCAAAAGGACTCCAAAAACAAATCCACTAAAGTAAATCAAAGGGGCATCAATATAGAAGAAATAAAAAAAAAACTAAAGGGCTGAATTATATGAAATGATAAAAGAACAAACAAAAGACAGAATAATGTGTTTTTTGACTTCGAGGATGATAATAACTAAACAGAAATTGGGCTTACTAAACTAAATGATCAGTGAGGCTAAAGAAGGCATGAATAAAGTTACTTGAGCTAACTAAAATAATGCAAAACATGAATAACTAGATAGCAAAGAATTATAAGTCCATGAAAAGACTCTAAACAGAAATACAGGAGACAAAAATTCTACGGAGACCATGGCCAGCGACCAGTGTGAAGACTTTCACAACTAGAAAATATGGCTAATAGATAAGTGATACCTTAAAAATGAAAGGAGATCACCACAGCTGCTATGACATGAAGACTAGCCTAAAATTAATTGGAGCTAGAGAAAAATTAGAGCATGACATGAATGGCGTAAAAAATCTGTTTATAGAAATCTCAGCAGAAAATTTTACAAGTCTTTAGAAAGAATTTAACATACAAGTAAGTAAAGCATATAGAATCCCAAACAGCCACAACCAGGAAAGAACTTCCCCATGACACATCATGGTCAAAATCCCAGAAATCCAGCATAAGGACAGAATTTTAAAAGCTGTCAGAGAAAAGCAACAAATCACCTATAAATGTAAACCTATTAGAATAAACATTTCTCAACACAAATTTTTAACATTGGGAGAGCATGGAAGAAAGTTCTTCAAGCACTAAAATGAAAACCTTTCAACCTAGGTTAATATATCTTACAAGACTATCTTTCAAAATTTTTGAAGTTAGGACCTTCCACAACAAAGTGAACCTTAATAAATCCATGAATACCAAACCAGCATTACAAAAAAAGTAATGAAAGATATCCTAGACTGAAGCAATGGAGACAGCAATATCAAAGAGCCTACTGGAATAAATACAGCAAACGGAGTAAGCAGTTTTAAAACAGAGCAAAATGAATCAGTAACAGAAAAAAATGTAATAATAAAAATCAGCCAATAGTTTTCAGTAGTAATTCTCAATGTAAATGGTCTCAACTTCCAAACTGAGAGACACAGATTGACAGAAAGGATGAAAAACCAAAACCAAATGGTATGTTGAATATAAAAAAAACACATTTAATAGTTAAATAACATATGTGAGAAATAGAGATATAGATGGCCTGTTTTCAAATTTTGGATGGGAATTTACTGACCAATATACAGTAAAGACAGTTATTTTGAGTTTAACCACAAAGAATGACCTCTGCACAAAAAGTCCCAGAACAAGACATTACAACTAGATAATTGGTAAGTAAGCAACATTCTACAAAGGAGTGCACATAGAAAAAAAACTGAGGTAAGCTTGGATAGCAGTCAGAAAGATTGTACCTCCTAACCTCAGCCAAGGAGGAGAGGGAGAAGGGACCTTGCAAGTTAGGGTATAAAAGTCACTGCTTGTTTGAATCAGATGTGTCTGCCTATGGGCTGACACCCATGTCTGTAGAATCACCATTAGTTTTCCTTCCGCTGTACTTCACATTTCTGAGTCCATGCTTTGGGGATATGGGTGGTGGGCTTCTGCAACAAATGAAAGGAAGGGAAATAATTTTTTATGCATGAAAGTGAGGAGTAACTGTCCTATTTTCAGACAATGTGGACTTAACACCAAAATGATCAGAAGAGGAAAAGGTCACTACATCCTTGAAAAGGAATAATTCGACAGGGAAAAATAACATACACACACACACACACACATTGAATACAAGGACGTCTAACTTCATAAAACAAATACTCTTGAACATAAAAGATCAGATAAATATCAACAAAATCAATGGAGACCCTCAAAAACCGGCTTTGAAAAGTAGACTGATCAGATAAAAGTAAAAAAGAAATGAGTTGAATCACATCTTCCAAAACATTAACTTAATAGGTATCTATAGAGTGTTCAACTCTACAACAAAATATGTGCATACTTCTCATCAGCACATGAAACTTTCTCCAAAATAGGCCATATACTAGGCCATAAAGCTTGCTTAAATAAATATGAAAGAACTGAATTAACCCCAAGCTTGTGAAATTATACTACAATGAAACTACAAATTAATGGCAAGAGAAAACACAGATAAAAGTGGGCCACAAAAGAAGTAAAGCACATCCTAGAATTGAACAATAATTCCACCACATCATACCAGAACCTATGGCACAAAATGAAAGCAAATGTAAGAGGGAGAATTATAGAAGTGAATGGCTACATCAGAAAAAACAGGGTGATCCCAAGTAAATAACCTAATGATGTACTTCAAAGCATTGGAAAAACAAGAAAAACTAGTTCAAGGAAGGAAATTAAAAGATCCAATCAAAAAATAATAAAATTGAGACTAAAAATTAAGAATCAAAGATCTGGTGCTTCAAAAGGTTAAACAAAATACACAAACTATTAGTCATACTTACAAAAGACAATAGTAAAAACTCATTTCAATGCACTTAGGAATGAAAAAGACAAAGTCACAATGGATACTCCTAAAATCCAAAAGATTATTAGTAACTATTTAGAAAAGCAGTACTCCAATAAACTTGAAAATCTAGAAGTAATGGGCAGATTTCTAGACATAAATGAATTAACCAAACTGAACCAAGAACATATAAAAGTACTGAGCAGTCCAATAAAAGGTAGATAAATTGAGACAAATAAAAAACCCTACCAACTAAGAAAAGCTCAGGACCTGATGGTATCACTACTGAATTCTGCAACAACTTAAGGGAAGATCTAATGTCAGTACCCCTCAAAAATTTCTATGAAATTGAAAGAAAAGGAGCACTGTCAAATTCAGTCCTGGGAGCTGGTATCATTATCCTGATACCAAAACTGGGCAAGGACGTAACAACTCTCAGCAAAAAACAAAACAAAACAAAACACCAAAAACTAAAAACAAAACAACAGGACAATCTATTTAATGAAAATAGATGCAAAAGTCTTCAACAAGATAATGGCAAACAAAATGCAAAAAATCATTAAAAAGATCATATAGCATGGTCAGGTTGGTTTTATCTCCAGATGCACGAATGGTCAATCATATGTAAATCAATAAATATAATACTTCAGATAAACAGAAATATGGGCAAAATAATAGGTCACCTTAATAGATGCAAAAACAGCCTTTGACAAAATCATTTATGATCAAACACCATGAAAAAAGTAGACAAAGAAAGACCTTACCTTAACCTGATAAAATGTGTATTTATGACAACTCAACTGCCATCATTACACTAAAAATGGAAAACCTGAAAACTTTCTCCATAAAATGAGGAACAAGACAAGGTTGTTTACTGTCACCACTCCTGTTTAATATAGTATGTGAAAAGTTAGCCTGAGCTATAAGGTAAGAAAAAGAAATAAATAGTACATAGAGAAAAGGAAGATGTCATGATCCAATGCATAGCACACTGCAAAAATTCCACCAAAAAACCTTTCTAGAAATAATAAGTAAATCCATTATCAGAATATAAAATAAAACTGAAAAATCAACACTGTTCCTGCATACCAAAAATAAACTCACTGAGAAAAAAAATTAAGAAAACAATACCAGATAGGGCCCAAAATGGTGGAGCAGTGAAGGCCAGCAACTTGGCTTCTCTAGGACAAATTTTCTAGATTCTGGAAAACAATAGCTGGGAGAGGAATCAAAGTGAGTGGAAGTTACCCAGAAACCAGGAGGGAACTGACAGAGATAAAAATAGGACTAAGTGAAAAGGATGATATAGATCACACCACAGAGGAGAGACTATGCAGCAGAGCTGAATGCTGCTGGCCATCCATCAGCTGGGAGATAAAGTGAAACTAACATTTTTGTTCACAAAGAACCATCACAGAGAATGCATCAAGATGGAGAGAAACATCTGCAGTTGGAAACAGTGGAGAGAGCACAGGTTACTGCTTCCAGAATGGCCTTGCCAGGTCAATGGTTGGCTAAAGGAAGACCCAAAACAGGGTCTTATGGTAGATTATTTCTCAACAAGCTCTTATATATACCACTGTAATAGATTAGCCTGTTACAGCTGTAGGTGATTTGATTGCAAAGGATTAATGCTAACTCAATGGACAAGTTCATGCCAATGAGCCTGTCTGCTGAATCCACCATCACACCCAGGGAGAGGGACAGCAAGACTTCCTAATCCAAGAACTCAGAATGGATTGAACTCTGCAAGAACACCTGCAACCTGACAGAAAGTAGCCCTGCATCTGTTAGGTTCAATATTGTGGTAGAGATATTAAAAGAGTTATTGAGGTGTGATTACTCAGACTCTCTGGCAAAGAAGGTATTGGAAATCACATATGCAGGGCCTGAATGGAATATTTAAATCTGTATTCCCATCGAACATCTAATATGTTAAGATTTTGTATGTTTCCCTTTTTAATTTTTTAACTTTATTCTTTCATTAGTACATATTGTCATATATACTGATTACATCAATCATAGTGTGTAAGTATCTGTATATAGTATATCTTTTTTTTTTTTTTGGTACTGGGGATCAAACTTGGGCCCTTGCGCTTGCAAGACAAGTGGCAGAACCACTGAACAAAATCTTAATTAGTCTTGTTTTTCCCATTCCCCTCCCCTCCCTTCAACCCGTCTTCCCCTCCCCATTTACATAAGCTTTTCTCCCACTTTTTCTTCTATTTTTTCCCTTTCCCTTCCTTCCTTTCCCTCTCCCCATTCCCTTGTTCCCCTTCCCATTTTAACATGTTCTTCCTATTTCCCAATATCTATCCTCTATTATGCTTCTTTAATACCCTTTGAGTTTCTCACACAAGAAATCAATGTGATATTAAAACTTGTGTGTCTGATTTATTTCACTTAAACTTATGGCCTCAAGGTACATCCGTTTTCCTACAAATGATTCAAGTTTATCTTTATGTCAGAGAAGTATCCCATTGTATATAAATACCAAATTTTCTTTATCCACTCTTCCATTAATATCTGGGCTGTTTCCAAAATTTAGCTATTACAAAATGTGCTATTTGTGCCATTATAAATTTAGCTGTTATATACATGGGTATGCATATATCACTGTGGTATGATGCTTTTACCTGTTTGGGAAGATACCAAGAAGGGGGAATAAACTAGATCAAATGGAACCTCTAGTTTTAGCTTTTTGAGGAATCTGCATACTGATTTTCATATTGGTTGTATCAAAGTTACACTCTCACTGGCAATGCAGAGGGCTTCCTTTTTCTACATAGTCTCCCTAGTATTTGATATGGGTTGATTTCTTAATGATAGACATTCTTTCTGGAGTGAGATGGAATCTCAGTGTTGCTTTAATTTGCAATTCCAGAATGACAAGTGATGTCAAAAATTTTTTCATATACTTATTTGTTGTTTGTACTTCTTCATCTGAGAAGTGTCTATTTCAGATGCCCAGGTTTACATTGGGTCTTTAAATTTGGGGGGGGCCTGATTTTTTGTGCTAATTGTATATTCTAGATATTAGTCATTTGGGGAATAGCTGGTAAAATTTTATCCCACTCTATGAGATGTCTCTTCATTCTGTTGGTGATTTCTTTTGCAGTGCAAAACTTTTTAAAAAGACAAGATCCCAGTTGTTGATTCTTTGTAATATTTCTTGTGCAATCAGGGCTTTGTTAATGAAGTCTTTGTCTACACCTATGTCTTCAAGGGTTTTACCTATTCTATTTTCAAGAAGATTTGGTGTTTCTGTTTTAACATTTAAATATTTGATCCATTTTAATTTTAATTTAGTGCATGTTGAGAGATACGAGTCTAGGTTAAATATTCAGCATGAGGAAAGACAGTTTTCCCAACATCACTTATTAAAGAGGCTATCTTTCAGTTTCTTTCAGTTCGACCCCTTTGTGAAAGCTGAGGTAGCTGAGTATGCTTAGGATGGTTTCCTCATCTTCTAATCTGTTCCATTGATCCTTGGATTTTTCTTTTGTTTCATTTTGTGGTTTTCAAAGAAATGATTAATGTTTTATTTATATGAGATTTTTACCTTCATTTTTGTGGGATTTACCTTCAGTGCATTTTTTCCTGGGTCCTTGTGCTTGTGAGGCAGGTAGCTGAACCACTGAGCTAATTCCCCAGCTCTAGTGCATTTTAAAATTAGTTTTATTGGTACATTTGAGGTGTACAATATAATGACATTAATCACTGGAAATTTGTACCTTTACATAATATAACTTGGTTCTTATTTTTCCCCCATTCCCCTGCCCTCCTTTCAACCCCTCCACCCCTCCCTTTTTACAAAGACTTTGTTTTCATTTTTTTATTTTCTCATATTAATTCTATTCCCTTCTTTTCTTTCCCCAATCCCTCCCACTTTTCCTTCCCCTTTGTTTTGTTTTGTCTTTGTTGTTGGGTTTTTTTTTCCATTTCCAAGCTGTTTTTTATCCCAGTAACATTGTAGTATAACTTAAAATCAGAGATTGTGATCTCTCTGGCTTGTCCTTGTTGCCCAGAATGGCTTTTGCACTTTTAGGACTCCTCTGGTATGATATGAATTTCACAATTGTTTTCTCTAATTCTGTGAAATATGCTATGGATATTTTGATTGGGATTGCAGTATAACAGCTTTGGAAAGAGTGGACATTTCACTATATTTGTTCTTCCTCTTGCCTGAGAATAAGGGCTATTTTTCCATTTTCTGATATCCCCTTTAATCTCTTTTACAGATTACTGTAGCTTTCAATATAAAGTCCTTTTACCCTCCTTTGTTACATTGATTCTTAAGTATTTCATTTTTATTTGATGTTATTGTAAAAGGTGTGGTTTCTCTAATATCTCTCTCAATCAGTTTGTTATTTGTATGCAGGAAGACTATTGAGTTTTGAGTGTTGACTTTGTATCCAGCTATGACACTGAATTTGGTTATTAAATCTAGAAGTCTTTTGGTGGAGTTTTGGGGGTTTTGTATGCATAATATCATGTCATCCACAAATAATGTAATTTAACTTCTTCCTTTCCTATACTTATTCCTTGAATTTCTTTCTCGTCTAATTGCTCTGGCTAATGTTTCCAGACCTATATTGAATTGGAGTGGTGATATTGGGCATCATTGTCTCACTCCTGAATTTAGAGTGAAAGCTTTCAATTCTTGACCATTTAGTATGATGTTGGCTACTGGTTTTCATAGATGGCTTTTACAGATTGAGATAATGACAATTCATTCCAATTTTATATAGGTTTTAAAAAATCATGAATGGGTGTTGGACTTTGTGAAATGCCTTTTCTGCATCTATTGGAGAGTCATGTTGTTTATGTCATTGGTTCTGTTAATTTGATGTATTACTTTTATTGATTTGTGTATATTGCACCATCCTTACATCCCTAGAATATGAATTTTAAATACAGATAAGTAAGGCATATAGAACTCCAACTAGCCAGGATCAAATTAAATTTATACCAAGGCATATACTAGTTAAGACTCCAGAAATTCCACACAGAACTGAATACTAAAACATGCTAGAGAAAAGAAATAATCTATATAATGGATATTCTGAATCCCACTGAATCACAGAAGACTTCTCAACTCAAACCCTTATGCTAAGGAGAGCTTGGAGTGAAGTAGGTCAAGCCCTAAAAGAAAACAACCTCCATCCCAGATTGACATACTCACCAAAACCATTGTTCAAAACTCATGAAGAAATTATATTTTCTCATGGTAAAGATCACATGAAGACATTCATGACCACCAAACCAGGACTCCAAAATGTTCTGAAGAATATTCTAGAAAAAGATAATGAAAATTACAATTCCATGGACGCCAATAGAAGCAATCCAGCAGGCAAGGCAAACAATTAAACAGAGGGGAAACAAGGGAACCAATGACAAGAAAATAATATGAGAAGGAAAAATCGATACATACCAGTTATAACCATCAACATGAATAGTCTCAACTTACCAATCAAAAGAAACAAATTGGCAGAATGGATCAAGCAAGATCCAAAAATATGTTGCAATAAGAAATATATTTAACTCAAAACAAAATTCATATACTGCAAGTTAAAGGATGGGAAAATGATACTCCATTCGACAGGATCCTGGGAAAAATCAGGAGTAGCTATTCTATTTGTAAACAAAATGGATTTAAAGCCAGAACTGATCAAAATAAACAAAGATCACTACATACTTGTTAAAGGAACAATAAAAAGGAAGAGGTAAGTTATAAATATATATGTGCCAAATGCTAGTGCACCCACCCATATAAAACAAGTATTAATGGACATGAAATCAAATATGTACTAATGTAATGGTAATGGGCGACCTCAATATCCTACTGCCACAAATAGACAGATCAACTAGAATTTTTATTTTTTGTACTGGGGATCAAACTCAGACCTTGCTCTTGTGAGGTGGTGCCATGCCACTAAGCTAAATCTCTGTGGGGGACCAGCTCCCACTAGTCGAACAGTACCTGAAGGAGAGAGTGAGGATTGAAAAGGAAAGACACTAGGCAGAGTGGAGACAAAAGACTGTCTGCTTTATTTGAGGCAAACCTGGTTATTTATACATAAATTATCAGCAAATTCTACAGAATAAACATCTGCAGAAAGACACCACAAGAGAATTATTTGCAATCCTAAAATAAAGATTACAAGGCATTCACATGCACTCTGGGCCAGAATGCTCTCTCTCTGTGGTCAGCATGGTTTCTGTTGACATCAAGTTGATAGATTAATTCCTTGTTGTTAACCACTACTAGTTTTCCACATACTATTCTTAGGTGAGAGTTTCAGTTTCCCCACAAATCTCTGGTACAGACTAGAAAAAAATTAACAAAGAAATATCAGAAATGAAATAAAACATTTGAAAATATGGCCTTAATAGAAGTCTACACAATGTTTTGCCCCAAAACATTAGAATACACATTATCAGCTGCACATGAGATTTTCTCCAAATAGAACATGCTGAAATAAATGCAAAGGAATTGAAATTATCTGATACATATTATCAGACCACAGTGCAATGAAATTGAAAAACATAATATATTTGATTATTTTTCCCCAATCCCCTCCCCTCCCTCATCTCCTTGTCCCCTCCTAATTTACAAAGGCTTTATTTTCGTGTTTTTTCTAGTCTCTTTAAAATTTTTTCCTTCCTTCCTTTCTCCATCTACTTTACTTGTTCCTCTTCCCATTTGAATATTATCTTATTTCCCAATATCTGTTACACATTTTGGTCCTTATTGACCCTTTCAGTTACTCACAATCAGAGAACATATGTGATATTTAATTTATTTCACTTGAGTATGGTCTCAAGGTGCATCTATTTACCTAGAAAAGTCTCAACTTTTTCCTACTTTATGACAGAGCAGTATTACATTGTATAAAAAACCCCCACACTTTCATTATCCATTCATACTTGACCACCATTTGTGCTCCTTCCACGATTCTTCTTCTTCAATCTCCTTTTTCAGAGTACTGTAATTTGCACAGAAAAATTGTCTTACTTCCCTTCATTAGATTGATTCCCAAATATTTCAGATTTATTTGATATTGTGAAAGGTGTGGTTTCCCTAATTTTTCTCACAGTGACTGTTTTTTTTTCTTTGTATTGAGTTTATTGGTACATTGTAGGTATACAGTACAGTTACATTCATTGTTGGTATCTTGTACCTCTACATGACAGGTCTTGGTTCTCATTTTTTCCCCTTATCCCTGCCCTCCCTTCATCCCCTCTCAGTGGCTGTTATTTGTGTGCAGGAGTGCTATTGAGTTTTGTGTGTATCCAGCTATGTGTTAAGTCTATATAGAGATTTTGGAAGTGTAGCCATTTTCACTAAGTTAGTTCTGCCTATCCAGGAACAAGGGATACTTTTCCATACTCTGATTCTTTTGTCTCTTTTGTCAGAGTGCTGTAGTTTTTAATGTAGCAGTCTTTCACTTCCTTGGTTAGGTTTATTCCTAAGTATTTCCTTTTACTTGATGCTATTGTAAAATACATTGTTTCATTAATTTCTCTCTCAGTGAGTTTATTGCTGGTGTACAGGAACACTATTTTTGAGTGTTGATTTGTATCCTGCTACACCAATGAATTTGTTTATTAATTCTAGGAGTCTCTTGGTTCAGTTTTTTTTCCTCATTGAGTTTATTGGTACATTTTAGGTATACAGTACAGTTACATTCATTATTGGGATCTTGTACCTTTACATGACAGGTCTTGGTTCTCATTTTTTCCCCTTGTCCCTGTCCTTCCTTCACCCCTTCTTCTCCCCCTACTTACAAAGATTTTATTTCCATTTTTCATTTTTTCCTATGATTTCCTTTCCCTTATCACCTTTCCCCTACCCTTCCCACTTTCCCTACACCTTTTGCCCTTTTCTTCCTATCTCACATTGTCAATTATCTCATTATTGGTTCAGTTTTTGTGGTCTTCTGTGTAGAAGAACATGTCATCTACAATTAATGTAATTTAACTTTCTCCTTTCCTATAAAGATCACTTTTATTTCTTTCTCTTGCCTGATCCCTCTGCCAATCGATTTATCTGATCTTCTTTCTTCCCAAGCTATATATAACCTTACTGGAGCTTACTTTCTTGGACAAACTGTAAGTCATTTTGCTGGGCCATTCATTCTTGGTTCTTAATGTACAGCTGACTAAAACCTTCCAACAGTAGTTCTGCCACCACCGCAACATTAGACTGCCTTGAAATTTCTTCCACCAGATTCATTAGTTCACTTTCTTTAATCTCAATCTCCCACAATTTCTCCAGACATGAGCAAAATTCAGACAAATTTTCTGCCAGAACATAGCACACATGGCCTGGAATCCAAGTTTTAATGCAGTCCTTGTTCCCAAGTGGTACTTCCTGAGCCTGGCCTTTACTTGCATAATTTGTAACAGCATTCTGGTCTTCCAAGGTCTGACAAGAAACCCCCATCAAGATCTGCTCACAGCAGTCTAGGGATGCTTTACCAACTGGTACCTCCAAAACTTTCTAATTTCCTCCCTCAAGCCACTTTCAAAGGCTTCAGAACCACATGGTCATGTGGCAACATAGCAATGACCCCATTTCTCTGATACTAAAATCCATTTTAATTACTTTCTTATTCCTGAGCCACACTCCCTGACCCATCTGCCATCTGCAATGCTCTTATGAGTCACATAGGCTTTGGCCAGACTCACTTATTTAACTCTTCACAGCCTGTACTGTTTAAAACCTGCTTTGGACATAATCAACAGGGCCATCTGCTGCAGTGACTCACCTCTTCCCACTAGGTTCTATCTCCCAATATCATAACCAGCTATAAACCCATCAGTGGACTAAATCAGTGTTGTATATCATACACTCATAACTCAGCCACTTCCCCAAGTCCCACCTAGGAGCACATGTAGCTTTGAGGACAAAGCTTAGACAAACCATAACAGTCCCTTTCCTATGAAAAGGTTTGAGGTTATAGCTCTCATCTTTCCCCAAGGAAGGCTTACTGCAATGATGTAATAATGTTCCATTGATTAGCACCAGCAAAAAATTTTTACCATCATCTGATCATAACCATCCTGAAGGAAGAACCTGACATCCATGGGAAAGTGCTCATTCAATTTCTGACTGAGAATGTATTGCCCGAGTACATTTGAGAGTCCTCTCCCAAATCCAAGGGGCCTGATGGTACCCTATAATACTCAACAACCCCTTTTCAAAATTCTGGGGAATCAATTCCCATTACCTAGGATGCCGCCATTCTGGAACATGGTAATCTGGGGTCCTCTTCACAAATAATTCTCTCAAATTTGCAATTTTGAGAATGGAGAGGGTGGGTTAGGCTGGTTCTTGTGATACCCTTAGACTATCTATTCTATTGTCCTATTTCAAACTATAGTGCTTGGCTTTTTTAATACTACTATTTTCAGTATCCAATTTCTCCTTTCTTTTTTAAAATTTAATTTTATTGGTATATTTTAGATATGTATATAATGATCACATTCATCATAGGGAATTTAATAAATAAAATATCTTAATTCCTTTTCCCATAAATCTACTCCTCTCTCTTCAACCCCACTTCCTCTCCTTATTTACAGAAGCATTTTTTCCTTTTCATCCTTCTATTTTATTTTCCCTGTCCCTTCCTTTCTCCCTCCACCTTCTTTTATTCCCCTTCCCATTTAAACATTTTCTTTCTATTTCCCCACATATATTATACATTTTGGTCCTTACCAACTTTTCTGTTTCTCACTCCAGAGAAACAATGTAATATTTAAACATGTATGTCTGATTTATTTCACTTAGGCATATGGTCTGAAGGTACATCCATTTACCTAGAAATGTCCTCTACAGCGAATTACTGCCACATCAAGATATTTCATGGGAGGCCCCTTGGCTATTAAATAATTTTTCTCCTCCCATATAGCCCCATGAGCATGCATCACTAGGAAAGCATACTTTCAATTAGTATAGATGTTGACTTTCTGTTCTTTACTGGAATGTGTAACATTTATAGCTATGAGATCAGCCAGCTGGGCTGGCTCCAGGGGAAAGTGAGGAACATTCAAGTGTTTCATGTAGAATCACTACAGCATATATGTGGAGAGTTACCTGTTTGCAGTCATATCTTCCAGCCTCAGCTTTCTCCTTTTCTGTTAGAAAAGGGGTAGTATTTAAGAATGAGTATGTCTTTATTTGGATGGCTGGTCCTTATAGAAGTAGAGCCTGAGACTTGAGAAGTCAGCCACCTGATAGCTATAGGCTCTGTTTGGAGGAAAGAAGCCCTTCCACATGGAGAGAGGCATATACAGTGAGGTCTTTATCTAAGGTCAGTTTGGATGCTTCTGGAAGCCATGGTGGACACAGCCCTAAGACAAGCAAGCCAGGCCTGTGCTGTTACATCTAATGCATGCCTGCATCATGCTGGGTAGGTCCCTGATCCTGTTTAAGCACTCCTCAGGTCGTGCCTTGTCTTTCATGAACAAATAGATTAAAATGATGTCCTGTCAAAAGGCTCAGTTCCAGGGCATTTAGAAGCACTTGTATAAGCTTGTGGAACACAGTTTGGGAACTGAGTTCACAGGATAAAATGTGGCTATCAGCCTTCTGGGCTTCCTTTATAAACTGATAAAGAAGGGTTCTCAACATAACCTGCTATCCAAAGGCAGCAAAAGATCACAATGTTTAGAAACCCTCTTCATTGTTTTCGTGTCTTGAGCATGAGAAAGAAAGCATTGGTTAAATTCTTTCTTCCCACAGTCTTTGTAGTTCCTCAAGGCTGCAAAGTTGTGCATTAGACCTAGAGACTCTGTAACTTCTATCTGCCAGGAAATTCAGCAGAACACAAGTACCCTGGCTGGAGAGCTCTTCAGAGGGAGTACATAACAGTGTATCATTCACATACTGCAGGAATGTGACTTGGGAAAAAAATTCAAAACAGGCAGAATCATGGAAAACCATTTGGCCCAAAAGATGAGGACCATTGATGAACCATTGAGGCCGCACAGTCCAAGTCAGTTGAGAGGCCTGGTCGTGAGGATTTTCAAAGACAAAAAGAAAATGGGAATCTGGATGCAAAGGGATACAAAAGAAGGCACCTTTTAAATCTAACCCCGTGACCTAACCAGCATCTTCAGTTTTCTGGGAGGGAACATATATGTGTTGAGTACTACTAGGTGGATGGGCACTATTGCCTTATTTACCAATCTAAGTTCCTGTATTAACCTTCAGTCTCTGCTGGAAATCTTTCAGCTTCCAAGTTTGGAGTGCTGAAAGCGTTATTACAAGATGTAAATAAATCTTGTGCCATTAAGCTGTTGATTATAGGTAATAGCCATTTTTTAGCTTGAGGTTTTAGAAGACATTTTTTCTGGTGATGAAAAATGATGGGGTGTTTAAGATCTTCTTGCACCCAGGCAGCTCTTGCTGCTCTTCCGATTTTATTTAGTTGCCCATATGTCACAGTTTATTTCAGTCTCCACTAGAGGGAGGCAATGTACCTGGTCTGAATGCATTTAAACAAAGATAACATTATTACTTTCCAAAAGGGGAACTGGACTTTCAAGTGTGATCCAAAATGAATGACAGAAGACAAAGCTGTTCCTATTTCAGCTTAAAGCTTGTGAGACATAGCAAACCACCTCTTCCCTAGTGATTCCTTTCACCAAGGTATATGGCTGGAAGGAAGGTCAGGATTGAATAGAAGAGCCAAAAGGCTAGCTCCTGTGTCCAGCTACAGGGCACTCTCTTTTCCTTCTATAGGCATGACTACCTGGGGCTTCTCTATGGAAGTGACCATCTGGCTAAAGGGAGAGAGCAAAGAGTGCTCTGCTGGAAAGATGGGTTTGATCCCTGAACCTTTACCACAGGGGACAATCTAACTTCCAGTGGTCATCACCATACACAGGGCATAGCTTAGGGGATCTCATGTTGTGATGGTTCTTATCACAATCCCTCTTTAAATGGTCTGGTTTCCCACAGCTGTAGCAAGTGGGGGTAGTAGTTGGGTTCTTCTTGGAGTACCAGGAGTTAGACTCAAGAGCTTTTTCCTCTTAAGTCTGCAACTAAGGTAGTCACTTTCTCTTGGTCTCTTTTTTTTCTCCCCTTGGTCTCTTTCCATTCTTAGTTATAAAAGACCTAGGTTGCAACTCTCACTAAAGCATGAAGTAGTTGTTTTTAGTGAAAGCCATCTTTTGTAGCTTTCTTCTGATGTCTGGGCCTGACTGGGTAATAAATTTGTCTTTAAGAATAATCTATCTTTCTACTGAATCAGGGGACAGAGATATATACTTAACAAAGCCTCTTGTAAATGATCTAAGAAGGCACATGATTAGTAGTTGCCAATTTAAAATAAAAGAAAGGCTCAGTTCTTGTCCCCCTTAGGACATCAAGGATACAAATTTAGGAATGTTTCCTATTGCTATCTCCCATGTGGTTAGTGGGCCAGAAGTAATCTTGTATATGGACTGCCCTTGCAATAATAGGAACCAGTGGCTCCCCTTATTCTCTGTCTTCTGGTCTTTAAAAATGAATATCCTGACATTCATCTGCATATGCAATACCAGCCTGTAATGCCATTTGTATCTCACTAGGGGTCAATGTTTAATTTAAGGGAAATATTACATCTTTCCCTTCTAATTCAAAGATCTAAGTAAGTACCTTAAAGGTTTAAAGATTTCAGTGTACTTATCAAGATTATCTGAAAATTTACCTGGTTCTTCTTTGATCTGTAAGAGATAATAGAGAGCAAAAGACACATGGATATATGTAAGGCCAAATTCTTCACCCACTTCCTGTAAGAGTTATTGCCCTTAAAGAGCTTTAATGAAATCAGATAGAGGTGGATATAGCCCAGTAGATGTCTGGGTATGGAGGACAAGGGAGGGGAACTTCAGGCTCTAGAATGATAAATGTATCAGACTGAGACTTTAGGACCAGAGGCATCTGACTTTCCAGTTGTTTACATCTAGACTTTGAACACAAGTCTGGATTCTTCAGACAGGTAAAAAAAAAATACAAATCTCTGAACATAGTGTATCTCTCACCCTTTCCCTTTTTTTTTTTTTTTGTACTGAGCATCGAACTCAGGACCTTGCACTTTCAAGGCAGGCTGTGGTACCACTGAGCTAAATCCCTAGCCTTTTCCTCTTTCTTACAGAGGAAGTCCATTTGCAAGATAGTATTATAGTCAATACTTTCCTTGGGGTTCCACTTTCCCTCCAGGGTACCCAGGCCATGCAAGGGTGCAGAAAAATATTTAATGGTCCTTTCTTAGAGTCTGAGAGTTGAACATATTTCAGTGCTTAAAGAATATACTCCAAAGGAGTGAGAAAATTTGAAATTGAGTTTACCATCTGAAAAACAAGAGAAAGGGGAGGATTTTCTTTTTAATCCCTCTTATTTTTTTTAAGTCCTCAGAATATTTCCTGAGGTTTCCTGCTCCAGACAGGGTGCTACTAATTGGATAGTGATGGAAGACCGGATTATCTAATTTTACCAGCACACAAACCTTTCTCTGAATTGTCACTCCTGTGTTTTAAACTGAATTTCCAACTCGAAAGTGTGTTTCTAAAAGCAAAAGCTACAATTGACTCCCACTATAACAGCCCTGTTTAAGAAAGGAAGCATTGCCAAACAGAAAACTAAAGCAATGTTGAAGAGATCTGAATATAATTTCTACCAGAGGGAGAGGGAGAGAGAAAGGGAGGGAGACAGAGATGGATAGAGGGAGAGAGAGAGAGAGAGA
>NW_022900951.1:57706886-57730457 GCF_012274545.1 Fukomys damarensis | reverse complement strand
AGAGAGAGAGAGAGAGAGAGGATCAGAAGAGCAGATTGGTGAACTCTTCAAGCTGTAGAGTTCAGGGATCATAAATGTGCATGCTTTGGAGTTAGATTTCTCTGGTGTCACCCAGAGATCAGTTCTGTCCATGATGTCTCAGATGAGTTCAACCTGCCAGTCCTGCTGGTCCAATGAGGGACTCTTGTTCAAGATATTTGGATAGGCCACATTCTATGTGTCTTTCTGAACAAGCGTGATATCTGAGTCCCTTCTAACCAACAAATGAGGTATTTGATATATAAAGGAATGCCTGTTGAGGCCACTACATGTCCCAGAGTGTACATCCTGACATCTTCTCACTTCTGGGAAGAGAACACGTGCCTCTTATCTTTGCTTCCCTTATAGAAAAGCATTCATTTTCTAAAGGTTCAGGAACCTCCAGTTGGAAAGGAAAGTGGCTCTCATGATTGCCAAGAAAAACTCATTACTATATTATGATAAGACTGACAACCATGCCTACAAAAGATGAATTACCAAAAAGCCTGTCCCATCACCTCTGACTGAATCTGCAGACACTCCCAAGAGCACCAAGATGCAAGCCAATTAGAAGTTCAAAAACTATCCCAAAAAGCTGTGTATGATATGGGACCAAGCTACCTTGCAATTGCCAAACAAGTCAAGTAAGGAATAGAAGGCCTTGTTTGCAAATATAAAAGATGTAACATCAAATAAAACCAAATATAAAAAATCATCACAATGTTTCTATATTCTCAACTTAAACTTATTATCATTTTTGACCAAAAAGACAAAGCATAATTAACTGACAAAGGATGACAATTCTCATTAACCTGAATGAGTCACAGTCCAGGAAAAATACTCTAGGGGTACCATGAAACAAAAGCAAACTCTTAACCCCTTTCAAAGATCTTAGTAGGACCATCTCATTCTGTAATGGAAGAAAATACTTCCCAACCTGTTAGATGTCAGATGTGCTAACATCGAGTCTCCCAAATATCAATGAATGAATTATGAGGATCATGGAGCCTAAGAATGGGAAAGGTTTATTGAGAAAAAGCTCCTGATAGGAGGGGTTCCCAAAAATGGGTTGCCAGGGAAGCTCTTTGTCCAAGAATATTTTATACAACAAAATCACATGTAGGTAAACATGGGTAAAACTACCATCAACCTATAGGATTACAAGTATGTGAGTGACCATATCACTTAGCTAATATTGATCCAATAGAAAAGGGAGGCACACCATAGCGAGGGTATATGGCAGGTGTCATTAACTATAGCTTGCTACAACTTCTAATTGTAGAAAGAACAATGGCATTCCTGGAAAAGTTTGAGTATTGGTCAGTGCTTACTAGAGTCAGATGTAGAAGAGTGCAAGACATCTGTCTGCATGCTGGAGACCTGAATGATCCAGTCAAAAGCACATAGTAATGTCCCATGCAAGCCCACATCAGGAGGCTTAAAGATCCACAATAAGAGACCAAAGGATCTGTCCTGGAAAGGCCCAAGGGACACTGCTGAAAGCTGAAGTGTCTGGCAAAAAGGCTGAGGGATCTGCATTGAAAGCCAAGAGACAATGTCTAAAATGAAGATGAGGATTGAAGCTCCCCAAAGAAATCAGGCAAAGCTCCTTCAAAGAAAAACCACCAAAACTCTCCCAAAGAAAAGCAGCCACAGCAAAGTTCGTTCAAGATCAGCTGAAATCCTTCTCTCCCATTCTTTTACACTGTTTCAGCAACCACGCTGACTCAAATCAGTTGGGCATTCCCACCCATGTTGATACCACAGGATAGGAGTATTGGCCCAGATGTTCTGATCACACACTTATGTGTCTGATGCCTATCTGGGCTCACTGGACAAGGTGGTGCTAATCACAATATAATCTCAGACCATTTTTCATCTGTAGGGAGGCTTGCAGGTCTGGCTCTCATGTCTGCATCTTGAGGCATGGCTCTGTTCACATTTACCTTCTGCCACAATCTTGATGTGTCTCATCTTTCATACTGACACCCTCGAGAGCCCAATCCCTCTCTGTCTATTAATTTCTATCTAACTTAGCTTTCTGTAATAAAACTTTGAGTAGATCTTCTGACTATCCACTGTCCAGGTGCCCATTTTTCTTCCACTTTTGAAGTGGAAGATAAGTATTGGTGCTCTTCTGGTTCTGATCCTGTAAGTCTACCTAGTAGAATATGTACATTCATTTATATAATTATATATAATAATATATTATGGTAAATCTGTTCTGCTTGTGAACCCTAGCTGATACAGATTCTGGCACCAGGAATGATTCTAGAAAAATAGAATTGTATGGATAAATTTATTTAATCAAGTTAGAGGTTTCTGGAGTTGTCTCTCTCTAATTTGATGAAACCTAACTTTGCCATGCAAAAATCAGTTTTCCTGTTTTGTTGATGGGGATGAATATCCCCGGGCAGTTTTTTTTTCACCTCTATCTGTAGACTGTTGAGGATAGAAGCCTCCAGTGTTCTTACCATCAGTGGTGGAGCATTTGCAGTGCTACTCCCAGTGGTTCCCAGTCTTGAGTTCCCAGCTTGTGTTTCTGCTATGGACTTGCAGTAAGGTCTTTCTGTTCCTTCTCCATCTCTGGATTTCCTGGCTCCTAGTGGTGTGTCTAGCATTCCCAGACCCCTACAATTTCAGCAGCATCTGGAGTTGTGGGTTGGCTGTTACAGTTCTCACTCCAGTGTCTGTGGGACCCAGCTGCTGCAGATCTATGAGTTTCTGGAACTTGCTTCTTCCTATGCTCCTATTAAGGTGGCAAAAATTGAAGCTTGGAATGTCCAGTGCATCTTTTGGTGCTCCCATCACTCACTCCCTCTACTCTTGACTCCATGCCTTGAAACTCTCTGAGCCCAGTAACAGGGAGATTAAAGCCCGAGTATGGATCAATGAGTTCATCTTCCTCTGACCCTGGCAATCACCACATCTGGAGCTAATGAAATTTCAGTCTCGTTCAAAGATCCTATTGCGCATGTGAAGGTGGAGGCTCTCTTCTGCTATAACCTGAGTCTCCAGGCCTTATCCTTTCAGAACTTCTTGGCTCAGCCAACACTGAGAACAATAGCCACTAGACTGAGAGCCAAATTGCAGCTTCCCCCACTAACAGCTTCTTCCTCTGAATGTTTTTTGTGCATTTCACAGGATGGCAGTTGTAGGGAGCCATTCTACATAATTTTTGGGGAAAATCATTTCACAATTAAATTATGATTAGGGCTCTCTGAGGCCTCCATAGCCCTGTGGTGTAGTGGTGCTCAAGGGCAAGATTATAGCAGCTGAAGACATCCTGCTTCTTTGAGAAGTGTAATAATACAAAAGAGAATGGTTTTCACTTGGGGAGGGATAAATTCTTTTAAGCTTAAATCATCCCACCTACTGTTGTAAGAATGTTTTGCTCATCTCACCATCCTAATCAACATAAGCTTCTCAGTGACCTAAAATCTTCATCAGCATAATATCTTCATAGGTTTACTGCAGCCCTTTGAATCTTCAGATATTCCCTATGAACCCAATAAATAGTGGCAAGCTCAGAGTGTCTTTGTCTTTTCTCTCTCTGAGGCACTGATCCCCAAACCTCATATACTCTGAAACTATGCAGCTCTCTATGTCTTTTTCGTATTCATGGCCCCCCACTTTCTAGGCAGTTGGAAGATTGGTCAACCTCTGATAGACAGTCTTAAGACTTGTCCTGGTAGTGACACCCAGGAATGGGGAGACACTGACCTATTAGTATTTCATCTCTGGACCATGTCCCGGAGGGAGAACCACTTAGCTCAGTTGACACTGAGGGCAATGTTGGATAGACTGAATGTCAATTTGCAGCTGTCCTACTGCCTTCTTTCTCTGGAAGATTATTATATGTTTCACAGAATGGTATGATTTCCAGACCTGAGCTGGGAGCAGTGCCCAGATTAGGCAATGGCTTCACTTATTATTCTAGCTTCTGTCATTTCCGGTTTTTGTCTGTTCAGCATCCATTTTAAACTGTATTTGAATGGCTGTTCTTTCTACCAACTTATGCATCTGCACACTGATTGACCTTGGTGAACATCTCAAGCAATCTGTGAGTACAACTTCCTCTACACTGCCATGATCAAACCCTCCCTCAGGACTTAATCTTATCAATCCCTGATAAAGTTATTTTACCACGAATGATAAGTAGTTACAAAACATTTCTTGAGAATATTATAGCACTTTCTTTTCTGCACTACTCAGATCAACTGTCACACAGGATGCTTACTATTTGAATGAAACTATTGCCAACCTGGGAAAAATTAAACGTGTTCGTTTCTAGTCTAACTAGAAAGATAAACATAAAAAATGAAATATCAAAGAAATAATACATGAGAGGCTGATTAATATAATGAGATAGTAGATGTGACATAATTTGCTTCATGTTGGTACTCCCAGAGAAAAGATAAATAACCTACTGCAATCTTGGTCACCATATAGAAGGAATTTAAGTCTAAACAACAGTTCCAGCTTCTCCCTTCTAGCTGTTCTGTAGAGAAAGGTCAGGAATTTCCATGATACAGTATTACTGGATACTCAGGTTGGATTCATCCCACTCTTTGTGATTAGGAGTGGTCCAAGATACCTCATATGGAGCTCACTATGTATTGGTCACCCAAAAGCAGGAAAAAGGCTATCACTCTGAAAGATAAGGGTGTTGTTTACTTGTCCATGACATTCCAGAATATTTTCTGGGTCCCTGATGAGTTATTAATAAATATGGGAGTAAAACTAATAGAATAAAACAACCACTAATAATTAGGAACTAATAAGTACAAGCATCCCCCCTGATCCATATTTGGTCGTAACCTTTCTATTCCTTGTGAATACTATATATTAATGAATATTATATTAGAAAAGATATTATCCTGTGGTGTAATGATATGCCTCTGTTGTGGAATTTAATTAATCTCAATGTTTGGATAGGAAAAGATGCACTGTGGAGAGAAAAAAATGGGATTCACATAGTACTTTGGGCACATAGTAAATACCAGGCAGTACAAATTCCAGGTCTACAAACTGAGTTTGGAGAGAACATAAAAAAATTAGAACTGATTGGGATCTTAAAACCTACCCCACAGTCCCTTCAATAGCTCCGTCTAGCCATTGAAGACACACAGAACATAGAGAATGACATCAATTATAGAGAATTAAATAAGGTGGTACTTATTTATGCTGTGGTGCCTAACTGCTCAATTACTGGAGAATAAAATCACATCTTCCCTTGGCTCTGTGAATGCTATGCTGGATTTAAGTTTTTAATTTATTTTTATTGGTACATGTCTATAGTGCATAATGACTGCATTTATTCTGGAGATTTGGTACATGTACATAACATATCTTAACTCATTTTTCATCCCCTGCCCCTCCTCCCTCCCTGTCCCTTCTAACTCTTGCTCCCATTCCTAGTTGCAGAAGCTCTACTTGCACGTTGTTCAATTCTTTTTTCCCATCCGCATTCACTTTTTCCCCCTCCCCTCCCTCCATCTCCTTTTCCCTCATCCACTGGTGAAAAAAATCTCCTCATTCTTTATTGTCCATCTTTTATTTCTCTCTTTATATATTTTTTGGTTTCTTATACAAGAGAAACTGTGTGCCTCAATTACTTTTCACTTTGCTAAGACAAAATACCTGACACTGAAAGTTAAAAAGGAAAGGTACATTTTAGCTTACAATTTGTACAGGTTTCAGTCCATAGTCTGCTGTTTCCAGTGCAGGGCGGTATGGCAGAGGAGCATCTCAGAGGACAGACAGACCATCGCAGAGCAGACAGGAGGTAGTAAGCAGCAGGCAGCCGTGATAAGCCTCCCTATTCCTTTTATCCTATCCAGGCTATAAATTTTTTGGGTGGTGCCACACATACCCAGGGTGGGCCTTCCCATTATCCACACCCAGAATAATGCTAAATAAATCAGTAGACTAATCCAATCATCACACACTTAATCTACATTCACACACCCCAGATTTTTGAAAAGCCCCACCCATGAGCTCAGGAGACTTTGGAGGGACTTCTAGTTACAAACCAAAACACCATGTGATATTTAAGCTTGAGTGTTTGATTTATTTCACTTACTATTACAATCAGAAGTTATATCCATTTACCTATGAGTGCCTCAAATTTATCTTTCAGTATGGCAGAGTAGTAATCCATTGTATATAAATACCATATTTTCTTTATCCATTCATCTATTTTTGTGTTCATTAATTAGTTTTTCATTATTTATGGCTGAGTAGTACTCCATTAAAACACATTTAAAATATTTTTGTTGCTACATTTAAAATAAACAAACAGTTATATTCATCGTTGGGATCTTCTACCTTTATATGACCTATCTTGGTTCTTATTTTTCCCAGTTCCCCTAGCCTCCCTTACCCCCTCCATGCTTCCCTATTTACAGACTTTGTTTCTATTTTATTATCTTCTCTTCCCTTTTTACCTTTCCCATACCCCTCCCATTTGCCCAATACCTTTGGACATTTTCTTCCTATTACAAAATATCAATTATACAATTTGACCCTCATTTAAAATTTTAGTTTATCGCACCAGAGAAACTATATGGTATTTATACATGTGTGCTCTATTAATTTCACTTAAGAGTATGCCCTCTATATGCATCCACTTAGTCATAAATGTCTGTAGTTTCTCATTATTCATGGCTGAGTAGTACTCAATTTTATGTTTAACAATGCACATCTTTTTAACCAGTCTCCAGTAGATGGACAATGGGGCTGTCACCAAATTTTAGCTATTCCAAACTGTGCCACTATAAATATGGGTGAGCATATATCACTGTGATATGATTCTCTTAAATTTTGTGGGAAGATACCTAGCAGGAGAACAGCTGGGTTAAATAGGACTTCTAATCCTAGTTGTTTGAGGTATCTCCATATTGATTCCACAGTGGTCGCACCAGTCTGCACTCCCAGTAACAATGGAGAAGGGTTCCTTTCTCCCCACAACCCCACCAGCATTTGTTATTGGTAGATTTCTTGATATCAGCCATTCTATCTGGAATGAGGTGGAATCTCAGTGTTGTTTTCATCTGCATCTCTTGAATGACCAGTGATGTTGAACATTTATTTATTTATTTATTTATTACTTTTACTTCTTTTTCTGAGAAATGACTGTACATTTCAGATATACATTTTTAATTGGATCTTTATATTTGGGGTTCTTATTTTTTGAGTTCTTTATATATTGTACATAGTAGACCTTTATCTGAAGTGTAGCTGGTAAAATTTTTTTCCCACATGGTAGGTTGTCTGTTAGCTCTGTTGGTGGTTTCTCTGGCAATGCAGAAGCATTTTAAAAGGATGAGAACCCAGTTGTTGATTCTTTGTGCTAGTTTCTGTGCTACTGAGGCTTCGTTCATAAAGTCTTTTCCTATGCCAATGTCTTCAAGAGTTCTACCTAGCTTATCTTACAACAAGTTTAGTGTTTCTGTTTTTATATTTATATCTTTAATCAATTTGGATTTTAGTTTAGTGCATGGTGAAAGATATGGGTCTAGTTTTAATCTTTGGCAAGTTGAAATCCAGTTTTTCCAACACCATTTATTAAAAAGGCTGTCTTTCCTCCAGGGAGAATGGTTGGCTCCTTTGTCAAGGATAAGGTAGCTGAGTATGTCAGGAGTTGTTTCTGCATCTTTTAATCTCTTCCACTGATTCTTGGGTCTGTTTCTTTGCCAGCACCATGCTGTGGTTTTACACAGTGGCTTTGTAGTATAGATTCAAATTGGGGATTGTGATAGCCCCTGCCATGTCTCTTTCCTAGAATGGCTCTTGCTATTCTAAGTCTCTACTGGTTCCAAATGAAATTTTGGATTTTTTTTCTTGTTCTGTGAAACATACTGTTGGGATTTCAATTGAGTTTGCATTGAATCTGTATAGCAGTTTTGGTAGTATGACCATTTTCACTATGTTGGTTCTTCCTACCCAGTAGCAAGGGATATCTTTCCATTTTCTTATATCCCCTTCAATCTCTTTTTTCAGTGTTATAGTTATCAATGTAGAGGTCTTTTGCTTCCTGGGTTAGATTGATTTCTAGATATGTCACTTTTTGGATATTATTGTGATAGGGATTGTTTCCCTAATTTCTCTCTCAGTCTGTCTGTTACTTGTGTACAAAAAGATGCTATTGGTTTCTGAGTGTTGATCTTGTTTCCAGCTACTCTACTGAATCTGTCAACTAAGTCTAGGTGTCTTTTGGTGGAGTTTTTTGTGTCCTCAATGTAGAGTATCATATCATCATCAAATAATGACATTTTAACTTCTTCCTTTCTTATCTTTGTTGCTTTTATTTCTTTCTCTTGTCTAATTGCTGCGGCTAATGTTTCCAAAACTATATTGAATAGGAGTCGTGATAGTGGACATCCTTGTCTTTTTCCTGATTTTTGGTGTTCAGTTTTTCAGAATTTGGTATGATGTTGGCTGTTGGCTTTTCTTAGCCTTTATCAACCTGAGATAAAGACCATGTATTTCAATTTTCCATAGGGTTTTTTTTTTATCATGAATGGGTGTTGAATTGTGTTGAATGCTTTTCCTGAATCCCTTGGTATGATCATGTTTTTTGTCTTTGACTCTGTTAATATAGTGTATTACATTTATTGATTTATGTATGTTGAACCATTCTTGCATCCCTAGGATGAATCCAACTGGATCAGGGTGTATGATCTTCTTGATAAACCTCTGTATTCTGTTTGCCAGTATCTTATTGAGGATTTTTCTATCTGTGTTCATTAGGGAGATTGGCCTGTAGTTCTCTTTTTTTGGTCGGGCCTTTCCCTAGTTTTTGAATCAAAGTAACACTTGCTTCCAGGAATGGATTTGGAAGTATTGCTTCCCTTTCATTTGCATTGAAAAGTTTAAAGAGTATTGAAAGTAGTTCTTCTCTAAATGTTTTCTAGAATTCAGCAGTGAAGCCATCAGGGCCTGGGCTTTTCTTTGTTGGTAAAATTTTAATTACATTTTCAATTTCACTGATTGTAACTGTGGTGTTTTGAATTTTTATATCTCTTTGTTCAACTTTGGTAATTCATATGTATCAAGAAATCAGTCCATTTTGTGTTTTCCATTTTATTAGAGTACAGATTCTCGAAATAGGTATTGATGATCCTCTGGATTTCTGGTGGATATATTGTGACTTCATCTTTTTCATTCCCAATTGCATGAATTCGAGACTTTCCATTCCTTTTTTTTTTTGATAAGATTGGCTAAGGGTTTACCAATTTTATTTATTCTTTTGAAAAACCAACTCTTCAATTCATTGACTTTTTGTATCATTCTCTTAGTCTCCATTGCATTGATTTCTGCTCTGATCTTTATAATTGCCTCCTTTGTACAAGCTATGGATTTGTCTTGCTCTTCTTTTTCTAGAAGCTCAAGATTCAGCATTTGGTTATTTGTGGGCATTCACAGATATAAATTTCCCTTGTAGAACTTCTTCCACTGTGTCTCATAGATTCCTATATGTTGCATTGGCATAATTATTTATTTGTGAAAACTGTCTAATTGCATCTTTAATTTACTCTGTAACCCATTGCTTGTTCAGGAGAGTACCATTTAATTTCCATGTTTTTTGTGAAGTTCTTGTGGTTTCTTTTGTTATTAATTTCCAGTTTCATTGCACTATGGTCTCATAATATACATGGGATAACTTCAACTCTTTTGCATTTACTTAAACATGTTCTATGAGCTAGTATGTGGTCTATTTTAGAGAATGACCATGTGCAGCCAAAAAGAATGTATATTCTTATTTTGGGGTGGAACACTGTAGATGTCTATTAAGTACATTTCTTCAAAAGTTTGGTTCAGTTCTAATACTTCGTTGTTGATTTTTTTGTCTATATGACTTGGCTATTTGTGACAGTGGATATTGAAGTCCCTCATTACAAATGTATTAGTGATTATTTAGTTTTTCATATCCCTTAATATTTGTTTTGTATTGTTGGGGCATTAGTATTTGGTGCATATATGTGTATGATTGCCATCTCTTCCTCTTGGATTGTCACCTTTATGAGGATGTAGTGACCTTTGTTTCTCTTAATTAGTTTTGGTTTGAAATGTACTTTGTCTGAAAATAAAATAGCTACCCCTGCTTTTATCTAGGATTCTGTCTCATGTAGAACTGTTTTCCATCCTTTTACTTTCAGTCAATGAGTTTCTTTTTGAATTAGGTGCATTTTTTGTATACAGGAGATTTTTGGATTTTCCTTCTCAATACATTCTGCCAGTCTATTTCTTTTGATTGGTGAATTGAGGCCATTAAAATTGACAGTTATATCAGATATGTATTGACCTATCATCATTATATTAGTTTACTGTTATTGATTCTGATTAATCATTTCCCCTTCTTCCTTTAATTTCTTGCCTTGCCTGCTGGATTTACTCTGTTTACCCTCAAGGAATTGTGATCTTCATTTTTCTTTTTCTAGGATATTATCTAGAATTGTTTGGAGTGTTAGTTTGGGATTCCTGAAGTTTCTCAGGTGTTCTTTGTCTTGGAAGTATCTTATTTCCTCATCAATTTTGAAAGATAGTTTTGCAGAGTACATCAGTTTAGGTTGAAGGTTGTTTTCTTGTAGTGCTTGCAATACCTCACTCCAGGCTTCCTTTGACAGGAGGGTTTGTGTTTAAAAGTCTGGTGTGGTTCTGATGGGCTTTCCTTTGCATGTGATTTTTTTATTTTCTCTAACTTCTTGTAGCATTTTGATTTCTGTTGAGTTTTGGGAATCTTGATTATATATGTCTATGTGTAGATTTTTTTTATCATGGCTATTTAGAGTCATGTATGCCTCTCTTATCTGTATATCAAGTTATTTTGCTCTATTTGGGAAGTTTTCTGTCATTAATTCTGTGAACATTTTAAAATTTCATTTGTACTTTCTCCTGCTTTTTCGTGGGCTCCTATCAGTCATATCATTATTTTTTATATCATCTAGGAGTTGTTGCATTGATTTCTCCTGCTCCCTTTCTATTTTGAAGATACCCTTCTTTTCTTCATCACTGATCTACCACCTGTCTTCTATATCTGATATCCTGTCTTCACATTGGCTCAGTCTGTTATATAAACTTTCAATAAAGTTTTTAAACTTCTGGATATCTGTTTGAATCTGTTTCACAGATTCCATTTCTTTCCTATGTTGGACATTCATTGTTTCCATTTATTTCTTATGCTGGACATTCACGGTTTCTATCATGGTCCTGAGTTCATGTAGTTTTTTAAAATCTATTTTTGTTCTAGAGTCTCTAATCATATCTTTCCTTTTGCTCACATCTCTGTAGTTGTCTGGGAAATTATTGTTCTTTTGAATTTTTCCATAGCCTAATTTTTCTGTTTTGTTGCTTCCTATGCTATCAGTTCAGGTTTCTAGGTGGTTGATTGTCAGAGTTTTCCACCTCATATTTCCCAGAATTGCCCTTGTTAAGCTGTAAGTCTGCATTTGTGCTTGAGCCTTGTTTGAATGTCTTCCTAATTTATTTTTGTTGTTGGTACTGTACTTGTTTTGATACCTGAGTTAATACTTCAATCTTCCTCTTATATCTTGTCTTTAGTTTTTGAGTCTCTAATGTCTCTGAAGCAATCTCTTTTTCATTATACCAGAAGGACAACTGATTAGATCAATCACACTATCTTAGTCCAAGTGATACAATCAACAACACAAAAGCACCAAGCACAGCTTAGAAAATGCCAATTTGTGGTAGTTATTAATCTATCACTTTTAACTTTGTGAATGAAATCAAAATCGAGGATTTATGACCCCCCATCCTTCTGTGGTGTCAGTCCAGGTACCAGCACAGCCAGAAGGCCAGAGGTGTGTGCAGGGTAGTGGTGAGGCCCACTAGGCTATGTGGGGGGTTCTGCAGGCACCTGCATGGTTCCACCTCTTACCAGTCTGTTGCTGAGTTTGGGGGCTGGGGTGAGAACTGCAGGCTAGCTCCAGGAAGTTCTGCCTCCTACCAGTCAAAAACACATTTTTTATCCAGTCTCCAAGTGATGGGGAATCGGGCTGTTTCCAAGTTTTAGTTATTATAAACTATGCCACTATGGGCATGGGTGCACATATATTGCTTTGGTAAGATTCTTTTAACTCTTTTGGGAAGATACACAACAGGGTAATAGCTTGGTCAAATGGGACTTCTAATCCTAGTTTTTTCAGTTATCTCCATACTGATTTCCACAGTGGTTGCACTAGCCTATACTCCCACCAACATTGGAGAAACTTTCCTTTTTCCACAAAGCCCAGCCAGCATTTGTTATTAGTTGATTTCTCTTTTTTTCATTAAGTTTATTGGTACTTTTTAGGTATACATTACAGTTACATTCATCTTTAGGATCTTGTACCTTTACATGACATATCTTGGTTCTTATTTTTTCATATACCACTGCCCTCACTTCACCCCCTATACCCCTCCCTATTTACAAAGACTTTGTTTCCATTTTTTCCTTTTCTCATATTTTTTCTTTCCCTTCTTCCCTTTTCCTTACCCTTCCCATAGAATGGCTGCTATCAAGAAGTTAACAACTATCAAATGCTAGCATGGTTTTGGGAAGAAGGGAACCCTCTCTATTACTGGTAGTAGTGCAGTGTGGTACAACCACTGTGGAAATCAATATGGAGATACCTCAAAAATCTACTATTAGAGGTTCCATTTGACCCAGCTATCCCTCTGCTGGATACCTTTTCCAAAAATGAAAAGCATCATACCACAGTGATATATGCATACCCATATGTATACCAGCACAATTTGTAATAGGTAAAACATGGAAACAGACCAATTGCCCAACAACTGGAAACTGGATAAAGAATATATTTTTTTTTATAAAATGAGGTACTACTCAGCCATAAAGAATGAGAAAGTAGAGACATTTATAACTAAATGAATGCACATTGAGGCCATATTTTTAAGTGAAATAAATAGGATACACATGTATAAATACCTAGTAGTTTCTCTGGTGTGAAAAACAAAAAGTGTAAATAAGGCTAAAATTGTACAATTGATAATGTGAAATACTTGATTTCTTGATTGCAGCTATTATTTCTGCAGTGAGGTGGAATCTCAGCTTTGGCTTCATTTGCATCTATCAGATGACCTGTGATGTTGATCATTTTTTTCATGTTTATGTGATGTTTCTATTCCTTCATCTGAGAAATTTCTGTTCATTTCATGTGCCCCTGTTTTAACTAGATCTTTAAATTTTGAGGGTCTTGCTGGTGACTCCTACAGTCAGGTTCCAGTCCCCGTTTGCCGGGTATACAGTTCAGGCCACTTCCCCCCGCACAAGATTTTGTGCTTGTCCTTGACCTTGATGAAAGGTGAACTGTGTCGCTGATTCTTTTCTTTCTTTCTTTTTTTCCATTTTTATTCTGATTAGCCTAATTGAGCAGGTGATTGCTATGGTTCAAGCTACCACAATGGGCACCAGTTGCCAGAGACCCTTGCAGTCATGTTCCAGTACCTACCTGCCCAAGTGTATGATGCAGGCCTGAGAAAAAGATACACTAAGAGACAGAACTAAGAGAGAGAAAGCAAGATGCCAAGATAACCAATGCTGGTGCAGTCAACAAAGGCACTGGCCAGTCCCAGGGACTAACTTTTATTGGCAATCAATTGGGGTAAAGGCAGCATGTGGTTTCTGTGGAAATTAATGTAAACAAGGCTCATAAAGACAAGACAAAGCATTCTAATTAGGAACAGAATAGACAAAATATATGATTATAATTAGAACATTATCCTTCTAGTCTCAAGGTTTTAGTTAAGGAACAGAATTTGGGTGCAACTTTTTCTGAGTTTGGTACATAGTCTTCAGTGAGAGTCACTTCTACATACAAGCCAATTGTGGGGTTAACTCTGTTTTTTTCCATTAAGTTTATTGGTACAGTTAAGTTAAATAATACAGTTACATTTATCATTGGGATCTTGTGCCTTTACATGATGTATCTTGGTTCTTATTTTTGCTTCATTCCCCTGCCCTCCTTTCACCCCCTTCAACCTTCCCTATTTAGAAAGACTTTTACATTTTTTCCTTTTTTCATATTTTGCTTTTCCCTTATTTTCAGCCTGCTTTGGGTATAATCAATACTACAGTCCTCTGCAGGTTCTGATTTTTTAGAGTTCTTTATATATTCCAGATAGTAGACCTTTGTCTGAAGCACAACAGGTAAAATTTTTCCCAGATAGTGGGTTGTTTATATACTCTGTTGGTGGTATCTCTTGCTGTGCAGAGGTCTTTTTAATAAGATGAGCTCCCAGTTGTTGATTCTTTGTGTTACTTCCCCTGTGACTGAGGTTTTGTTCATAAAGTCTTATGCCAATGTCTTCAAGAATTCTACCTAAACTCTCTTCTAGCCAGTTTAGTTTCTCTGTTTTAATATTTATATCTTTGATCCATTTCAATTTTAGTTTAGTGCTTGGGGAGAGATATAGGTCTAGTTTTAATTTTTGGCAAGTTGAGACCCTGTTTTTCCAGCACCATTTATCAAAAAGGCTTTCTTTCCTTCAATGAAGGTGTTTCTCTCCTTTGTCAAAGATGAGGTGGCTGAATATGTCTGGTGTACTTTCCTGCATCTTCTCATCTGTTCCACTGATCCTCAGTTTTTTTTTTTTTGGCCAGTACAGTGCTGTTTTTATCACACTTGCTTTGTAGTATCGTTTCAAGTTGGTGGTTGTGATACCCCTACCTTGTTTTTATTGCTATCCTAGGTCTCTTGTCCCAAATGAATTTTTGGATTGTTTTCTCAACCTCTGTGAAATATTCTGTTAGAATTTCAATAGGGATTGCATTGAATCTGTACAGCAGTTTTGTAAGTATGGTCATTTTCACTATATTAGTTCTTCCTACCCAGGAATAAAGTATGTCTTTCCATTTTCTTATATACTTTCCCATCTCTCTTTGAGGAGTGCCACAGTTTTCAGAGTAGAGGTCTTTGATTTCTTTCATTAGGTTGATTCATAGGTATTTCATTTTTTGTGTGAGGCAGATGACAGAACCACTGAGCCAAATCCTCATCCCTAGATATTTCATTTTTTGGATACTATTGAGAAAGGCATTGTTTCTCCATTTCTTCTCTCAGTGAGTCTGTTGTTCATGTACAGGAAAGTTTTTTGTGTGTTGACCTTGTATCCAATCACTTTACTGAATTTGGTTATTAAGTATAGAAGGTTTTTGGTGGAGTTCTTGGGGTCTTTTATATAGAGTATCATGTCATCTGCAAACAATGACAATTTCACTTCTTTGTTTCCTATCTTATTCATTTTATTTCTTTCTTTTGTCTAATTTCTGTGGCTAATGTTTCCAAAATTATATTGAACAGGAGTGATGATAGTGTGTATCCTTGTCTTATTCCTGATTTTAGTGTGAAGGATTTCAGTTCTTTACCATTTAGTATGATGTTGACTGTTGGTTTTCCATAGATTGCTTTTATCAGGTTGAGGTAGAGACTGTCTATTCCAATTTTTTGTAGGTTTTTATCAGGAATGCATGTTGAATTTTGTGAAATGGTTTTTCTGAAACTGTTGAGATAATCATGTTTTTGTCTTTCACTGTATTAATATACTGTATTACATTTATTGATTTGCATGTGTTGAACTCTCTCTGCATCCCTGGGATGAATCCCACTGGGTCAGGGTGTATGATCTTCTTGATGATCTTCTGCATTTTTATTTTCCAATATGTTATTAAGGATTTTTGCATTTATGTTCATTAGGAAAATTGGCCTATAGTTAGTTGGTGTTTTAAGTTGGGTTTTTTCTCCTTTTGGATTGAGGTGATGCTTGCTTCCAGGAAATATTTTGGGAGCATTGTTTCAATTTCTTTGCAGAGTTTAAACAGTAGTGGCAATAGTTCTTATTGTCTTGTAGAATTCAGCAGTGAAGCCATCAGGGCCCAGGCTTTTCTTAGTTGGTAAGTTTAAAATTACATTTTCAATTTTGATGATTAATATTGAGATGTTTGGATTTATTAGGTCTTCGTTCAACACTGGTAATTCATACTTATCTAGGAATCTTTCCCTTTTTTCTGTGTTTTCCATCTTATTGGCATATAGGATCTTGAACTAGGTATTGATGATCCTCTGGATTTCTTCTGGGTCCCTTGTAATCGCACCCTTTTCATTCCTAATTGCATGGATTTGGGTCTTTCCTTTACATTTTTTTATAAGGTTGGCTAAGGGTTTGTCAATTTCATTTATTTTGAAGAAGAAACTCTTTGCTTCATTAATTTTTTGTGTAGTTCTTTAGTCTCCATTGTACTGATTTTTGCTCTGATCTTTGTAGTTTCCTCCCTTTTATGAGCTTTGGGTTTGTCTTGCTCTTCTTTTTCTAGAAGCTTGAGGTTCAGCATCTGTTTGTTTATTAGAGCTTGCTGTTTTCCTAATATGAGTTTTCACTGCTATGAATTTCCCTCTTATGACTGCTTTTATTGTGTCCCATAGATTCTCATATGTTGTACTGACATTGTCATTTAATTGTAGAAACTGTCTGATTTCTTCTTTCATTTTCTCTGTGACCCATTAGTTATTTTGAAGTGTATTGTTCAATTTCTATGTGTATGTAAAATGCCTGCAGTTTCTTTTGCTCTTGATCTCCAATTTCTTCATACTAATGCTATGATAATACATAGGGGATAACTTTAATTCCTTTGAATTTACTTAATCATGTTCTGTGAACAAATATGTGGTCTAATTTGGAGAACAACCCATGTGCAGCTGAAAAGAATGTGTATTTTGATTTTGTGTGGTGGAACACTCTGTAAACATTTGTTAAGTTCATTTGTTGAAAGGTTCAATTGAGTTATATTATTTCATTTTTTCTGTCCAGTTCATCCATCTATTTGTGACAGTGGGGGTATTGAGGTCCCCCACTACTATTGTATTAGAGCTTATTTGATTTTTCGTATTCATTAATATTTGTTTTATATAGATAGGTGCAATAATACTTGGTCTATGTACATTTATGATTGTCATCTCTTCCTCTTGGATTTTTCTTTTTACAAGGACGTAGTTTCCTTCTTTGTCTCTCTTCATTTATGCTGGTTTGAAATAAAATTGATCTGCTAAGAGGATAACTACTACTTTTTTTGGGTTCCTGTCACAGGGAATACTGTTTTCCACCTTTTAACTCTCAGTCTATGGGTTTCTTTTTTAATTAAGTGTACTTCTTGTACACAGCATATTGCTGGATCTTGTTTTTTGGCCCATTCTGCCAGTCTATTTCTTTTGATTGGTGAATTGAGACCATTAACATTGATGGTTATCAGTGATATTGTTGACTTATCCTTGGCATGACTTCTTCTTTTGGTTGGATTGTCCCCTTTGTGTTTAATTTCTTTTCCTGCGTAATGGATTCATTTTGCTTGGCTTCCCGGTGTTGTGATCCTCATTGTCTTTTCCTAGGATATTGTTTGAAAATATGTGGAGTGCTGGTTTGGTATTCATGAAGTTCCTCAAGTGCTCTTTGTCATGAACACATCTTATTTCCCCATCATTTGTGTGTGTGTGTGTGTGTGTGTGTGTGTGTGTGTGTGATAGCCGGGATCAAACTTGGGTCCTTGTGCTTGTGAGGCAGGTGGCAGAACCACTGAGCTAAATCCCCAGCCTCCATCAATTTTGAAAGATAGCTTTTCAGGACACTTCAATTTGAGTTGGAGGTTGTTTTCCTGTAGGGCTTAAAATATTTCACTCCATGTTCTTCTTGCCTTGAGGGTTTGTGTTGAGAAGTCTGCTGTGATTCTGATGGGCTTTGCTTTATATGTGATTTGTTTCTTTTATGTTTGTCAAACTTTGTTCTTCTCTTAGGTTTCTGTAATCTTCACCATTATATGCATAGGTGTAGGTTTTTTGTTTTGTTTTGTTTTGTTTTTTTCATCACGGCTTGTTGCAGTCCTATATGGCTTACTTATCTGTACATCAAGCTATTTCCCCCTACTTGGGAAGATTTTAGCCACTTGTTCTGTGAACAGTTTTTACTGTTGTTGTTTTCTTCACTCTGTCCTGTTTCTTCATTGGCTCTTATCAGTCTGATGTTATTCTTCTTTGGGTTATGTAGCAGCTGCTGGATTGATTTCTTATGGTCCCTTACTATTTTTTAAAATTATTTTCCTGGTCATCAATTTCAATCCTATCTGAAATTCTGTCCTCACATTGGCTCATTCTGTTGTATAAACTTTCAATGGAATTTAAAATCTCCTGGAAATCTGTTTGCATCTGTTTCATGGATTTCATTTGCTTCCTATTTTGGGATTCCATCATGTTCCTTGGCTTCTCTATTTTTTATCAGTGTCTGATCAAGATTTATTAATCATGTCTTTCACTATGGACAAAATCTCTGTTGTTATCTGAAAAATTATTTCTGATTTTATTTTTTCCAGATGCTCTTTCATTGCTAATTCAGGAAGTCCAGTTGGTTAAGTATGAGACTGTTCCATCTTATTTCCCTTTGAAGTTGCCTTAGGTTACCTGGAAGTATGGTTTTGAGACTTGTTTGCATGTCTCCTCATTTCTACACTTGCAGCCTGCTGTGCTTTTGTTGAGGCAAATTTGCTCACCCAGTGGTCTTCAATTCTCAGCAAGCCACCAAGTGGTCTTTGGTCTGCTGCTCACCAGTGAACTAATTCCTGGGTTCAGAATGGTTACCTTCTGTATTCCTGACCTGACCTGTTGTCTGAGCAGGCTTCTGGCTTGGGCCTGTGCATGTCTGGGATGGTATCTAGGCCTGCCTCAGTCTAGGGCCTGCCCCCCTATGTAGCTCTTGTCTTGGAGAGCCTTTGGCTGGGGGCTGTGCACCCCAATCCCTGTTGTCTGAGCAGGCTTCTGGTCAGGGTCTCTGTGTACTTATCCATGGTATTGGAATGGGCATCTGGCTGTTGTTGGTGATCCTGTGCTGCTCTTTTCCAGGCAGGCTTTTTTTGTGTGGTGGAACACTCTATAAACATTTATTAAGTTCATTTGTTCAAGTGTTTGATTGAGTTATAGTATTTCATTTTTTCTGTCCAGTTCATCCATCTATTTGTGACAGCACACAGGCCTAATCCACTGGGGTCAGGGCAGGGCCCTGGATGGATCTGCCTGCAGTCATACCACTCTGGTCCACACTGCTACTCACCAGGATCTGTGTGCACTTAACAATGTTATCGGGGCAGACCTCTGGCTCTAAATTTCATTTTAATTATTTTTTATCTTTTTCACATTTTACGATAAGAAGTAAAGAGAAACCATGCAGCTCTGCAGATCCTTTTATTAGATATTTCTTCTGCCAAATATATTACAGTATTACTCTAAAATTCTACCTGCCATAAAGCACCAGGTTATGAATCAATATTGCTATAATTTGAATCCCAAATGTTCCTAATGTCCCATGCATTTAAGGCTTGGCTACTAGTTCATGGTACTATTGAGAGTTGATGGAACTCAACTACAGATGAAGTTTAGTGAAGGATCTTCTAGTCATAGGGATCATGTCCTTAAAGGGATAATTTGATGCCATCCCCTCTACTGCCTATTTCCTTTCTTCTGACCATAAGACAAGCAGCTTTGCCCTACTATGTACTTCCTGCCATGATTTTCTACCTTGCCTCTGGCCTAAAAGCAAATAGTCCCATGGACCATGGACTGAAACCTCTGAAAATTATAAGTGTATTAGAGCATATATTTTATTGTCATAATGGAAAGCTGACTAACAGACACACAATGCAGCCAAGTTCTTTGCTCCTTTTTAAGAAGGAAGGTGTTTACTTCAGCTTCTGCCAAGATATTTACAATTTCTAAGACCTAATCAGAATAGACAACACTGTCAATATTTCTATCAACTTTCTTTTTTGGCACCACTTAGGTAATTTTTAGGTCAAAGAAGTCCCCTACAGCAACCAAAAGATAAGCAGCAGTAAGAGAATGGAAAGTACAATGTTATTGCCTCTGATAGACACAGGCTTGAGTTATGATGCCAGAAGCTAGCCCCTGGCCAGGGGTTTTTCTGGATTATATAAGACCTGTGGGGTTAGGAGGTGTGTGTAAAGGTGATGGGTCAGAAAGGAACAAAGCTGGGTGTTCTGATAGGTTGAGCTAAGTCCTATTTTTGTAAGGTAATTTTCTGTTCTTCTGAAATGGCATCAGTCATTCAAGGTAGAGTTAAATTATACTTTTCTAAGTCAGGTTTATTCCTCTCAGAAAGGATGTGGCCTGTTTGTCTAGAAGGAGGCTCCTGCATGTTGTCATCATATTCCCAACTTCTCAAAGACAAACTGGCTTGAGAAGACAATTTTGATTTTGCAGTAAAGCAGCACTCTTCCTGTAGGAATAAACAGAGGCTTATTTTCTTGGCAGGTAAGATGTCTAAGCCCCTTCAGTTTTGTAGGGCCACAGCTGCTTTCACTGGGCTAGTGGGTTTTTTCATCTTTTATATTTAGGTGAGGGTTACCAGGGTTAAGTAAGGCTAAGTAGATCACTCTGTGTCTGTTACCTTGGAAGGAAGATACTGATGTTTGGCCTGGAGAACAAACAGGACACAGGACCCTACATATGAGAGTGAGAAAAAACATTTTTATCTCTCTAAGGGAGTTAGGTATTTCCAACTCCTTAAGGAATTAGGGTATGAGTCCTTGCCTCATGAAGCTGCTTTCCGCTGATTGGCATCATTGTCAGGGGGATGGAGTGGAATCATGAAGTGGGCCAAGTGTCTGGTAAGGATAAGTATGGAGCCATCAGCATATAAGTAGTGAGAGAATTGTTTTGTAGCCACACGAATTCTGTGTTGTATGAATTGATTGAGACGGTGTAAGAGATAAGAGGCAAATGCTAATATGAGAATGATAACTATTGTGGGACCTAGAAGAGAGAGCAACCACTTTCTTGTGAGTGAAGAAAGCCAGTCTGATTCTTTTTTATGTCTTTAGATCTCTGAGACTTCATCGCTGAGCATTTTTTGCTGCATCCCAGGTGATTCATGACACATTGGTTAAGAAATAGGATTCCTCCTATAGAAACAAGCAGAGAAAGCCCTCCTTGGCAGTTAAGACATTGAGGCCCCTGTGGCTTTCAAGAGCCACATTGATACAAAGGGACAAATAGGCTAAGGTATAAGTCTCTCTCTAATTAGTGAGCAGGCATAGGTGGAATTGCTGGCCATAAAGCAAAAAGATTTCTGATTAGGAAAGGCAAGTCATGAGATGTAGTGAGAACTCTTGTAAAGTATAAGTAACTGAACAGTGTCTGCTATGTATGGATTAGAGAAGAGCTATACAGTAAAAGGCCCTCCACATATTGGATAAGGCAGCTACAAGGGCTTTGGCTAATATTATTCCAAAATGTGTTGGCTTTTAGAATCCTGAAGGGAGGACAGTTTAAGTGAGTTGAGAGTTTTTGGTATCAGAATCTATCAAAGAAGAGGTTAAAAGATTTTGGCAACTGGAGTCAAGAGGGAGAGCATAAAACATCATTGAGTTCATGAGCTATAATGAGAAATATGTGCCAGTATTGAGGAAAGAATGTTGCATGAAAATGACTGAGGGGTGTTTGGTGGCCCACATTATAAGGTTGACCTGTTGGAACAGGTGGTGAGTAAGGTAAAGTTTGTACAATCTTCTTGTGGGGGTAGCTGAGGAGAAAAAGAGTAGCTAAGGTTGGGGAGCTCTGCATGGTAGTGATAAAGTGTAATTTTGAAAGTATATCCCTTCCCATTAATGTGTGGAACTGGTGCGGTGTGTTAGAAAGGAATGCATGAATATTGTTATTTTTAAATCATAAGGCAGAGGCTTTATTACAAAACAGTTTGGAGATAGGGCCATCAACCCCCATAATAGAGAGAGGAGGGGATTTAAGTCTCACATGTTTTTGTTACACCAAATACACTTCTCCTATATCTAATCAAAAGAGACCAGCTTACCTGCTATTTTTAGACAAATATGGTTTTATTTTGGTGATGAAAGTCACAGATGTTTTAGAAGCGGGGCCAATTTGTTAACAGCAAATCTCAACACACGAGGGAGGGATAGGCTGGAGTTGGCCTTAGATTTGGAATGATTTGTCCCCTTCCCAGAAGTACAGGGAAAATTTGACTGTCACTTCAGCTTAGGGGAAGAATGGATGGTTTCTGTATTTATTTTTACCTTGTGCTGTGTTTAGTCTCCATTAGTGTATTTTCTTATGACTGTTTAGTTGATGTTGGAAAGAAATGTGTTATCAAAGAACTTTGAGTGCTGAGGATTTTAGCTCTTTTGTCATTGTAATTTTCCTGATGAATCAGCAAAGATAAATCATTGACATGGAACAAAGTGATCACATCTGCAACTGTTGTAATAAGTAGTAATGAAGTTAGGGGCTTTTTTGAGTCTATTGATGGTCAGATATAGGAGACTTTGAACTTAGAGTTGAGACCCAAATTGGGAGGCAGGATCTGGATGGCTTTTTGTAGTGGGTGTAAGCAATGATCTCAGGCCTATTATGGAGAAGTGTAGGATTGTGGAGAAATAAACTGGAAAAGATAGTTGTACAACATGAACCAAAGCGAATTATTTAAGAATAATCTTCAGTTGCCATTTTTACCAAGGGTTTGAAAGCCAGAATAAATGATATTTTTTGTGGTGGTTATAGTCAGGCGCTTATGTTTAAGAATACTCCCTTGTAACCTCTTGGCTGTATTTGTCTTTTGGTGCACTTGACACAAATGACTCAATTTTGATTTTGATAGCTATCATGTTTTTATATTCTTTCTTATCCTGAAGACATCATGCTGTCATCATTTTGTTTATTACTGTCCCATGTTGCCAGAATGCTGTTCTCATTGTTGGCCTTATCCAGTCTCATGTTGAAGGGAAAGTAATTGATGATTTAGAGTTAGTTTCATAGACACTTTTCACCTCATCTGAGCAACAAAAATGTTTAAAAGTAACAGATATTAGGCTCAATCAAACACATAAGAATAAAAACTTAAAATAATCAAACATACATATTTATTTTCACAAACTTCATCCTCTATAAAACTTTCTTGACATTTGGACCTCCAAGTTTTGTTGCTATCTATTTTTCCAACTTGGCAGAGCAGGCTTACAGAATCCTCTCACACTGAAAATATATCTTCAAACGTATAAGTTTCTTCAGATTTCCTTTTCTATCCTACATACGGGTTTCTTTCTGTAACTATACAATTAGGTGATTGGATATTTATGTGTCCTTAATATACTTTTCTTTCTTCTGTTACAGAGTGAGTTATAAAATATTTCATTTTAATTAAGACTGACTTCCCAGAGACCTCTAAGATGTTTTGAGGCAGCATCCTTATCCTAGCCCAATCAAAAAGCAGAAGATGAAGATTACATTGTAACTAAAGTTTGAGAATCATCTCAAAGCCAACTGTTTATAAGAAATATTTTTGGCACATTAATAAGACAAAAGGATTGACCTAAACAACAGAATTTAAAGTAAATTTAATAATCAATTAGGAGGTTTTAAAGTGGGCCCTTGCTTTTTTTAAAATTTAAATTGAATTTATTGGTACATTCTATGTATACAGTACAGTTACATTCATTACTGGGATCTTGTACCTTTACAT
>NW_022900951.1:57703417-57706872 GCF_012274545.1 Fukomys damarensis | reverse complement strand
CCCCTTCAAACACTTTAATTCCACTTTTACATTTTCTCATTTTTTTTCCCTTTCCCTTATTCCCCTTCCCCTACCCTTTTTCACTGTCCTTAGACCTTTAGTCCTTTTCTTCCTGTTTCACATTGCTAATTAACCCATTAGGATCTTGAATACTATTTTACTTTTTCACACCAGAGAAACTATTCAGTATTACACATGTGTGACTTATTTATTTCACTTAGGAGTATATCCTCAAAATGTACCCATTTACCTATGAATGAATCTACTTTCTCATTCTTTATGGCTGAGTAGTATTTAATTTTGTAGAAAAACCACATTTTCTTTATCCAGTTTCCAGGTGGGCTGTTTCCAAGTTTTAGCTATTGCAAACTGTTCTGCTATAAACATGGGTGTGCTTATATCACTGCGGTATGATTCTTTTAATTCTTTTGGAAAGATATCCAACAGAGGAATGGCTGGGTCAAATGGAGCCTCTAATCCTAGTTCTTTGAGGTATCTCCAGATTGATTTCCATAGTGGTTGCACCAGTCTGCACTCCCACCAACAATGGAGAAGTGTTCCTTTCTCTCTGCAACCCCACCAACATTTGTTGTTGTGTGATTTCTTCATAGCAGCCATTCTTTGTGGGGTGAGGTGAAATCTCAGTGTTGTTTTCATCTGCATCTCTCAAATGACCAGTGATGTGGAACATTTTTTTCATATATTTCCTTGCTGCTTTTATTTCTTTGTCTGAAAAATGTCTGTTCATTTCAGATGCCCATTTTAGAATTGGGTCTTTATATTTGGGGTGGCTGGTTGTTTTGAGTTCTTTATATGTATTCTAGATAATAGTCCTTTGTCTGAGGAGTAGCTGATAAAAAGTTTTTCCCACACTATAGGTTGTCTCTTAGTTCTGTTGATTGTTTCTTTTGCAGTGCAGAAGCTTTTTAATAAGTTGTGATCCCACTTGTTGATTCTTTGTGCTAATTCCCATACTACTGAGGATTTGTTCATAAAGTCTTTTCCTATGCCAGTGTCTTCCAGAGCTCTGCCTAACTTATCTTCCAGCAAGTTCAGTGTTTCTGTTTTTATATTTAGATCTTTAATCCACTTGGATTTTAATTTAGTGCATGGTGAGAGATAAGGGTCTAGTTTTAATCTTTTGCAGGTTGAGATACAGTTTTTCCAACACCATTTAATGAAGAGGCTATCTTTCCTCCAGTGGGGTTGGTCAGCTCCTTTGTCAAAGATGAGGCAGCTGAGTGGCCCTTGCCTTTTTATGGGTGCTAAGGAAGGCTGTTTTATCTTTTGGTACTCTGAGACAGGAGTAAATCTTACTTAATTGGGTAGCTTCTTTTAGAAATGGCTCACTAAATAAGTTGCTGGGTTTTGGAGCTGCTGGCCTCTTAGTTTCCTCTTAGAACTACACACCTCCTTATATTTATTTGCAGCATGTATCCTGGAATCTGGTCACACTTACTTCCCTACCCAGCTTTGGCATGCCCTAACTTTCTGCTTCCTATCTCCCTGAGAGACACAAATCCTGTGATTCTTATAGGATGCTGAAGGAGTGGAGATCTCTGTCTTTAACAGCTTCTTTGAGCTGGAAGGGACTGTAGACCTTACCTCTTGGGGGAATTCTATGTTCTCCAATGACCTTGGGGTGCTGTGGCTCTCTGGCTGGGTTGAAGAAAGAAAAACATGTCATAAGATAATGAGAAAAGAGTTAGTGACCATTGAGCTGCCTGTTTGATAGGAGAAAGAAACATTGCTATTAGCCCAAATATGAGGAGCAGATCAGATTTCCACGCTTCCCATAGAGAAGAGTGTGTCAGAGAGGTATGTTACATAAATTAGCAGCACTTTGAGAGCTGTGAACTTAGCAAAATCCTGTTTACTTATCTGTAGCAGCACTAGACTTTTATTTTTTGAGAAGAAATCTCAACTCTTCCAGAGATGAACAGAAATACCTTTCTTCTTTTGAGTGAGTTTGTTCTTCAGACAGTTCAGGTGGGACTGGCTTTATACTAGAAAGATGAATTTGATTATCGATACCTTCCACCTTTACTGCAGTGGGTGTGGCAAGGATTACTGAAAAAGGGACTTACCATTTAGCTTTAATAGGTCATTGGGTGTCCAATCTGTCCAGGTTTTTATAAACACTTGGTGTTTTGGACAAACAATAGGTAGTCCCCCTAGGGCAGGAGTTGGTAGGACTCTGTTGCCATGATTTCAGATAGCCTGATGAACTTGGCTCAGATTAATGAAGTATTGTTAAGAGTTCCAAGGTCTCTAGGTCTACTATCATATCACAGGATAGAAATGGCCTCCCAAATAACATTTCAAATGGTAGTGCAAATTTTTATATTAACCTTAGGGGTGTCTAAGAGCATGTCTAAGAGCCTGATACATAGTGAGCCATTCCCCTGTTAACCACAAGTGATCTTTTGTCTCCAGAAGAGCTCTGTCCTAATGGGGAGAGAAGATTTCTAGTCTGTGTCTCAAATTTAAATTTGTAGTTTCTTTTGTTTGTACATCTACAGCTGCTACCACTCTCAGGCAGGGCGGACATCCAGCAGCCCCTCCACTTAAAGATTTTGAATAGTATGCCACTGGATGTGGTTCAATATACCCAAAACCATTCCTCTCTTTTCTGATATGTAGAGAAAGAAGGGATTTCTTAAGTCAGGTATCTACCATGCTGGAGCCTGAGTATGGGCAAGCTTTATTTCCTGAAAGGCATTGTCAGTTTTGTCCATTCTAGAGACATGGATTCTGGGCCTTTGACAGCCTCATATAAAGGCTTTACCATAGTCCAAAGTTAGGTAGGCACATCCTACAAAAGTAAGAATTCCCAGGAAGCTGTTATTTGGAGGCAGGATGACCAAAATCACAGAGAATGTGGATCTGGTCTCTAGACAGGTGTCATTCCCCATGTGTAACACTGTATCACAGATATCGAACCTTTTGGAGAAATATCTTAGCCTTTCCTTTGGAGACTTTATATCCATTCTTAGGGACAAAGTAAAGAGTTATTACAATGTTATAGTTAGATAACTCCTGAGTTAGACTGCATATTCGAATAACATCTACATACTGTAGGATGGTTGTTCTTTGTTCTAGCTTTAGGTTTCTCAAATCTTTTTCTAAAGCTCAAACAAAAAGGCATGGACTGTCTCTGAACACCTGAGGGAGAAGTATTCAAGCATATTGTTACTTCTCTAAAAATGGGATTTTTACATTCAAAGGTATGTAGAAATTGGAAGTCTGGATATAAGGGGAGAAAAACATCTGTCTTTATTTTTATTATTTTTATTTTTTTCAGCTTTAATTGAGTTTATTGGTACATTTTCGGGATACAGTACAGTTACATTCATTGTGGGGATCTTGTACCTCTACATGACAAGTCTTGATTCTCATTTTTTCCCCTTACCCCTGCCCTGCCTTCACCCCTCCTCCCCTCCCCATCTACAAAC
>NW_022900951.1:57696844-57697560 GCF_012274545.1 Fukomys damarensis | reverse complement strand
TTTTCATGAATTCCTATCAGTCTTATGTTATTTTTCTTTGTATCGTCTAGGAGTTGTTGGGTTGATTTCTCATGATCCCTTGCTGTTTTTAAGAGACCTCTTTTTTCACGGTCGCTGACTGCGATCCTATCTTCTATATCTGAAATTCTATCTTCGCAATCTTTTTTTCTGTTGCGTACACTTTCAATAGAGTTTTAAATCTCCTGGATATCTGTTTGAATCTGTTTTATGGATTCCATTTCTTTCCTCTGTTGGGCATTCATTGTTTCCATTTCTTTCTTATGCTGAGTCTTCATGGCTTCTATCACAGTCTTGAGCTCATCTATTTTTTTCTCAGTTTCTGCTCTAGAGTCTCGAATCATGACTTCTATTTTGCTCATCATCTCTCTGGCTAGCTGGGAAATTATTTCTGATTTGAATTTTTCTAGAGCCTGATTGATCAATTTTGTTACCTCCTGTGCTATGGGTCCAGGGAGTCCTGTTGGTTCACTATCAGACTTTTCATCCTCATTTGTCCTACTATTTGCTATTGGTGAACTGGATACTTGTTTTTGTGTCTTGCTTAAGTGTTTTCTCATTTTTATTTTTATTGTTGGGTTGTCCTTCTTTAATTTCTGGGTATTACTTAAATCTTCCTAATATAATTGCGTTTTAGCTTTTGAGTTTCTAATGACTCATAGACATCCTCTTTTTCATAATATCAGAGAAAACAACTC
>NW_022900951.1:57671952-57696154 GCF_012274545.1 Fukomys damarensis | reverse complement strand
AAAAAAAGAATTTGAAGGGCCTCTTTCAGACTGTCTCTGTTCTCATATTATACCACATGAACAGCCATATGCAGAACCAAATCCCCTGGTCTCAGCTAGCCAATGGCAGTTCCCCACGACTGAGACTGAACACAGTCTACAAGGCCTCACTTGAGTTTCCCTACCCTCAGGGTTGAATTCCACTCAGTTCTATTACAGGTTTCCCTGCCCTTTCTTTAAAGATGTTCAAAGTTGGGAGCTCAGAAAACTACCCTTCATGAGAACCTATGCCTCTGCAGAGTTGGTCTAAGGACTGGCCAAATCAGGAGGTTTGAGAGTGGGGGGGTAAGGTCGTGGGGGGGGGTTTCAAGGGCGCCCGCATGGCTACCTTCCTTACTGGGTCTGTTGTCGCGCAGTCTGGGCGGTCGCTCACCCGCCGGGTGATCTCAGGCAGACAGGCAGCTGAAGAAACCCCCTCCGGGGTTTTTGGGTCCTTGCTGAGTCTCAAAAACATCTGTCTTTAAGTCTGAGAATGTAGACTAATTATTATCTCCAGGAATGTAGGAGAGAATTGTACAGTATATGGTTCTGCCACCAGAGGATGGATTAGAATGGCAGCCTTGTTAATGATGCAAAGATCTTGTGCAATTCTGTATCCTCCTGAAAGCTTTAAAAAGGGAGAATGAGAGTATTGCAAATGAGCTGACAAGGCCTCAAAAATTTGTATTTGAGAAAGTTGTGTATGAGAGGCTGGAGGCCTTTACATGTCTCTTTTTTGATTGGATACTGTTTCAGGTTGGAAATGAGCTGGGATCTTTTAGTCTTATAACAAATGGTTCAGCAGAACTTTCCCTCCCAGGTATTGCATTGTACCATGCAGCAGGAGCCCATGATTGGCTAATTTGTTCAGGGAGACCTGGTATAGTCCCAACAAGTAAAGTCCATTTTGGCCTTAGCCTGGATTTCAGAATTGCCCCCCGGTTTTGCTAGTAAATCTCTTGCTAGTAAGGGAGCAGGACACTGTGGAACAATTACAAACTCACTGTTAATCATTTGGCCTTCAAGGTGACATGTCAGAAGAGGAGTAAAGAATCTCCAATTAGAGGTCCCATGGACCATAACTACAACTAGGGACTTAGAGGAGAGAATTTTACAGAAGGGAATCAAAACAAAATGAGCCCCCCCTTATCAACAAGCAGTTGAATTGGCTTGGCCCATGATATCCAAGATTACCCAGGGTTCATCAGAGGAGGTCATGATGTCCATGGACAGGAGCATTGCAATTTTCTTCCAGCCTCTTCCATCATCAGAGTAGGAAATGAGAGTTCTGGCTGGCCTAGGCCCACTCTAGGAGTGAAGACCGGCCTCCATTGCCTCAAATCAGGTGCATTAGCTACTTCACATATGGAGCAGGCCCAGGTGGAGATGGTGCAATCTTATGCTTAGTGTCCAATCCTCAAGCATTTGAAACATAGACTCTTTCGCTGGTTGTCCATGGGTTATTATTGTGTGCAACCGGTAAATAGTGGCTAGCTTGGAGTGTCAGTCTTTGCCCACCTTAGGCACTGACCTCTCAGCCCCCCATGCATTATTAAATTACACATAGCTCTATTGCCTTTCTTTCTTCAGTCCTTGCCACCTCCCCCACTTCTAGGCAGATCCCATAGTTCCTTTGTTCTGCTGAAGCTGACAGGCACAGGCTTCAAAATTACTTGCATCTTGTTAGAAGAAACAGCAAGAGAACTAGTTAGAAGTGATAGCTTTCAAGTGGGATCTTGGAAGGGAGGGAACCCAGTCATCTAAACCCAGGCTTGGATCCTGCCACACTGCAGCAGCAGCTTGGACACCTGGAGCTGCATATGTCAGTAGTGGCCCAGGCATATCGTCACCTCTAGTGACTGCTGCAGCGCCGGAACCATTGGCCCAAGGAGGGCACACAGTGAGATTAGTAGACCAGGCAGCTGCATTGTGTGGTGAGGGCCTTGTTGACTACTCCCACAGGATTGCTGTTGTGGCTGCTGCTCTTGGCTTAGTGCAAACCCAACAATGCACACAAAACCTTGATAACTCCAGCCTCCAAGTAGGCCAAGCCCTTGCCCTGGCTTAGGAGTCCTTCATGCTTGTGCATGGGCAGCTTTGGCCTGCCCACACTCAGCATGCCACTGAAGGGGACTCAGGCCCCCAAATTCCCTGAAGCCTGGCCCATGCCAGCCCATGGGGCTCCATTCCAAATGTTGCTCGTTGCTGGCTGTGGCTTGCCCACCACTCCTCAGTGGGCGGCACAGCTGTCAGCACACTCAGCCAGGTTCACCCCAGCACCACTAGCCTAGTCAGGTACCCAAGTCCTGTCACCTGGGCCATGGATAGGTGAAGGGGAATGAGAAAGTCACACGTGTATGGGCCTGGCCAGAGTGACCCAGCTCCTCCTATACTCCAGTCTTTTGGCCCTGTGCCTGGGATTTGGCCTCTTGTGTGTGCACCCACCTGGAGCTGTAGCTGAGGTCCTCTGGTGCACTCAGTTGCCACCCAGCTGCTCCTCTCCTTGCTGCCCCATTTTGCCCCATCCAAGCTGCATGAGTTCTTAAAGTGACCACACACATTATTTTCCATGTGAGGAGACACAATGTCAGTTAAAATCACTTGCAAGAAAATCAGATGTTTAAATCTTAAGATCAATTCATTTTTTAAAACTGAAAAAGAGAAAAAAATGGTGTCAGATTATGCAAACCCATGTAAGTCACAAAGCACAGGATGGTTGCAAGCTTCGTGGCAAGGAAATATGGCAACACCCAGGATCAAGACAGACAAACCCAATAAAAAGAAGAAAACATTTATAAACTAGTGTAAGGAGAGACCAGGCTACTTTCAAAAAAGGGTAGTAAAGTACAACAAACAAACAAACACGTGGTCAAGACACGTAATTTAACATGTACCTGAGAGTAAGTGCAAGTGAAGAAAAGAAAAAAGTGTCCATTGTGGCTAGAAGACAAACAAAAGCTGGGAATTCCCTTCCCCATCTGCCACAGCTAGAAACATAGCACTTTTTTTCATACCATAAGTATTCACTGTATTCCTAGCCTAGGGAAGAGAGTGAGGGTGAGAAGGAGAAAATAAAAGCCTGGGTGGGGGCTTGTTCCCCAAGGGCCTTACCTTCTTCTGGTACCTGAGATTTTCTCCTGGCTGGCTAACCCACATAATGTAATCAGGTAAATACTTGTAGAAATGGCTAGCCAAATGAATTTACTGGGTTTTGGGAGTGCTTCCCTCTTCATCTCCACGTCCTTCCTCATCTTGAGGAAAGAATTAAATAAGCAAACTTTTTCAAAGGTGACAAAGTTTATTTGAAATAAGGAGGTTGGTGGGTAAGGAAGAAACTTTCTGCAGAGCCAATTTGGCCTTAAGAAAAGAGAGAAAAGTTAAATGTCAAAAATAAAGGTACACCCTGGAGGACAGAGAGCAGGCTATTTTGAAGAGCCACAATAGAGATCTCTCTGTGGTGTCCCATGTCTTTACTCCTTTCATGTCTCACAGGAAACTGAGAACTGCTATATACAGAGTTCTGAGATTTATTTGGGATGTGTATACTGGAATATTATTATATTTGCTTCCCCCCTGCCTTACCTTCCTGCCTCATTAGCTTTTTATTTAACAGGTCCCAGTTTAGGCTGTGTGTAACCCAAGAGCCGTTTTTTACCTGATATTTGGCCTTGTACCTTGACTTACATTTTCTATAAAAGTGAATCATAGCCATGTCTTATCATATTTGTTATTTTACTAGTATAGAGTTACACCAATAAGAGTTGGAAGAAAATGCTTGATTATGCAGACAGACCAAGACAAGTCTTTGGCAGTTGGAGGGCTGAAATGAAATTTTCTATATTGGAGTGTGTGGAGGTCTGTAGACAAATAGAAGAGAACTGTGGCCACCAGCAGGAAGTCAGTGTCTCCTGAGGGTCCAGGCCAAGGGGCTAGGTCCCCAGGTCAGGAAGAGCTAAGAAGAATGATCTAGAGACTTATTAAACTTCTTGGACATGACCGCTTGGATCCGACAGGATGGGAGCTGTTGTGTGGAAGGATGGCAGTGAAAGGGCATCCTTGTCCCTTGTTTGCCCCTCCTTTCGTTGCCCTCCATGTTCTCCTTCCCGTGTTTTGGTATTAGATGTTACTGAGGATGATCTAGTGCAAAGAGAAGGTACGTAAGGCAGGAGAATCAGAGGAATGAGAGGGTAGGGCAAAAAGGCCTGAACATAGGGAACACTTTTCCATTCTCCAGAGTGGTGAAGGAAGTTTTGAGGTGGGTTATCTCTCAAGTCTCAGAGAGGACAGATTCTCCAGAAGCCACCAGTGTGATGACTGAGAAGAGCCTATATCTAGATTGCCTGAGGCGGTGCCTCAGAGGAACAGAAGTCTAGCCAGGAGAACAGATATTCCCATTCGCAAGGGAGTAGACACAGACAAACAGGGAAGCCAAAAGGCTGCATCCAGTGGTTTTCTGTATTCCCAGGCCTAGCAACAGAGTTCAAGCCAGGCACCAGGACTTACAGACAGATTTGATGGAGACAGCCCCCCCAAACACAACCTGAGGACTTACCCTGCCCACTCATGGTCATCAGGATGAGGCTCTTGGCAGACTGAAAGAAAACCACTGGTGATGGAGGCAGAAGACATCAAGAGTGGGGGACAGACCCTGTTATGATTTAGGTTTAGATTTCCCCTCAAAGCCTCATGCAGATAAGGTTAGACTTTCTTTTTCAGAGGTAGTTGAATGTGGAATGTGAGATGCTAGGATTAAGGGTGTGTGATTACTAAATGACTACACTTGAGTGATTGGCTTGGCAATGCCCAAATCCTGGTAGTCTGAATAAACTAAAAGATGCAGAAAGATACTGTTGAATCCTCTTGTTTCCTTTGCTACCTGTGTATGTCATATTTTTTCTGCTCTTCCATGCCTGTTTGTTATCTCTGCCTTGGAATTGACCAATGATGGACTGAAATTTCTATGAACTGTAAGTCACATATACCCCTTTCCCTCCAAATTTGGTGTCGAGTATTTTTTCTCAGCAATAAGAGAAACATAACTACCACAGACCACAAATGGAAAGAGATCTGTTATGCTCCCATTTCTAAGTTTTGGCACCAAATGTTAGGCCAAAAAAAGAACCCCAGTGAAAAAACAATATAACTAGCTGAAAAAAATTTTAAAGTAGATGTTTTATTACCTCCATTGACTGTACAGTTAGGCCATGCCTCAGGGAGCTGGCAAATGGCCAGGAGGGTTCTGGGTTATATCCAGAGATCTGAGTTTAGGAGATGTGGGAAAAGGTGTGTATTAGTCAGTGCTTACAAAAGCTTGCAGGGCTAAGTCAAGGCTCTTCAAAAGACTGCACATGCTCTGAATCAGATTTTATGCAAGACACAAAAATTTGCAAGATTGGTCTACAATGGCTGCCCAGTGACTCAGATGTAGAAGAATGCAAAAGATCTCCCTGTGTGCGAGAGATCCGAAGGATACAGCTAAAGTACCGGTCCACATCAGGAGATCAGCGGATCTGCCATGAAATACCAAGGTATCTGTGCTGGGAGGTTGAAGGGTCGGTGCTAGAAGCTAAAGAGTCAGGCTGAAAGGCTGGTGCTGGAGACCAAAGAATCTGCACTGAAAGCCAAAAGATGACATCAAGGCAAAGGCAGGCTGGAGCTCCTCTGAAAAGAACAGCAGACATTCTTCTGTAGAAAATCAGTCACAACAAACATCTTCCAAGGAAAATCATCTCAAATCCTCCCATCTGTTCTCTGTCTCTGTCTCTCTCTCTCTCTCTCTCTCTCTCTCTCTCTCTCTCTCTCTTTTGTGCCAGGGAGTGAACTTGGGACCTTGTGCTTGCTAGGCAGATGACCCATTCATCTTGTTACACTACTCTGGCAATGATTCTCCTTAAATTGGACCTTCTACTCCCAGAACCATGATGATTCAATTTAGCTGGCATTCCTACTCATGTTGACAATTAATCAGTTAACCACCACAAGGTGATTGGGCAGAAAGGGACAAGGTAGGTAAGGGTGGTGAAACAGAAAGGGACAACACAGGGTCACCTGATAGCTTGCTTTAAATTCTGTTCTATTTTTGTAAAACAGCATCACTCAGTCAGGTTTGAATTAAATTCTGCTTTCCCAAGTTTGGGTTTTTTTCACTCAGAAATGATGTGGCCTATCTGCCAGGAAGGAGGGAGCATGATGCATTCTGTCCTCATGGAAATCTGTAAGATACATTTTTCTCTACAGCTCTCTTCTTCTGAGCCCTCACTAAAATTGCTTTTTTGTGTGTGGGGGTACAGGGAATCAAACTGAAGACCTCATGCCTGTGAGGCAGAGAGTGGCACCACTAAACTAAATCCCCAGCCCCAAAATTGCTTTTCATTTGTGGCCATACAGATTTCTTTGCTTTTCCCAGTGTTCACTTGCAAACCATCACAGTGTCTACTCATTAGTTTTTCCAAAAGGTGCTGCCATATTTTTAGATATTTGTTAGAGCAATGCTCCTCCTGTGTAGTAACAGTTTGTTTTACTCTCTTTGGACTGCAATACAAAATATTAGTGATTGGGTGATTGCTAAAAAGCAGAAATTATCATCTACTCACACTTCTTAAGGTCAGGAAGTCCAAGATTAAGTTGATGGAAAGTTTGCTGCCTGGAGAGGTCCTGCTCCCCATAGATGGCACTGTCTAGGTGTGACTGTTTATTATCATGTATCTTCTTGACTCTATTAAGAAATGTCTAAAAGATTAGTAAAGCAGAGCTCTGGATGTGTCTGTGGAGATGATTTGCATATAGGTTAGCAAATTGAAGAGGAAATACTCCAGCTGTGGGTGGCATCTACCAGTAGGCTTCTAACCTGAATGGAATAAAAATTAAAAAGTAGGGCCAGGGATTTAGCTCAGTGGCATGATGATTGCCTGGCAAGCACAAGGTCCTGAGTTTGATTCCTGGGACCAATAAATAAATAAAGAAACAACAAATAAATGAAGAACATTCACTTATTTTTGAAGCACTCTAGTCTTTCTGAGGGAGTGCATCTTTTCCTGCCATTTTCTTTGCACATTGGTCTCCAGTTTCATCAGCCTTCCAATGAAAACTGGCACCACTGACTCTCCCAGAAGCTTGTAGGCCTTTGATCTTGGATTGGTGCTGCATTGTTCATCCCTCTTGTTCTATGGCTTCCATTTTCTTGTTGTAATCAGCTGCTGTAGGCTCTGGCCCACTAATATACAGATGACCATTGTGGACTGTCCCATGTCTGATCCCACGGGTAGGTATTGTAGACTCTCCCACCTCTGAGCCTGTAAGGCTCAGAATAAATGCCTTTGAGAAATTGTACATATATTTTCTATTGATTCTTCTCCTCTAGAGAACCCTAAGTAGTACACTAGGTTTTCCCTAATCCAGAAACACATGGAAGAATAAAGAAGATGAATGTTGTGTCTTCATATGGCAAAAGAGCAAAAATCAACAGTCCTCTCCATTCAACCTTGAGCTCTTTTACAAAAGTCTTTATTCCATTTATTGATGATATCATGACTTAATTATCTCCCAGAATGCACACTTCTTAATGCTTTTGCATTGAGGAATTAAATTTCAACAAGAATTTTTGTGGGAGCACCACTGAATAAAAGTGAGGGCCTCTAGACTTGATGCAATAAAATTCACCAAGTATAGAGGTCATATAGCTAAGCAAGATACAAGAGCTGATAAAAACATATGCTGCATGCCTATATTTTAAAATTACAGTAAAGCCACATCACTATTAATCTCCCCCAGGAACTTCTCCCTCACTTCAAGCACTTATATCCCATTCTTCTTGTTAATTTCTGAAGTCCTATTTTATGCCTTTAATGGGCATGTTTAAAAAAGCAAGGTGAATACTGAGGAGGAGTGTCATCCAACTGAAAGGCATGCCCACAAAAACATTATGGTGTGTCCTCATCCACCTTATTCACTGGATTCTACACCATGCAACTTGTAGCTCTTCACCAAATTCAAAATGACACCAAAGGTGAACATTTTGAATAGATTTGGGACACTGAGGCAGCCATGGCAGCACAAACAAGGACATGAAAGAGGACTTTCAGAGCAGCTTCAGAAAGTGGCAAGAATGATGAGGTAAGTGTGTGTGAAGCAAGGGGAAATATTTTGAGAAGGATTAATTTCAGTGTGTCTTTTTCTGTAATAATTATTTCACATTAAAACAGTCACCATATGTTTCAATCACATCTTAAATTATTAGCCTCTTGTTAGCTTTGCTGTAGTTAACAGCTCTGACATGTGGATCATGATAATAATGCTTGCCTATGTTGTTTTTCAGGAATCTGGAGACTGCTTTTTCCTATTTGAAACGAGTTACCTCACCAAAGCCTCATTTGGGCCGCTTTTTCCTATTTGAAACCAGTTACCTCACCAAAGCCTCATTTGGGCCACTAAAAGTGTCTGATGGGTGAATTTGTTGATATTGAAAGGTTGAAAAACCTCCCCTCAGATCACGTCAGTGTTTTAACTTTCTATGAAGAGCTATGACAATTTATTATGTATACACAGGCCACCAATTACTTCACATTTCCTTATCTCCAATCACCTTTCTTCATGCCATAGACAACCTTGTTTTCTTTTAATGAAATAAATATCCCCAAGCACTTTCCTCATGGCCATGGATTTGAAATATTGTTAGACCTCACTCAGTTGCCTCAAGTCTACACACTTTTGGTTTTATAAAACTAATCATTTTAGTGATTGGGTTACTTTGCAATGGACAACATAGGCCCGTACTGGTAACAAAATAATTCTAACCATAATTGAAATTCTAATCTCTATGGATCTACTTCTGGGACATTTATTCTGTTATATTAACCTATGTAACTATCCTTTCCTTGTGCCAATATCACACTATTTTGGTTAGTGTGTAGATACAATAAGCTTGAGAGGAGCTAAATTGATTCTTCCCACTTTCTTCTTTATCAAACTCATTTGAGCTATGTTAGGGCTCAATTTCTGTGTAAATTTTGGAATAAATTAATGTGTATATAAAACATATTTCACAGGTATTAGAAAATAATTTTATTAAGCTTTATAGGTAATTTTGACAGAATTAACATCCTTAGAGCATTGCATCTTCTAATATAACAAATAAGTTTCTTCATTTATTTAGATCTTTTTTTATTTCTTTCATCAGACTTGTTTAATTTCACATAGAAATCCTAAGCATGAGAGGCCTACCCCAATACCATATGTAAGTGCATGTAGATCCCATTGAAAAGCTGGTGTGGACCAGAGCAGTGTAGCTACAGGCAGGTCCAGCCAGGTCATTGCCCCAACCCCATCCATTTGAGCCCACAGGTCTCAGCCAAAGACCCACCTGAAAAAAATCTGCACAGTTGGATGAGCAACAGCCAGAGGTCTGCTGTGATACCATCAGTAAATGCACAAAGACAGAAGCAGCTGGGGTACAGCACTCAGCCAAAGGACCTCCCAGACAACAGCTATGTAGGAGGCCAGGCCATAGCCCATGGTACAACTTCATAACATCCCAAGTGTGCACAGACCCAAGCCAGAGCCTGCCCAGACAACAGGACAATACAGGGATCCAGAAGGCCACTATTGAGTGAGTAGTGCATTGATGAGCACCAGAGAAAAGTCCACTCAGTGGCTTGCTGAGGATTGAAGAGCACTGGGTGTGCAAAAAGTTGCCAGAACAAAGACACAGAAGTAAGCATCTGTTGAAATCAGAAGGCACATAAAAAAGTCTCAAAAACAGACTTCCAGATCATCTAAGGCAACACCAAAGGGAAATGAGATGGAATAATCTCATACTCAACCAACTGAAATTCCTGAATTGGCAATGAAAGAGTATCTGGAAAAAATAAAATCAGAAATAATTTTTTCAGATAACAACAGAGATTTTGTCCATAGTGAAAGATATGATTAATAAATCTAGAGCAGACACAGATAAAAAAAAAAAAGAGAGGAGCTGAGGATCATGACGGAATCCCAACAAAGGAAACAAATGGAATCCATAAAACACAGGTAAATAGATGCCCAGGAGATTAAAAACTTCACTGAAAGTTTACACAGCAGAACAAGCCAATGTGAGGACCGAATACCAGATATAGAAAACAACATTGAAATTAGTGACCAGGAAAATAAGAATTTCTTAAAAACAATAAGGGACCATGAGAACTCATTTCTGCAGCTTCTAGATTATGTAAAGAAGAATAACATAAGACTGACTAGAGTCAATGAAGAAACTGGACAGAGTGCAGATGATGACATAAAGAAATTGTTCACAAGAGTAATGGCAGAAAACTTCCCAAGAAGGGGAAAAGAACTTGGCATACAGATAAGTGAGGCATATAGGACTCCTACTAGCCATAATCCAAAAAAAATTTACACATAGGCACAAAATCATTAAGGCTCCAGTAACCCAACAGAAGAACAAAATTCTTCAAAGAAACCAATCACATACAAAGAAAAGCCCATCAGAATAACAGCAGACTTCTCAACAAAAAACTCTCAAGGCAAGAAGAGCCTGGAGGGAAGTATTTCAAGCACTAAAGGAAAACAACCTCCAACCCAGACTGAAGTATCCTGAAAGACTGTCTTTCAAAATTCATGGAGAAATAAGGTACTTTCATGACAAAGAGCACCTGAGAAACTTCATATATACCAAACCAGCACTCCAAATATTTTTTTCTCATTGAATTTATTGGTACATTTTCAGTATACAGTACAGTTACATTCATCATTGAGATCTTGTACCTTTACATGATAGGTCTTGGTTCTCATTTTTCCCCTTACCCCTGCCCTCCATTCAGCCCCTCCTCCCCTCCCCATTTATGAATACTTTATTTCCACTTTATCATATTCTTTTCTTTTCCCTTATTTCCTTTCCCCTACCCCTCCCACTTCACCTACACCTTTAGCCCTTTTCTTCCTATTTCACATTGTCAATTATATCATTAGGATCTTATGTACCATTATAGTTTTTCACACCAGAGGAACTATTCAGTATTTACACATATGTGATTTATTTATTACACTTAAGAGTATATCCTCAATATGTATCCATTTTCCTATGAATGGCTCTAATTTCTCATTCTTTGTGGCTGAGTAGTATTCCATTTTATAGAAAAACCACATCGTCACTCCACATATTTTTAAACAACATCCTAGAAAAAGACAATGAGGATCACAATTCCAGAAGCTGAGCAGAATGAATCCATCAGGTAGGAAAAGAAATTAAATTCAAGGGGCAAGAATCCAACAAAAGAAAAAGTCATGCCAAGGATAAGTCAATATATATCACTGATAACCATCAATGTTAGTGGTCTCAATTCACCAGTCAAAAGAAATAGACTGGCAGAACGGGTCAAAATGGGCATGTGAAATGAACAGACATTTCTCAGACAAAGAAGTAGAAATAGCAAGGAAACATGAAAAAATGTTCAACATCTCTAGTCATTTGAGGGATGCTGAAAACAATGCTTAGATTCCACTTCACCCCAAAAAGAACAGTTGCTATCATGAAATCAACCAACAACAAATGCTGGCAGGGATGTGGGCAAAGTGGAACACTGTTCCACTGCCGGTGGAAGTGTAGACTGGTGCAATCACTGTGGAAACCAGTATGGAGATGTAAGACTTAAGTCTCACTTTTACTCCTGGAGTGTGAACAGCCAAGAGGCTTTCACAGTGCTGGACTCAGAAGCTCAGCGAAGCTCCAGGAGCTTGTCGGACAGCCAGAGTCACCCAGGAAGGAACACACCAGGCAAGTTGGCAAATAGACCTTTATTAGTCTGACCAGACAGCACTCCCCAAGCCAAGTAGCTCAGAGAGGCGGCTAGCTCAGAAACAGAGGCCATTTTATATAGGGCTGAGGGGGGGTTTACACTTAAAACTTACAGGAAGAGGACAAAGGCAAAGAATCAGTTGATCTGAGCTAGTGGTCATCAAGCATATACTTGACCGTCACATACTAATGATCAGCAGAGCGATTATCCATTATTCCATTTACAACTTAGATTATAATGTTCAGAACATTCAACTACAGGCAAGTAAGGAGTGGCGTGATTTGTGTTGGGTCTCTGTGTTCACTACAGTTTCCATTTAGTTTCCCAGCTACTTCAAAGCAGTTACCTAACAATTCACAATTAATCATTAGTTATCCTATAAGGGATGGGGGGGAGCAACAGTCTCTAGGTCGTTTGCTGGTCAACATGGAGTCGCTCTGGTTCAGCCAGGCTCTTACAGAGATACCTCAAAAAAGTAGGACTGGAAGTTCCATTTTTCCAAGCTAGTCCCTTGCTGGATATCTTCATTAAAAATTAAAAGAATCATACCACCGCAATATATGTGCACCCATGTTTATAGAGGCACAGTTTGTAATAGCTAAAACTTGGAAACAGCCCAATTGCCCATCAACGGGAGACTGGATAAAGAAAATGTGCTTTTTTAAAAAAAATAAAATGGTGTTCTACTCAGCCATAAAGAAGGAAAAATTAGAGACATTTATAGCTAAATGGATGCACATTGATGAACTGAAAGTGTAAATAAGGACTAAAAATTATAATAGATAATGTGAAATAGGAAGAAAAGGGCAAAGGGGAATGAGAAGTGTGAGGGATAGGGAAAAGGAAAGAAGGGAATAAAATTAATATGAGAAAATAAAAATAAGATCTCTGTAAATAGCGAGGGGTGGAGAGGTTGAAGGGAGGGCAGGGAAATGAGGGAAAAGTAAGAACAAGGATAGATGATGTAAGGCTACAAATTTCCAATGATGAATGTCAGCATTTTGTATACCTAAAGTATACAAAGAAATGAAATTTATAATTAAAGGGAAAATTTGGAAGATTCTCAGCCTGGACACATAATGAATAATAATAAAAACATTTTATGAAAGAAAACCAAAGGTGTGTTCAATTGGAACGGATAGAATGAAGCCAGATGCTCTTCTTCAAGGCAATGAAGGAATGATACCAAAGGCATTTAAAGATCTTTGGAAAGCTCACATGCCCTTCAGACACCTTGACTACCAGGGCCTTACATGTAGGATGGCTTTAAAGATAAGGCTCAGAGCATTGATGCAGCCTAAATTGCCTGTGGGAACTTTTGGATCACTTTCCAAGGCCACCTCCAGCCTCTGCTCTCCAATTTTTTTTTCTGTAATGTTTTTGGCAATTTAAGATATGGTGCAAAGAAGTCCCAAGCTTTCAGCTATTACTCCAGAAGTCACAAACCATAGACGTTGGTGGCATCCACGTGGTACCAACTCTATAGGCATACAGATTTCATTTACATTTACAAGGACACCTCAGAGACCTTCAGGGTCCATTGAGTGCTACAGGAGCAGACATACTCTAGATACCTCCACAAGAACAAAGCTAGAAGTGATAGTGTTAGAATAACAACAGAGAGACACACAAGAGAAGGCTGAGTAGAATCATGTGACCTGGGCCTTCCTCAAGACCCCATAACTCTTGGGGTGTACAACTGTAACTTGGAAGAGCAAAAGACACAGGATTGTGAGAGGTGTGTTGTGGGCTCTTTCAAGGAAACCTGTAGGCACAGGGGCTCTTAGACCATTAGGGACCTAAGCCCCACCCCAATATGTCCATAAGGTGGAACATGGAATCAAATGAGATTATTGTCAAGCATTAAGACTTAATGACTTCACTCTGTTGGAGTTTACACTTATTAAAATCCCATTCTTTCTTTTTTCCTGTTGTTCCTTTTTCAAGTGGGAATGTCTATCAAATGCCTGAACCAGTATTATATTTTGGAAGCACACAGTTTGATTTCACCAGCTCAAAGATGGAGGAGCATTTGTCTTGGACTTTGGACTTTTATGTTAAAGTTGATACCAAGCAAGTTAAGACTTAAAGATATTATGATAGAATGAATATATTTTGTATGTGAGAAGTACATGAACTTGGGAGAGTCCTGAGTGGAATGCTATGGTTTATACAATAATGTCCCCTTCCAAATTTTTGTTGAAGCTTAAACCCAATGAAACAGTATAAAGAAGTTAGGCCTTTGGAAGGTAATCAAGACATGAGGGCTCTGTCTTAAAAACAGAATTGACATCTTTTTCAAGAGTTCAAGTTTAAAGGGAGTAATCCCTTTCTTGCCAATTTTCTTCCCTGCAAAATCACAGCACTTACCCATTGTTGCCCCTTCCTCCCTTCTGCCATGTAAAAACACATTGACAGTGCCACCTATGCACAATAGGACTTCAGCATATATTAAACTTGCTAGCATATTGAGCATATTGATTTTGAACTTAGCGGCCTCTGGAACTGCTAGAAATACATTTATATTCTCTACAAAGTTCCCAGCCTGTGGTATTTCATTATAGCCACACAAAGAGCTATAATGAATAACTTATGGCAGAAATGGTTATATGACTAAGACAATACCCTTTTTTTTCTTAATTTAAAATTTTGAAATAATTATACATTCACAAGAAGGGGCAAGTGTTACCAAGAATGTCTTACATAAGCTTCACCAGCCTACTCCAATAATAGCTTGCATATTACAGTAGGAAACTATTCAATTGATATTAGTAAACACCAGAGCTTATTCTGATATGACCACGTCTATAATTTTTCCAGGCATATGATACAAATGAGATCCTAAGCCAAGCAATTATTTGAAATTTGTTTTGTTTATGTTGCTTAAATCCCTGTGAGCCATTCAAATTCTTGAGTTACAGTAAAACCTAAGATTGCAAGTAACTTGTTCTGTGAGTGTTCTGCAAGACAAGTAAATGTTAAGAACTTTTAACTTGATAAATGAGTGACATTTTGCAATACAAGTAGTATGTGACACCTAATGTCACAAGATCACAACTGATCCTATGGTCTCTCTCTCTCTCTCTCTTTCTCTCTCTCTCTCCCTCCCTCTCACTGTAGGATTGTGGGTAATTGTCTCCCAACAGTAAGAAGTTATAGAGCATATTTCATCTCCAGAGAAGGAGAAAAAGGCACACATCTGTAAATTCAAATGAGATTAGGAAGATGTGTGAAATGTGGGAAAGTGCAAAATTTTGTAGAAAAGCATTACTTATATAAGGGGATAGCAATATAAGCCATGAATCTGTTTAACAACAATGTACTATTACATTTCTACAAAATTTTCTATAGGAGGCAAAAACAAATGTCATTGGGTAGAGTACTTGTTAAAGTTGCATGAAAAGAAAGTGATGGCACTGATCCAATAGATAGCAGTGAATCTGTGAGCTATATTGAAACTTGTCCTACACAATAACCCTCCTCTCTCTTGTGTCCCTCACACAAACCATGAAGGTTTTCTTTTTTTTTTAAGTTTTTTTTATTGAGTTTATTGGTACAATCTAGGTATACAATACAGTTATATTCGTCACTGGGATTCTGTACCTTTACATAATAGGTCTTGATTCTCATTTTTCCCCTTGTCCCTGCTCTCCCTTCACCCCCTCCTCCCCTCCCCATTTACAAACATTTTATTTCCACTTTTTCAGTTTCTCATATTTTTTCCTCTCCCTTATTACCTTTCCCCCACCCTTCCCACTTTCCCTACACCTTTAGCCCTTTACTTCCTATTTCACATTATTAATTATATCATTAGGATCCTGTGTACTATTATAGCTTTTCAAACCAGAGAAACTATTCAGTATTTCAGTTAAAGAAATCTCTGTATGAACATTAAAAATAGGGAATCCTAAAATAAAACTAAAAAGGAAAGTAAAAGAGAAAAGGCAATGATGTAAGATTAAAATAATCCAAATGGTCCCTGAACATATTTAAATTGCTTCTTGCTCTTGTAGTCTTATCTTATTGATGAGCTGTTTTCTCTGATGTTATGAAGATGAGAATGTCTGTGGGTCATTAGAGACACAGAAGCTAGGGCGCAACTATATCAGGAAGATTTGGGTGATAACTCAGAGATTAAACCAAGGACAGTATGACAACAAAAATAAAAATGAGAAAACACTTGAGCAAGACACAAAGACAGACTTCCAGTTTACCAATGGCAAACAGTAGGGCAAATGAGGATGAAAAGGCCGATAGTGAACCACCAGGACACCCTGAACTCAAAGCACAGAAAGTAACAAAAGAGATCAATCAGGCTCTAGAAAAATTCAAAACAGAAATAATTTCCCAGATAACCATAGAGACAGTGAACAAAATGGAAGTCCTGATTCAAGACTCTAGAGCAGAAACTGACAAAAAAATAGATGAGCTCAGGACCGTGATAGAAGCCATGATGGTCCAGCATATGAAAGAAATGGAAACAAGAAACGCCCAACATAGGAAAGAAATGGAATCCATAAAACAGATTCAAACAGATATCTAGGAGATTAAACACTCCTTTGAAAGTGTACACAACAGAATAAAAGAATGAGAAGATAGACTCTCAGATATAGAAGATAAGATTGCAGTCAGTGACCATGAAAAGAGAGGTCTCTTAAAAACAGTAAGAGATCATGAGAAATCGATCCAACAATTCCTAGATGACGCAAAGAAGAATAACCTAAGACTGATAGGAATACATGAAGTAGCAGGAGAAAATACAAAGGACTTAAGAAAGCTGTTCACAGAATTAATGACAGAAAACTTCCCAAACAGAGGGGAAGAATTTGACATTCAGATAAGTGAGGCATATAGGACCCCAAATAGCTACAATCAAAAATAAAAATCTACACCTAGACATATAATAATCAGGATCCCAGAAACCCAACAGAAGAACAAAATACTAGAAGCAGTGAGAGAAAAGAAACAAATCACATGCAAAGGAAAGCCCATCAGAATCACAGCAGACTTTTCAACACAATCCATTGGGGCAAGGAGAGCCTGAAATGAGATATTTCAAGTACTAAAAGAGAACAATCTCCTGTTTTAAAAACTATCCCTTCTCTCTTTCTACTTCTTCCATCACACTGTCCCTCTACTTTCTATCCATTTTTAATCTCCCTATATGACAAGGAATTTTATTTAGTACTATCCCTCCTTCTAACTCTAGATTTCCTTCAAAAAATGTTCAGGAAAGTGTAGAGGAACAGTGGCATTAGGTTGTGATCATGGTACAAGTATCACACTCACACACACATAATCACACAAGAAGGCCCCATGATGTGGATGACAGAAACTTTCTGAGACCATTCAGATTGATTAAATTAAATCTAAAATCAGGCATTTCATCAGCTTTCTAAGGAGATTGATTTTATGCTATCTCAATCTCTTTCTTTTCCTGTCATACACATCACAGTGTCCCAAACTCATTGATCCCAAGCACACTACTATTGGTTACCTCCATTGATATTCCATTGTTGGTTTGTAGGTTTAGAAATTAACAGGGCTTTGTTATACATCAGTGCTGTCACTTTTTGGCTAACTGTGGAAAATGTGAATAGGGAAAGAACCAATGCTCTTGGGGCTTTGGTGAGGAGTAGATGGGTTTTCCTTTCAGGACCACTACTGGTTGATTCTTCCAATGAAACAGAATGAGGAAGCATTAGTCACTTTTCCTGTTCCTGTGCAATACCCAGCTTTCACACCATTAAGGAGTAGAGTTTTACTTTGGCTCACATTCAAGGGGATTCAGTCTATGATCATCTGGCTGCAAGCAGAAACATAGAACTATGTGATGAAGAAAAATGTCTTATTTCATAGAAACAGGAAAGCAGGGCTGGGGAACCATGCCTGAGAGAAGGCGGCCAGCAACCAGAATAGATCCCCAGTACTGTACCTCCATGATCCATCCAGACACACCCACTAGTGTGCTCCACCAATCCTCAGGGCAGATCCCACATCCAAGCAAGTTAGCACTGGAAGATGTGATCTGGGCCCCTTTCTGGTATAGAAATCAGTCTTCTTCATGCACCTCATCTATCCTCCTTTATCCTTCTCCTGCCTTCATTCTCTTGAAAGACATAATGAATATCTTTCTTTGCAAAGCTAAAAACTAAGTTCTTGGAGTCAGAGATGAAAGGTAAAATCTCTACTCTTGGGCACTTGTTAGTCCTAGAGAAGAATATAACATGTTTAATAAAAGAAGAAGGGTATCTATGCTATCTGTAGAGACTGGATTTTATCATAAATATAATAAAAAGCACAAAGTTTTCTGTTTTGGTGGTAACAATATCATCATGCCCATACCTAAGCAATTAAGACAGGATTTGTTATTATTTAATCTTATACCAATTTATTTGCAAAATCCTGTTGATTTCTCCCTCTCTAATGCCTATCATTTCTATTCTTCACCTTCACTCCTGGTGGTTAGTCTCTAATTCAGGTATCCATGATACTAATTTCAGAATATTTGGGTAGCTTTCCATTCTCCAATTTATGTTCTATAGTCTTTGAAACAAAATGAAAATCATTTTTTCCATTTTCCCAGGGATTTTAGTAATCTCTCTTTTCAAAATTACTTGTTATGATCCACTAGTTCAGTTACAGGAGTTAGCATTTCTTTTTCCATGTGATTTAGTATTTAATAGTTTAGTATGGAAAATTTCAAACATATACACAAATGGAGAGAAAAGTGAGATGAACTTCCACAAACTCATCACTCTACTAATTATTAGCACTTTGGGCTTGTTTTCACTGTACCCTCATCAATGTTACTGGACTATGATCCTTTAAATGAATGCACATAATTTTCAACTTGGAGAATGCCAAACCTGAAGCTGAGCTTTAATAAGTAGTCTTTCTATTCTAATTCATAGAGGAGATCCCTAAGATCCAAGCACACAGTCAATTTATCAAGGTAAATTAGTTGGTTGGTGAGCATTGGAGAGGTGGAGAAGTCAAAGCCTAGGGCAAGACCTTGTACTAGCACAGTATGGTGTGATGCATATCACATTCTACTCAATAATAGACTCTGGAATTAAGATAATCTTGCATTTCCAAATAACATGAAAATTAGATCATTTTGTAACTTTGAATTTGACATATGCTCTCATATCTTTCATAAGAAAGAGAGATGGATAATTTCTATTTGTATTATTATTAATTGTATCATTGTGAATCTTTTCTTTTACTTAGAAATGTGTCATGCATAAAGATTTAAGGGTTTTATGACCCAGAGAATGTACTGCATGGCCAAAGAACTTGCCTTCTTCCCAGATTTGATCCTAAGGTGGAAAAAAGATCTAGTCAATGCAGATATTGGCTTGGTACTTTCTGAAGAACCTATTCATGGGTATGATGTACTACTATCTCAGGCTACCAATATATTATTGAAGAGCTGTTCTAACTGCCAGTACAGAAGATGCCAAGTATATCATTATCAGAGTAAGTGAAAAGAGCCAAGCTACATTGCTGTTTAAGCACAGTTCCCAAAGAAATTAAGCTTTTGTAAAAGTGAAGGACGAATCCACAGGAAATTCGTATCACTCCAATTTCTTAAAGGATAAACTGTAGCACAAGGAAGGAAGTATATAGGCTTGGGCCTAAATCTCACACTTTTCAGTACAGAACTCTTTCTAACTTCAGCCTAGGGAGGGTGTGCGAGGTTCAGAGAGCTCATAGGAACAATATTTGATCTGAATAGAGAACAGAAAGGAGAAGAAAGGTAAAATATCTTGAGAAGCCCAAATGACTGAGTCAAGAGAGTGATGTCAAACCAATACCAGGGACTGGGTTATCTGGGATTCAATATAATACACAATTTACCCCTTCAGAAAACATGAAGTTTGGAACTTCAAGAGTGAAGAATTTATCAGTGAAAGCTGATGGATCTCTAAAACATTTCCACTTGGAAGGCTAAAGGCTTGTGTATTCAGAGCCAGCCATGAAAACACTGCTGGATACTCAGGCACATGGACAGTATCAACAATGGGATGGAATTGTAAACATGTAGCATTGTAAATATGTGCAAGCAATTTTAAATAACAGGCTTTGGGAAAGTTTATTTTGTGGGGGAGGTTTCCTGTAAAATAAATGAATCTAAGAAGTTTCTATGGATAGATGAGAGGTGTAAGTTTACCACAGGGCAGGTCTTGAAACCCATGAATAACATACAGAACCAACGAATGTGAGCAGTAATTGAAGGTATAATTGATAGTGTGAAATAGGAAGAAAATGGCTAAAGGGGAAGTGGGAAGGGGAGGGGAAAGGAAATAAGGGAAAAGAAAAAATGTGAAAAAAGAAAAAAATGGAAACAAATTCTTTCTAAATAGGGAAGGGTGAAGTGGGTGAAGGGAAGGTAGGCATATGGGGAAAAATAAGAACCAATTTATATTATGCAAAGGAATAAGATTCTAATGATAAATGTAACTGTACTGTTTGCTTTAAATGTACCAATAATCTTAATGGGGGGGAAAAACTCTGCTGTTCACTAAGAAAGAGAAGTCTTGTAGAGCCAGAGGTAGCAGCAAAAGCATGAAATAATATTCCCAAACCCCCACTCCCAAGGATAAAAGCTTGGTAAGTGAAGCTCCAGCAATTGGAAGCTGTTGTTCAGGGCCACCATTTTAGGCAGAGAGGTGTGCACTTGAACTTTGATAGCAGAAGAGCATCACTTTTTTTCCCAAAGGCCACTTTGCTGCCCTGGTAGAAAGAGAAGAGCTGTCCAGCCACAGTGGAGTGCCAGCAGTTGTTTAGCAGATTGAGGGAATTTATGTTGAGAAGTAGAGACTGGGTTCAGCCAAACTCTACTCCGAGGACCACCCAAGGCCAATAAAATTGTCCCTGGCTACAAAGAGCCTGAGGCAAACCCTCTGCTCTGTGACCAGAGATGCAGGTGGACAAGAGGTCTTGGACAGTGGCAAGGGAACACTGTCCCTCTGCCCTGCAGCCATGGACACAAGCAAATGATACTAGTTATTAGTGAGGAAGAGGAGCCCACCCTCCTCCCTTTAGTCCAAAGGTAAGAATAATTAAAGAGGTGGAACAGAGGAGCCCATTTAAGACCTAGGAGGGGCCAACAGTGCACAGACCTGAGAATAGCCTCAGGCTTGCTCCAGCAGAGGGCACAACAGCAGCGAAGAGGGCTGTGCAGACAAGCTCTCAGAGGACAGACTTGGATAACAGACATTGGGAAGGGTGCTGACTGGAAAAAGGCTGGAGTTCTCAATCCCAGAAGTCAGAAAAAACTCTGTGTCCAGCACTGAACTTACTACAGACCTGATATAGCCATACACAGTGTATTTATGGGCACTGTCTTGGGGCACCAGAAGAATTTTAGTATTTTAATTATCTTTTTCTTTTATTGATTGATTCATTTCCTTGTTTTGGTGTGGTTGGGATTTTTTTCCTGTTGTTGTTTAGGCTTTATACATTTGTACTTGTTCTTTTCTATTTATCTTCTTTCTCTCTTTCCCTCAACTATCTCTCTTGACTTCATAAAACTTACATGTGAGTGAACTGTGTCTCTTGCCTTTCTGGTTCACTTCAATATGGCTTTGCTTCCTCCTTCATGCTTTGTCTCTTTTCCTTTTCTCCAGTACCCCAAAACCTGGGTGTTTACCCTTTGTCCTCCAGCCTTGCTTCTAGTGATTTCTCTTCACTTGTCTGTCTATTTATTTCCTTACCCCTCTTAAATTTCCCTCACAAGGATAAAATCAATATTTTAAAGGGAAACTCACTATAAACAAGTTCCTGATTTAATTTGAATCTTGTTGTATGATAGAGCTTGCTCATATGGTTAACGGTACCAAACTAATAGGACCACAATTTGTCAGCTGCTAGCTTGTTATAGATGTTATTAATACTGCTAATTGTATTACTTTAACTAGGGTGTCATACCTGTTTTAATTCATTGTTCTCCAGTCTATGGTAAAATAGTGATTATCTGGGGTCACAACCACCATCATAATCTGGTACCAAAGAACTGGGTGCTGAGCTAAATACATAGCAATATCTCATCCTCAATAGGTTGGAAAGGTAGGGTCTTGGGAGAAACACAAAGACCAAGAGCCACCTACATCTACAAGACATCTCTGAAGAACAGGCACTTCCTAGAGAAGCCTCAATAATAGTTATAACACTGTACAACATAAAAAAATCTACAAAAAGCAAAATAAAATTAAATTAAATGGCAATGACAAGATGTAGAAGCAAAATGCAATCCCAGACATCCAAAGTACCCAGGACAAGTATGGGAGAAAGGAGATAGAGGATATTGGAAGCAACCTGCCATAAAAAAGAAATGGTAACCAAAATTAGGGACATGCTCAACAAAACTACAGTAGAAACAGATACAAGATAGAACTTCTGAAAATGGTGGAAATCATGAACACCTAACACTGGAAAGAAATGAAATGTATGAAACAAATTCAAACAGATAATGAGGAGATTAAAAATTCTATTGAAAGTATAGACAATCATTTAAACCAGGATGAAGACAGAATTTCAGATCTAGAAAACATGATTGTTGTTATTGATCACAAAAAGAATGTTATCTTGTAAACAACAAGATGCAGTAAAAATGTATCCAAGTGCAAGATGATGCAATGAAAAACAATTTAAGATTGTATGGACTGACTGAAAGAGCAGAAGAATGTGCATTGCCATAAGAAACCTGTTCGTAGATGTAATGGCAAAAAAAAAAAAAAAATAAAAAAAAAAAAAAAAAAAAAAACACTTCCCAAACATGAAAAAGAATTAGACATACAAATAAGTGAGGCATACAAAAATTCTAAATACCCATGGCTAAAATAAATTTATGCTAAGGCATATAATAAGATCCCAGAAATTCAGCACAAGAACAGAATTAGAAGTTATTAGGGAAAAAAGTCACTCATAAAGGAAAGTCCATCAGAATCACAGCAGACTTCTCAGCACAAACCATTAAGGTAAGGAGATCATGGAATGAAGTATTCCATGCCCCAAAAGAAAAGAACCTCCAACCTAGACTGATGTACCTGGCAAGGCTATATTTCTAAATCAGTGGAGAAATACAATCCATCCATGAGAAAGAATAACTGAAGAAATTCAGGACCAAGAAACCAGCTCTACAAAATGTTCTGAAGGACATTTTAGAAAGAGAAAATCAGAACCGCAATTCTAAGAACATCAATAGAAAGAAACCACTAGGCAGGGAAAGCAATAAAACAGAGGGGAAAGACAAGAAACCAAGAGCAGGAAAATAATATTACGGGGATAAATGGATAAATTGATATGTATCAGTTATAACCCTCAATGTAAATGATCTCAGTTCAATCCAAAGAAATGGGCTGGCAGAATGGATCAAGAAACAAGAATCCAATAATATGCTACATACAAGAAACACATTTAACTAAAAAAGGAATGCACAGACTGAAAGTCAAAGGATGAAAAACAATACTCCATGCAACAAGAACACAGAAAAATGCAGAGTTAGCTATTCTATGTGCAGACAAGTGAACTTCAAGCCAAGACTGGTCAAAAGAGACAAGCAAGTTCACTACATACTTGTCAAATAAAACATATAATAAGTGACAACAATTATAAATATATATGCACCAAATATTGTTGCACAGAACCGTATACCACAAATAGTAATGGACATGAGAAATCTAATAATCATAAACAAAATTGTAACTTGGGCTCCATAATAACCCACTGTCACAAATGGACAGATCATCTGGACAAAAAAATCAACAAAGAAATACTAGAAATGAAACAAACTTGTGAACAAATGGACTTAGTAGATGTCTACAGAATCCTCCATCCCAAAGCATCAGAATACATATGCTTCTCAGCTGCACACAGAACATTCTCTAAATAGACTACATGCTAGCACATAGAACATAATTAAGCTAATGTAAAGTACTTGAAATTAACCCTTGAATATTACCTGACCATAGTGCAATGAAAATGGAAATCAATGTCAAAAGATACCAGAAACGTTCCTTAAAAACATGGAAATTAAATAACACCCTCCTGAACAACCGGTGGTTCATAGATATAACTAAATAATAAATTAGACAGTTTCTACAATTAAATGACAATTTTGATGCAGCCTACCAGAGCTTATATAATGCAATGAAAGCAGTCATAAGAGGGAAATTTACAGCAGTGAACTCTCACAGGAAATCAGAGTGAATTCAATTAACTTAATATTGAACCTCAAACTTTTAGAAAAGGAAGAGCAACACAACCCCAAAGTTTGCACGGGCAAAGACTTTATAAAGATTAGAGCATGAATTAATTCAAGTGAGATTATGAAAACAGTAAAAAGAATCAAGGAGTTGCTTCTCCAAAAGATTAAATAATTGGTAAGT
>NW_022900951.1:57662406-57671917 GCF_012274545.1 Fukomys damarensis | reverse complement strand
TAAAAAAAAAAAAAAAAAAAGAAAGAAAAATGAAAAGAAAAAACTCAAATTCATGCAATGAGTAATGAAAAGGATGAAATCACAACAGATCCTGTGGAAATCCAGATGATTATTCATATGTACTTTGATAACTTGTACTAAAATAAGATGGAAAACAGAAGAAATGAACAGATTCATATATAGACATATATATGTATATATATTGTATATGTATATATAACTATAACTATAATTATAACTATATATATATATATGAATTACTAAAGCTGAACCAATTCTAAACAACCTAATATCTGTCAATGAAACTGAAGATGTAATAAAAAACCTACCAGCAAAGAAAAGCATGGGGCATGATGGATTCACTGATGAATTGTACAAGAAATTTAGGTAGAATCTACTACCAATTGTAAGATCTACTGCCAATTTTCTTCAAACTCTTCAATGAGATAGACAGGGAAGCAATCATTCCTAGAAGCAAATATTACCCTGATATCAAAACAAAAGAAGGACTCAACCAGAAAAGAAAACTACAGGCCAATCTCCTTAGTGAACAAAGATACAAAAATGCTCATAAAATGCTGGCAAACAGAATGTGACAAATCATGAAGAAGATTATACACAATGATGAAGTCAGATTCACTTCAGGGATGCAGGGATGGTACAATATACATAAAGTAATAAATGTAATACATCATATCAAGAGAGCCAAAAACTTTAATCGCATGATTTTCTCAATAGACACAGAAAAGCATTTGACAGTCTTCAATATCCATTCATGACAAAAACCCAACAGGAAATTGAAATAGATGGTCTTCAACTCAATCTGATAAAAGCCATCTATGACAAACCAAAAATCAATGTAATGCTAACTAGTAAAAAATTGAAAAATTTCACTCTAAAGTCAGGAACAAGATAAGGATGTCCACTATCACCATTCCTATTCAACATAACTTTGGAAACATTAGGTAGAGCAAATATAGCAGAAAAAGAAGTAAAAAGAATAAAGGTAGAAAAGGAAGAAGTTAAAGTATCATTATTTGCAAATGGCCTAAATGTCTACTTAGAAGAGATGGCATGATTCCTACTTAAAAGATTGCAAATACTCCACCAAATACTTCTGGATTTAGTAACCAAATTCAACAGCATAGCTGGATACAAAGTCAACAGTCCAAAATCAATAGCATTCCTATATACAAATAGCAAACTCACTGACAGAGAAATTAAGGAAACTACACTTTACAAAATAGCATTGAAAGAAATGAAATACTTAGGAATCAATCTAGCAAATAAAATAAAATATCTATACATATAAAATTACAATACTCTGAAAAAGGAGATCAAAGAGGATATCAGAGTATGGAAAGATATACCCTGCTCTTCAGTAGAAAGAACCAACATAGTGAAAATGGCCATATTCCCAAAATTGTTATACAGATTTAATGCAATTACAATCAAATACCCATTAGTATACCTCACATAATTAGAGAAAACCTCCCTAAAATTCATCTGGAATCAGAAGAAAACTAGAATAGCAAAAACAATTCTAGGCAACAAAGGCAAGGTAAGGAGCATCACAATCTCTGACTTGAAATCATTCTATAGCACTACTGTAATAAAAACAGCATGGTACTAGCAAACAGCCAAACAAACAAACAAAAACAGACCTCACAGTCAATGGAACAGACAAGAGGCAAAAACAACACCAAACACCCCCAGTCATGTTATCCTTTACAAAGTGACCAAACACGTTCAGTGGAAGCAAGATACCCTCTAATAAGTATTGCTGCAAAACGATTTCTACATGTGGAAAACTAAAACTAAAATAAAAATGGATCAAAGATCTAAATATTGAAACATAAACACTGAATGTGCTAAAAGAGAGAATAGGTAGAACACTTGAGGACATAGGGCAGGCAACAACTTCATGAACAAATGCCAAACTGGACAAGAAATAGTGCAAAACATTAAGAACTACATGCTATCCTATTTAAAAAGATTTGCACCACAAAAAAATCACTAACAAAATGAAGAGACACCCCCAAAAAATGGGAAAAAATTTTAGCTAGTAATCTCTCAGACAAAGGGCTAATATCTAGAACATATAAAGAATTGAAAAAAAATCACACTGAAAAACTATAATGGTATATAAGAGCCTAATGATATAATTGACAATGTGAAATAGGAAGAAAAGGGCTAAAGGTGTAGGGGAAGTGGGAAGGGTAGGGGAAAGGTCATGAGGGAAAAGAAAAAAAAACATGAGAAAATGAAAAAATGGAAATAAAGTATTTTAAATAGGGAAGGGAGGAGGGGGTGAAGGGAGGGCAGGGATAAGGGGATAAAATGAGAACCAAGACCTGTCATGTAAAGGTACAAGATCCCAATGATGAATTTAACTGTACCGTAAGCCTAAGATGTACCAATAAACTCAATGAGAAAAAAAGAAAAAAAGAAAAAATGACACCCTCACAAATTTAAAGACCCAATTCAGAAATGGGCATCTGAAATGGATAGACACTTCTCAGATGAATTAGTAGAAAACAGCAAAGAAATATACTAAAACATGTTCAACATCACTGGTCATCTGAGAGCTGTAAATTAAAACATGCTGACATTCCATCTCACTCCAGAAAGAATGGCTCTTATCAAGAAATCAACCAACAACAAAGGCAGGTGAGGCAATGCGTAAAAAGTAACCCTTCTCCATTGTTGGTGGGAGTGAAGGCTGGTGTAATCATTGTGGAAATCAGTGTAGAAATGTCTCAAAAATTAGGATTAGAGGTCCTATTCAACCCAGCTATTCCCCTGCTGAGTATCTACCCAAAAGAATAAAAGCATCACACCACAATATGTGTGCACCCATGTTTATAGTGATACAGTTTGTAATAGCTCAGTGTTAAAAATAACCCAAATGTTCAACTAATGAAATGGTCGAAAAATGTGGACTTTTTATATAATAGAGTACTACTGTGCCATCAAGAAAGATAAATGAGACATTTATACCTAAATGGATGTACCTTCAGTCTATCCTCTTAAGTGAAACAAATAGAATACTTATATGTAAATATTGGATTGTCTCTCTGGGGTGAGAAATTGAAAAGGTAAATAATGTCCAAAGTGTATAATGGATAATATGAAATAGCAAGAAACTCTTCAAAAGGAAAGGGAGACTATGAAGGGGAGAAGGGGGAAAAAGAAGGGAATAGGAAACAAAAAGAAGAAAAAAATGGAAAGGTTTTGTAAATAAAGTGGGGTTGACATAAGGGGAGGGGTTTGGGAGAAAAAGAAGACTCAAGATATCATATATAGGTACAAATTCCCTTTGAGGAATGTGATTGTTATGTATATTTAAATTATACCAATAAAATTAATTAAAATAAAATAAAATAAGACTAAAAGGTAGGCAGCCATTAACCAAATGGGATAAGGAGTATGAATGAAATCAAATGATGGAATTCAGTTTAAAGGGAGTAAGAGTATCACAAGTCTGAATATCATAAAAGTACCTTGGAGTATGGAAGAGTTACAACTCTGAATATGGATTAGCAGAGATGTAAAAGATACCAGGAGACATATAATGGTGTCATTTATTTTACTAATACACATAGACCTTGTTATTTAGAGAATGGGGAGCCATGGAAAGATTTTGAGAAGGGAATTAAAATGGTAAATTTTACAATTTAAGTTTCACCTCTAGAGTTGGTGAGAAAATACACATTGACCTCACCTCCCCCAATGTAAAACTGGTTGGAGGCTAGGTGGTTAGAGGGTAATGGGATGAAAACAGTTAAAGTAAGTTTTGTGAATGTACAAATCTGCCAAAACAAAACCTTTTGATTTGTATAACCAATTTTAAAAAGTGAAAAAATAGAAGAAAAAGTGGCCTGAAAAGGAATACCCATTGAAGCAAACAGATACAATAATTTAGGATACAAAACATTTAAGTGCTCTCCATTCTAACATAATGATCTAATCTGAGCTAAGATAACAGCAATAAGGATGGAGGAATTCACGTTCTCAAGGAATTTACAGTTTTTGAAAAGTAAACAAAAATAAGTACATAATAAGGCATGCAACAATACAAAGTTTGAGTACAATATTTCAGGATAATACACATTGTGAGTGTTTTACTGTGACCTTTAATTCCGTATGCAACTTGAAGTTGAAATAACTGTACTTCAGATCTAATCTTAGTCTAAACTATCTGTGACATGACACAGGTGTCCCATCTGTTAAGATTAGGTGATCAGAAAAGGAATTTGTAAAGAAGTAATATGAGGACGTAATGAATCAAGTCATGTGTGTATCAGAAGAATAATGTTATAATTAGAGGAAATGCCAGCAAAAAGGTTTTAAGGTAGTAACATGTCTGGTGTATTTATGTAACAGGAAGGAGGCTAGGTGACTGTATTACTGCAAAAGGCAACAGCAGTAGGTAAGATTGAAGAATGAACAAGGGGTTAGATCTCAGTCCTTATGGCTGAGTAGCATGTCATTTTACAAAAAAACACTTTTTCTTTATCCAGTCTCCTGTTAATGGGTAATTGGGCTGTTTCCAAGTTTTAGCTATTAAAAACTGTGCCACTATAAACATGGGTGCATATATATCACTGTGGTATGAGTCTTTTAATTCTTTTCAGACGATGCCCAGCAGAGGAATAGCTGGGTCAAATGGAACTTCCAATCTTAGTTTTTGGAGATATCTCCACATTGATTTAAACAGTGGATTCACCACTCTGCATTCCCAGTAGCAATGGAGAAGGATTCATTTCTCCTCACAACCCTCCAACATTGTTATTGGTTGATTTCATGATAGCAGCCATTCTTTCTGGGGTGAGATGGAATCACAGTATTGTTTTCATCTGTATCTCTCGAATGACCAGTGATGGTGAACATTTTTCATATGTTTATTTGCTGTTTTACATCTTTGTTTGGAAATGTCCATTCATTTCAGGTGCCTATTTTTGAATTGGGTTTTTTAATTTGGGATTTCTGATTCTTTGAGTTCGGTATATATTCTAGATAGTGGTCCTTTTTCAGAGGAAAAGCATTGTTTTCATCTGCAACTCATGAATGACCACAGATGTTGAACATTTTTCATGTATATTTGCTGCTTTTACTTCTTTGTCTGAGAAATGTCTGCTTCAGATGGCCATTATTTAATTAGGTCTTTATTTGTGGGTCTGATTTTTTTTTTACCTCTTTATATATTCTAGAGAGTAGACATTTGTCTGACTAACACCTGGTAAAATTTTTTTCCCAGGTTGTAGGTTGTCTGTGTTCTGTTGGTGTTTTTTCTTGCAGTGCAGAAGCTTTTTTTAAAAAAAAGATGAGACCCCAGTTGTTGATTCCTTGTGCTAGTTCCCATGCTACTGAGGATTAGTTCATAAAGATTTTTCCTATGCTGGACCTGGGAATGGTGGCACATGCCTGTAATACCAGTACTCAGGAGGCTGAGACAGGAGGATTGCTACTAGCCCGAGCTACATAGTGAGTTCCAAGCCAGTCTCAACTACATGGTGAGACCCTGTCCCCCAAAAAACAACAAAAAAATTGTTTCCTATGTTCATATGTTTGAGATTTCTACCTAAATTATCTTCCAGTAAGTTTAGTGTTTTGTTTCAATATTTAGATCTTTAATACACTTCAAATTTAGTTTAGTGCACGGTGAAAGATAGGGCTCTAATTTTGATTTTTGAAAAGTGGAAATCCAGTTTTTCCAACCCCATTTTTAAAGAGGCTATCTTTCCTCCAGTGGGGATGGTTGGCTTCTTTGTCAAAGATGAGGTAGTTGAGTATGTCTGGAGTTGTTTCTGTGTCTTCTAATCTATTTCACTGATCCTTGGGTCTGTTTCTTTGCCAGTACCATTCTGTTTTTATCACAGTGGCTTCGTAGTATAGTTTCAAGTTGGGGACTATGATACCCCCTGCCATGTCTCTGTTGCCTACAATGTTTTTGCCATTCTAGGTCTCTTCTAATTTCAAATGAATGTTTGGATTGTTTTCTCTTGCTCTGGAGACATATTTTAGGAATTTCTATTGGGATTACATTGATCCTATATAGCAGTTTTGGTACTATGGCTATTTTCAGTATGTTGGTTATTCTTACTCAGAAGCAAGGGAGGTCTTTCCATTTTCTTACATTCTCTTTGATCTCTTTTTTTCAGAGTACTGTTATTTTTCAGTGTAGATATTTTTTTATTCCTTTGTGAGACTGCTTCCTAGATAGTTCCTTTTATGGGATGCTATTGTGAAAGGAATTGCTACCCTAATTTCTCTCTCAGTGAGTCTGTTATTTGTGTACAAGAAAGCTATGGATTTTTGAATGTTGATCTTGCATCTAGCTACTCTACTGAATCCATCAATTAAGTCTTGAAGTCTTTTGGCAGAGCTTTTTGGGTCTTCTATGTAGAGTGTCTTATCATCAGCAAATAAGGACACTTTAACTTCTTCCTTTCCTATTTTTCTTCCTTTTATTTCTTTTTCTTGTCTAATTGCTGTAGCTAATATTTTCAGAACTATATTGAGCAGGAGTTGTGACAGTGGACATCCTTGTCTTGTTCATGATTTTAGTGACAAGGATTCCTGTTTTGACCATTTAGTATGATGATGGCTGTTGGTTTTTTGTAGATAGACTTTATCGGGTTGAGATAAAGGCCATCTATTCCAATTTTCTGCAGGGTTTTTATAATGATTTTGTGTTGAATTTTGTCAAATGCTTTTTCTGCATCTACTTAGATGATCATATGGTTTTTGCCTTTGGCTCTGTTAATATAGTGTATTACATTTGTTGATTTATATATGTCAAACCATCTTTGTGTCTCTGGGATAAATCTGACTTGGTAAGGGTGTAACTAAAATGTACCAATAAACTCAATGAGAAAAAAAAGAAAGTTTATTCAGCAGAATGAGCCAATGTGAGAACAGAATATCAGATACAGAATACAGGATTGCAATTAGTGAATGATAAAAGAAAGATTTCTTAAAAATAGAAAGGGACCAAGAGAAACCAATCCAGCAGCTGCTATATGAGGCAAAGAAGAATAACACAAGTCTGATCAGAGTCAATAAACAAAAGATAGTGAAAATGATATAAAAAAGATTCACAGAAATAATAACAGAAAACTTCCCAAGCAGGGGAATAGAATTTGACATATAGATAAGTGAAGCACATAGGACTGCAACTAGCCATGATCCACAAATGTCTACACCTAAGCATATAATAAACAAAATTTCATAAACCAACAGAAGAACAAAATTCTACAAGCAGTTACAGAAAAGAAGCTAATCACATACAAGGGAAAGCCCATAAGAATCACAGCAAACTTCTCATACAAACCATCAAGTCAAGAAAAGCCTGGAGTGAAGTATTTTAAGTCCTAAAGGAAAACAACCTCAGGCCAGGGATTTAGCTCAGTGGTTCCACCACCTACCTTATAAGCACAAGGTCTTGAGATCAATCCCTGGTACAAAAAGAAAAAAGAAAAAATAAAAAGAAATGAAAATAGCCTCCAACCAAACAAGATGTACTCTGCAAAACTATCTTTCAAAATCAATAGACACATATGATACCTCCATGACAAAGAACATCTGAGGAACTTCATGAATACCAATCCAGCACTCCAAAAAATTTTACACAGTATTCTAGGAAAAGACAATGTGGATCACAACCCCAGGAAGCCTAGCAGAATGAATCCACTGGCAAGAAATTAAATGCAAAAGGGAGAATCTAACAACAGGAAAAGGTCATGACAAAGATAAGTCAATATATAACAGTTATAACTATCAATGTTAATGGTCTCAATTCAATCAACAGCAATCAATTGGCAGAATGGGTCAAGAAGCAAGATCCAGCAATATGCTGTATACAAGAAACACATCTCACTCAAAAAGAAACCCATAGAATGAAAGTTAAAGGGTGGAAAACAATACTCTGTGTGACAGGAACCTGAAAAAAAACCAGGAGTTGCTATCCTTTTTGCAGATCATATGGATTTCAAACAACACTAATTAAGAGGGACAAAAAAGTCCACTACAACCTTGTGAAGGAAATAATGCAAGAGAAAGAGATGACAATAATAAATGTATATGTGCCAAATACTAGCACAGCAAACTATATAAAACTAATATTAATGTGCTGGGGATTTAGCACAGAAATGCAAGGACCTGTGTTTGATCCCTGGTACAAAAAAATCTACAGACATGAAAAGTCAAATTAGCACTTGTATAATAGTGGTGGGGGCCTCACTACCCCACTGTCACAAACAGAGAAAATAGACAAAAATAAATAAAAATAGTAGAACTCAATAAAACTGCTTAAGAAATGGACTTGAGATATTTACAGCATGTTTCATCCCCCAATATTAGAATACACATTTTTTTCAGTTACACACAGATCATTTTTCCAAAATCTACAATGTATTTGCTCATAGAACATGTTTAATTAAATGCAAAGGAATTGAAGCTATCCCTGTGTATTATCAGATCATACTGCAATGAAATTGGAGACCAGTAGCAAAGGAAACCACAAAAATTACATAAACACATGGAAATTGAAAAAAACACTCCTGAACAATCAATGAGTCACAGAGGAAACTAAAGAAGAAATAAGCCAGTTTCTACAACTAAATGAAAATGCCAGTACAACACATTGCAATCTATGGGACACAATGAAAGCTGTGTTGTGAAGGAAAGTCATAGCAGTGAATACCAATATTAGGAAAACAGATTGAATGTAAATAAAACACCTGATGCTGACCCTCTAGCTTCTAGAAAAAGAACAGCAAGACATACCCAAAGCTCATACAAGGGAGGAAATTATAAAGATCAGGTAGAAATCAATGCAGTGGAGGCTAAGAGAATGAATACAAAAATATCAATGAATCAGAGTTGGCTCTTTGAAAGAATAAACAAAATTGACAAACTCTTAGCTGACCTTATAAAAAAAGGAAAGAAAAGGACCAAATCCATGCAATTAAAATGAAAAGGATGAAATTACAAGGGACCCAGCAGAATTCCAAAGAATCATCAATATCTACTTTGAGAAACTCTATGCTAATAAGGTGGAAATCACAGACAAAATGGGCATATTTCTAGATATATATGAATTACTGAAGTGTAATGAAGAACCTAAAAATTGTAAACAACCCAATATCAACCAATGAAATTGAAAATGTCATTAAAAACTTACCAATGAAGTAAATCTCAGGTTCTGGTTGCTTCACTGCTTAATTCTACAAGACATTTAGTGAAGACCTACTGCCACTACTGTTTGAACTCTTCAATGAAATTGAAAGAGAAACAATACTCCCAAATTCATTCCTGTGAGCAAGCATCATCTTGATCCTAAAATCAGAGAAAGAACTAACCAAAAAAGAGCTATATGCCAATCTCACTAATGAACATAGATAAAAAGTCCTCAAGATACTGGCAACAGAATGCAGAAGATCATCAAGAAGATCATACCGTGTGAGCAAGTGGGATTCATCTCAGGAATGCAGAGATGGTTCAAAAT
>NW_022900951.1:57649502-57662351 GCF_012274545.1 Fukomys damarensis | reverse complement strand
AATATATATGTATAATACTATATAATATATATTTGGCACCAGGGATCAAACTTGGGACCTTGTACTCACAAGGCAGGTGGCAGAACCACTGAGCTAAATGAAATTTAGCCTATAATACACTGTATTAACAGAGGGAAGTACAAAAACCATACTATCATCTCAATAGATACAGAAAAAGCATTCCACAAAATTCAACATCCATTCATGATAAAAGCCATACAACAAATTAGAATGAATGGTCTTTACCTGTACCTAATAAAATCCTTCTATGAAAAACCAGCAAACCATCAAAAAATGAAATCCTTCACACTAAAATCAGAAAAAAGACAAGGAAGTCCACTCTCACCACTCCAGTTCAATATAGTTTAGAAAACATTAGCCAGCACAATTAGAGAAGAGAATGAAATAAAAGGAATAAAGGTAGGAAACTGGGAAGTTAAATTACCATTTTTTTTTTTGCAGATGCTATGATACTGTATATAGAAAACCCCAAGAACTCCATGAAAAGTCTCCTATACTTAATAACCAAGTTCAGTAAAGTTGATAGATACAAGGTAAACAGATAAAAATCAATAGCCTTCCTGTACACATACAAACGACTCATTGAGAGATGAACTAGAGAAAAAACTCCTTTCACAATAATATCCAAAAAATGAAATAACTAAGAATCACCTTAAGGAAAAAAAATAAAAAATCTATATTCTGAAAACTATAGCACTCTAAAAATAAGAGATCCAAGAGGATATAAGAAAATGGAAAGTCATCCCTTGCTCCTAGGTAGGAAGAATCAACATAATGAAAATAGCCCTACTTCCAAAACTGCTATATAGACTCAGTGCAATCCCATTTGCAATTGCAGCAGCAAACTTCACAGACCTTGAGAAAACAATCCAAAAATTCATTTGGAACAAGAGACCTAGAATAGCAAAAGCAATTCTAGGCAATAAAGACAAAAGAGTGGGTATCACAATCTCCAACTTGAAGCGATACTGCAAAGCTACTGTGATAAGAACAGCATGGTACTGGCAAAAAAAAAAAAAAAAACAAACACACCCCAGATCCAATGATCATGGAACAAGTTAGAAGATGCAGAGACAACTGCATACTTAGCCACCTCATCTTTGACAAAGGAGCCAAACACCCTCAACTGAATGAAAGATAACCTCTTCAGTAAATGGTGCTAGACAAATTGGTTTTCAACTTGTCAAAGATTATATGACTAGAAGTGTATCTCTTATCATTTGCTAAACTAAAATAAAAATGGATCAAAAATATAAATATTAAAACATGAACACTAAACTGGCTGGAAGAGTGGTCAGTTAGAACTCTTGAAGGCTTATGAAAAGATCCTATGAACAAAACCTCGGGTGCATGTAAACTAGCATAAAGAATCAACAAGTGAGATGTCTTCTTATTAAAAAGCTTCTGCACAGCAAGAGAAACCACCAACAGCATGAAGAGATGACCCACAATGTGTGAAAAAATTTTCACCAGCTGTTCCTCAGGAACATGAGTGGATCTTTCCAGCTATTTCACACAGGAGACCCCGGCATCTTACAATCGCTCCTGTTCCTTTCTCTTGTATATGTGAGCTAAAATGGTAAAGATGCTTTCAGTCTTGCTCTGGGAGCAGGCTGCTCCCTTTTGCTGTAGTTTTTGTGTCAATAGCCTCCAGACAATGACAGAGACACACCTGTGATTGAACAAATTGGAGTTTATCCCACCTTACACCAAGAGCAAACACACATGAAGGAGGACTGCAGAATGCATCAGTGAGTTCATGTTACAAAGAACATATTCCAGAATGTGGTCTTTGGTAGAGTGTCTAAGGAAGTGGGTATTTACATAGGACACTGTCAGAAAATGGGGAGACTTTATGAATAACACCTCAATGAACCTTACTCATAGCGAAGGGATGACTTTAATAAGCACAAAGCTGTATTTGTAAACAAGTTGTATCCATTCATTTTAGGATGGATGGAGAGTTGGTATTTTGTTGGCACAGTATCCTTGATCTTTGTTTGTTCTTAGACAAAATTAAGTGCCCTTGCTTTGTCTCATCCTATTATAATCTCACAGAAAATCTGTTTGAGGTTGATCTTTGAAATGGTTTTGGCTAATAGAATAGTATGGCCTTACTATGAGTTCCAGGCCAATTTCTGAATGTCAGGAACTTTAAAAAATGTTTTTTATGGCCGGGGATTTAGCTCAGCGGTCCGGTGGCTTGCCTTGCAAGTGCAAGGACCCAGGCTCGATTCCCGGTACCAAAAACAAACAAACAAACAAACAAAAATGTCTTTTTTCCTCTTCTCAGGGAAATAATTGGAGGTTTTTATTACTATAATAATTTATGGTGGTATGAAGATTCACTTGGTTTAGATTTGGAATAGTGTAAGGGTCTTTTAAGATTTGAGGGTAGGCCCCCAGATTCAACCCACATATGAGAAGACAGGATTTAGGACCCAAGGGTGACAAAAATAGAATTTTGTCTTAATTATTTTCATATTTTTCTTTTGGGAATGAATCATTCATATGGCCCTGGAGGGGTCATGGATGTAGGTGTTGGACTTTGTGAATATTTTGGCATTCCTACAGGACATAATAAAATGCATATTTTATACATAACAAAATACATGTAATAAATTTCAATGTTTTGATATATAATTATTTATAGTATGAATTATAGTACTTAAAATTGGCTCTTGAGTTTCGAAGCCAGGCTGCCTGGATTCCAATTCCACCTCTGTAATTTACTAACTAGTTGACCTTGTGCAAGTTATTTTACATATTTTACTTTGCATAAATATTTTTCAAAAGTATGGTAATAAGTATGTATCAAGCTCATAATATTATCACAAAGAAACAAACTGCTATATAGGTGTATTTATCTTATTATTTTTTGAATTTATCGCTGGTGAACTTTTTAGAGCTTTCAATGATACAAATAGCCTGCTGCAGCATGTATGCCTTCATTTTGCCACCACTGATTAAGCTTATAACTGTAAAATACTCAAAAGAGTATTTGGTAATGCAACAATAAATTATTATTTAATTTTTAATAAATTTGTTTCTAATTTAAACAAAAGTGAGAGCACACAATTTGCATTTCATTACAGAATCTCCATGATAACTACAAGTATTAAGAAGGCTAAATGGCAATTGTAGCAGCAGTGCTTAAGTTACCAATAAACCTGGCTCATAAAAATGAAAATATAATGACTATGATCCCACCTCCTCACTGCCAAGTACACTTATTAGCCTTTTATTTGCTTGTCTTAAACTCAGCATTCATTACAGCCCACTTGTGTACTGGCCAATAAATGTATCATGATATTTAAGTATTTGGAAAACAAAGAATGTAGAAGACAAGTCACATGAAATTATATGTCACCCATAGATATATAACAGATTTAACTTCTTTGTTAATATGCTGGTAGTAATATGAAGCAGTACTGAAGCAAAAAAAATCACTTAAGAAGAAATATGAAAGTTAACTTTATACAGAAAATCTCTAAAATGTATTTCTTTTTTCTTTCCTTTTTTGGTACCAGATATCAAACTCAGGTTCTTGCACTTGTGAGGCAGGTGGCAGAACCACTGAGCTAAATCCCCAGTCTAAAATGTATTTTCTTCATACAGAATGAGAAATTAGATTCATTCATAGGAAAATGGATATATTTTGATGACATACTCCTAAGTGAAATAAATAAGTCACACGTGTAAATACCAAATAATTTCTCTGGTGTGAAAAACTATAATAGTACACAAGATCCTAATGAGATAATTAACAATATGAAATAGGAAGAAAAGGGCTAAACTTGTAGGGAAAGTGGGAAGGGTAGGGGAAAGGGAATAAGGGAAAAGAAAAAAATATGAGAAAATAAAAAAATGGAAATAAAGTGTTTGTAAATGGGGAGGGGAGGAGGGGGTGAAGGGAGGGCAGGGTTGGGGAAAAATGAGAAGCAAGACCTGTCCTGTAAAGGTACAAGATCCCAATGATGAATGTAACTGGACTGTATACCTAAAATGTACCAATAAACTCAATTAAAAAATTGGAAAAATGTATTTTCTTTAAACGATTTGGCAAATGATGCAGATTTTAAAGTAAATGATAGAAAGAATGTTCAAAGTAAAATAATCTGCCATTTAGAAAACCTCACTAATGGTCTACTTCTTTTTATTGAATTTATTGGTACTTCTTAGGTATACAATACAGTTACATTCATCATTGGGATCTTGTATCTTTACCTGATGTATCTTGGTTCTTATTTTCCCCCCATACTGCTGCCCTCTCTTCCCCCCTCCACCCTTCCCTATTTACAGAGACTTTGTTCTCATTTTTCCCTTTTCACATATTTTTCTTTTCCCTTCTTTCCTTTCTCCTACCCTTCCCACTTCCCCTACTTCCTCACCCCTTTCTTTCTATTTCACGTTATCAATTATACAATTTGAAATTTATTTACATTTTTAAGTTTTTCACAACAGAGAAACTATTCGGTATTTACACATGTGTGACTTATGTATTTCCCTTAGGAGTATATCCTCAATATGCATCCATTTTCCTATAAATCACTCTAGCTTCTCATTCTTTATGGCTGGGTAGTATTCCATTTTATAGAAAAACCACATCTTCTTTATTCAGTCTCCTGTTGATGGGTTATTGGACCATTTCCAAGTTTTAGCTATTACAAATTGTGCTGCTATAAACATGGGAGAGTGTATATCACTATGGTATGATTCTTTTAATTCTTTTGGAAAGATACCCAGCAGAGGGATGGCTGGGTCAAATGGAACCTCTAGTCCCAGCTCTTTGAGGTATCTCCATATTGATTTCCATAGTGGTTGCACCAGTCTGCACTCCCACCAACAATGGAGAGGGGTTCCTTTCTCCCCGCAGCCCTGTCAGCATTTGTTATTAGTTGATTTCTTGATAGAAGCCATTCTTTCTGGGATGCTTTTACTTCTTTTTCTGAGAAATGTCTGTTCATTCCAGATGCCCATTTTTTAATTGGGTCTTTATACTTGGTGGTCTGATTTAAAAAAATTATTTCTATATTCTAGAGAGTAGATGGTCTACTTCTTGTTCTATTCTCAATGCATTTTGAGAAAAATCAAAATTCTCAAGGTCGTGCAAACAATGCTTAGCTCATTTCTCCCCTTTCTTCCTTCACACTTCCATTGGCTTTTTGCACTGGAGTGTGTGCGTGCGCGCGCGCATGCGCGCGTGTACCTGTGTGTGTGTGTGTGTGTGTAGTTAGGGGAAATGGGAAGGGAGAACATGATGAATCCTTCAGGAATCCCTTAGTTTAATTTAAGGCTTGGCCTTTGTCCTCAGAGCATACCAGTACAGGCGTCTGGGGACAGGAGCTTGCTTAGGCCCACTCACCAAAAGGATGAATGAATCATTCCTCAGTCCCAGGTACTTTAGCTCACAGCTATTACAAGTGAGTCTGAGTACCTGATTTATTTTTAAAAGTGACACTTGTAAAATGCCAACTTGTAATAGGTTCTGTAAGAAAATGTGCCCTGTGTTTTAAAAATTAATTTAATTTTATTTTTTAATTGAATTTATTGGTACATTCTAGGTATACAGTACAGTTACATTCATTACTGGGATCTTGTACCTTTACATGACAGGTTTAAAAATTAATTTTTAAATTACAAATAATTGTTGCAAACAAAAATTTATCATGAGTAATTTTTCCTTTTATAAGAAACAGTATTAGATTTATGGACCCTGAGAGCCCACCACTAATTTGTATGAAAAATGCATAGGTAGTAGGTGTGGGTTAAGAAACTGTGTTTTAAGTGTATGAGGGTATGTTGACTGTGGCCAGTGACGAGAAAGGTTACCTCGGCCCAGACATACAGGGGTCTGGTGCTTTAAACATGGAGTGATTGTGTATTTGTTCACAATGAAGTCTCAGTCATCTTGTCTGCTGGCTGCAGCAACCCTCATAGTACAGGGAAGGATAGGAGACAGCATAGAGGGAGGATCCTAACCTAGTTAACATTAGCTTGACAGACATCCTGGGAAAGCAAAAACTCAAATGGACTGCAAAGGGAGAGTCCTAGAAATGGGTGATGTGGGACATATTGGATGAATTTGACCTTGGGGCCACTCGAGTGTCAAGTGCCCGGAGAACAGATATCATTTATGTTATTGTATCAATCAGTGTTTACTAGAGAAATAAATTTAATGTAAGATACATAACTATATAAGAATTTAAAAGTTTGGCTTACAGTGGCCACCCACATAGGTGTGGAAAGGTACAAAAGGTATATTTGCATACTGGAGATCTGAAGGATCCAGTCAAAGGTTGAAGACCTGGAGCTCAATGTAGTGTCCTGGGCAAATTTGTATTAAGAGGCCGAAGGCAATAGAACAGAAGACTGAAGGCTGAAGAGTCAGTGCTGGAAACCAGGAGACAACCACTACAGTGAAACTGAAGACTGGAGCTCCTCTGAAGAAACAGAAGCAAGACTTCCTTTTCATTTCTCTTTTATTGCCACTTACAGCAAGGATGGGTCTTCTGTCTTCAGTAAAATGCTTCAGCCACACCCAGAACTGTGCCAATACAATTTAATGGATTTTATTTACTCAAGTTGACAAAATCAGTTCACTATCACAGTTATTGAAACACGGTGGCACCTTGGACAAATTCAGAACTCAGGTGTATATAATTGTAAATATGTATGTATACACAAGGAGTAGTGTATATAAAGGCAGTGTTACTGGTTCTTACATCTACCAAGCACTTTTATGTCAATACTAATGTAGGTGTGTTGAAAGAAAATATAGGTAATATGATCGTTTTCTACTTATATTTCACTGTTTAAAATAAGAGAATCTATCTATTAATTTAAACCTTATACCAAGGGTTCTGTATCCCAACCAAGTGTGTCATGGGGCTATTAAAAATAGCTTTCAAAGCAGTCTTGTCTGGCAAGATTAGAGCTGAAAGAAAAATTTCTCAAGGCAACTTCATGAAATGGTAAAACTGTGAAATTCTATTAAATTTTCTTTTCTTTTTTCTTTTTTTGGACTGGGGATTGAACTCTGGTCCTTGCACTTGGAAGGCAGTGGCGTCACCACTGAGCTAAATCCCCGGCCCTCTATTAAATTTTCTGTTTCACACTTAACACGCTTCCAGGAACTCTCATAAACACACAGAGACACACAGACAGACAGACAGACCCCCCCCACATCTTTATGGTCCACAGGGAGAGGGAGCTTCTAGATTCCTGGAGGTGGAATAAGTATGAATGAGTGCTTTATCATTTAATATTGTCCATCATTTCTCAAGGTGAACAAAAATAAATAAATCAGCAGTATTTTGTAGATGTGTACATGCTCCTATATTTGCATGTATGTGCTTGTTTTATTCCAGAATATATCAGTAATAAGTAGAAATGATATTTAGATAATAGTCTTTGGATCTTTGATGTCCAAAATATCATCCAGTTTGAAAGAAATTCCCTTTCCTTAAAGAGTGAGTGATTTCTAATGAGTTCCCTTCTCCACTTTTATTTTACAACTTAGAGGAACTGAGAAGCTTTTTTATTGCTAAGGCCCATGTCAAGCATTACAAGACATTTACATTTAATGATCAAGCATTAAACTTGCACACTGTTACTATAAATTAACGGTGTCTGTAGAACATTACAGAATTATGCTTTCACTAGAATGAATTTACACTGGGTAGTCCTGTTTCATTCTTTTGCATGTGGATATCAACATTTTCTGATACCATTCACTGAAAAGTTTCTTTCTCCCCATTGAATGGCTGTAGCATCCGTGTAAAAAAGAATTTAACCATGTGCACAAAGATATATCTGGCCTATTCCTTTGGTCTGTAAGTCTGTCTTCATGCCAGTCCCATATTGTTTCATTTATTGTAACTTTGTTTTTTTTCTTTTTATTGAGTTGATTGGTACATTTTAGGTGTACAGTACAGTTACATTTATCATTGGGATCTTGTACCTTTACAGGACAGGTCTTGGTTCTCATTTTTTCCCCTTGTCCCTGCCCTCCCTTCACCCTGTCCTCCCTTCCCCATTTAAAAACACTTTATTTCCAATTTTTTCATTTTCTCATATTTTTTTCTTTTCCCTTATTCCCTTTCCCCTACCCTTCCTACTTTCCCTACACCTTTATCCCTTTTCTTCCTATTTCACATTGTTAATTATCTCATTAGGATCTTGTGTACTATTATAGTTTTTCACACTAGGTATTGTAACTTTGTAGTAAGTTTTGAAGTCAGATGTGAGCCCTCCAATTTTATCAAGCTTATTTGAGCTATTCAGGGAACCTTGAGATTTCATATGAATTTTAGGATCTCTTAAATTTCTGAAAAATATTCATACTATGTGGACAAAGATTACATTCAATCAGTAGTGTTTGAGGTAGTATTGTCACTGAAACAATATTAAGTCTTCAAATTCATAAACATGGAAAGGTGACATATGCCTGTAATCCCAGCACTTTGAGAAGCTGAGGTATAAGGATCAGAAGTTCAAGCCCAGCCTGCTCAGCTGTGCAGCTGAGACCCTGTCTTAAAGTAGAAATAATTTGAAAAAGAAAAGAGCTAAGGATGTGTAACTCAGTGTTAAGACCCTGGTTTCAATTTCCAGTACAAAGAAAAAGGGGTGAGATGAAGAAGAAGAGGGGGAGGAGAAAGAGGAGGAGAGGAAGCAGGTGGTGTTATGTAAGTGAAATATGGTATGTGAACTTTGAGGGTGATTTTTTTCCATTAAATAAATTGCCTCGAGACTCATCCAGGTTGTTGCATACATTATGTATTCATAGCAGTTTACTACTAAAAAGCTTTCTGCTGTATAAATGCACATTACAGCTTTCTCAATCATTCATCTATTGTATTTTGATTTTTTTTTTTTTGGTACCAAGAATAGAACTCAGGCCCTTCTGCTTGTGAGGCAGGTGGCGGAACCACTAAGACAAATCCCCAGCCCAACCATTCATCTATTTAAGCTCATTTGATGTTTTTGTGTTTTAATATTATGAATAGAGCTCCTATGAACATTCATACATAGACTTTCATATATAATAAGTTGTTCCATACACTGTCATGGCACATCCTGTTCCATCTTCATGTTTAATTTTTTTTTTTTTTTAGTTCAGACTAGTTTTTTCAGTTTGGCTGTTTGTCTTACTTTCTTACTTGGTTTTGTTTTATTTTTTGAGCAAGCACATGTGCAAGGGCAGTTACGCATGACTGAAACCAAGAAAGAGATTTCCCAGGGATAGTTTAAGTGACAAATTCTTTCTTCTATGTCTTACTCTTCCTTTTAGAAGGGGGCCAAAGGGTAGTGGTTTGGCTTCTGCAGCTGATTCTTGCTGAGGATGGGCACCATCATAGGGCCCAGTAGAGCAGAACTTTACCTTAGCTAGCTTAAGAAAGGTCTTGTCACCAGGCTCAAGTCCGAATTGCTCCTACCCCTGAGGCACAATCACCTAAAATTTAATGGATCACAAAGTGACCTTTTGCTTTCAAAGGTTAAAGACAATTTCACTGGGTGAATTAAATCAAAATCGATGCTAGAGCTCAGGACAATGGCCTTTATGATCCCTACTGATCTGTGGTGTGAATCCAGATACCAGCACAGCCAAGAGGCCAGAGGTGCACAAGGGAGGTTGCTGGGCTTCGGGGGTACTGCAGGAACCCACATGGCTCTGCCTCCTATGGGTCTGCTGCCAAGGGCTTGGAGAGAGCTGTAGGCCAGCTCCACATAGTTCCACCTTTTACTGATCTGGTCTCTTTCTTTTTTCTCTCCTTTCTCTATGTTATTCACTCTCTTGCTCTTCCAATTGCTGTTCATCTCTCTTTTTTTGTTCATGTTCCTGCCCTAATATGAATTTTTTCTTTCTTTTTCTTTTTTTCTCTCTTTTTCCTTCTCCTGATTGTCATTAGTGTCAGAGGAAAGTGAATAGAGTTTCTAACTTCCCCATTACTGTTGGTTGTTCTATTCTCATATTTGTTCTTTCATATACTGTCTTTTACTCTTGTATTCAACAGTTTCCAAGAGTTTGCATGATCTTCCTGTGTTCTCTGGCCTCAATTCTAACCTTTCCCTACCCTACTATCTATCCCTCCCACTCCAACTCCTTATAAATTCCCCGTCCTGAAGGATAAAGTAGCTATATTAAAGAGTTCATTCATTATAAACATATTTGGGGCTGGTCCTTGATTTTGATTTAATTCACATAGTTAAAGGTGATAGATTAATACCTACCACAAATTGTCATTTTCTAAACTGTGCTTGATGCTATTGTGTTGCTGATTGTATCACTTGGGCTAAGGTGTTGTGATTGATCAGTTGTACTTCTTGGTATAATGAAAAGGAGATTGACTCAGTGTCATTATTTTCTCTAGTTGTGTAAAATATACTGTTGGGATTTCAATCAGGATTGCATTGAATCTCTGTAGCAATTTTGTAATTATGGTCATTTTCACTATGTTGATTCTTCCTTCTCATGAGCAAGGAATGTTTTTCCATTTTCTTATATCCTCTTCAATCTGTTTTTTCAGAGTGCCATAGTTTTCAGTGTAGAGTTCTTTTGATTCCTTCATTAGATTGATTCTAAGATATTTCATTTTTGGATGCTATTGAGAAAGGAATTGCTTTCCTAGTTTCTCTCTCAGTGAGTGTTATTTGTCTAAAAGAAGGCTACTGATTTTTGAGTGTTGACCTTGTATCTACTCTACTGAATCTGTCAATTAAGTCTAGAAATATTTTGGCAGAGTTTTTTGGGTGTTCTTTGTAGAGTATCATATCATCAGGAAAGGACAGTTTAAATTCTTCCTTTTATTTCTTTATTGATTTTATTTCTTTCCCTTGCATAATTGTTAATATTTCCAAAACTACATTGAATAGGAGTGGTGATGGTGGATATCCTTTTATTGTTCCTGATTTTAGCATGAAGGTTTTCTGTTTTTGACCATTTAGTATGATGTTGGCTGTTGGTTTTCACAGATAGACTTTATCAAGTTGAGTTAAAGACCATCTATTCCAATATTCTGCAGGGTTTTTCTCATGAATTCATTCTATTTTTCATTATTTGATATAATTAGCATTTGATGATGTTGAGCAGCAGCTATTCTATGATTTATGCGTTTAGATATCCATTGTACTATACAGGACCAAACAGAAGAAGTAGTCTAATAATTATTGGCACTACTAGAGTGCTGACCCAGGCTTTCCATCCTGATAAGTTGAACCCAAAATTGTATGCCGGGTCTTCAGTACCAAATTCCTTCCTGAGCACCTTGATACTTAATTTATCTAGTGATTCTTATATTACTCCAGATTTGTTTGCATAATAACAACATTCTTCCCCTAAAAACAGGCAGATGCCTCCTCTCTGAGAAGTAAGCAAATCAAGGGCTCATCTATTTTGTTAACACCACATTAGCCAATTAGTCTAACTGAGTTTCTAAGGCTTGAGTAGTACCTTGAATTTCCTCCAGGTCCTTCCCGATTTCTTGTCTTAAGGCCATGAACTGTTGTCCTTATCCAAGGGCTGTGACACTCACAGTGAGGCTTCCAGCTATGGCTAGTGCTGCTAATAAAGGGAGAACAATTGAGTCTCTCTTTTTTCTTGTCAAACCACTTGTTGCAGCCATAAAGAATGAGAAAGTAGAGACATTTATAGCTAAATGGATTCATGTTGTGGCATCATAAGTGAAATAAATCAGACACACCTGAGTAAACACGAAATAGTTTCTCTGTTGTGAACAACTGAAAGTGTAAATGTGTTACAAATTGTATAATGTGAAATAGGAAGAAAAGGGCTAAAGGAATAGAGAAATTGAGAAGGGTAGGGGAAGGAAAGAAGGGAAAAGAAAAAATATGAGAAAAATAACAAAAATTAAAACAAATTCTTTGTAAATAGGGAATAATGGAGGTGGTGAAGGGAGGGCAGGGTTTTGGGGAAAAGATAAGAACCCAGATATCATCATGTAAAGGCACAAGGTCCCAATGATGAATGTAATTATGCTCTATACCTAAAAAGTACAAATAAACTTAATGGAAAAATATGAAGTGTCCACACAGTGCTGTTTTTTGGGATATGCAAAATGCTAGAGTTTTAATGTCACAGAGGCTTCCACCCATATATCAAAGGGAGTGCATGAAACTGTGAGAGTGAAGCCAAGAGTGGATTGGAGTGCCCAGGAAGTTGTAGATGCAAGGAGCATGAATCTTTTCCTAGAAAAGCAACAATTAATGAGTGGAGCCAGCCCAAGAGAGAAGTCATATGGGCTATAGCTGAAAAGTCACAGGCCGGGCTCCTTAAGGCTCTGGATCTCATATTTCACCACAACCTGCCCAGGCATAGAGCTACAAGGTTTAATATTTGCCCTGTGAGTTTTTGTCATGCTTTTGCCCTATTCCTTCATATCTTGCTATTTCTCTGTTTGGGAAATGGGAAAGCTTACCCTGTGCCATTGTATGTTGAAAGAGTTTAATTTTTTTTTCAGGGGCTCACAGCTAACAGTTTGCCTTGAGAGCCAGAGGAGACTTTGGAATTGTGTGTTTCAGAAATGCTGGAACTTATAAGACTTTAGTGATTTAGAGATGGGTACATCCAATTTTGCATAATGAGATAGAGTTAAGCCCTTGGAGGGCTTGAGCAGAATGCTATTGTTTAAATCTAAAATGTCCCTAAAAAGTCTCATGTATTTTGAAGGTAATTGGATCGTAAAGGCACTATAATCACTAAATCATCAGTGGATTACTTCATTGATGAGTTTATGGCTGACTGAATTTGCTTTTGGGTGGCATGGCATTGTTGGTGGTGGATCACTGGGCACATGATCTAGAAAGGTA
>NW_022900951.1:57645479-57648702 GCF_012274545.1 Fukomys damarensis | reverse complement strand
TTGAACTTCCAGAACAATGACCCTCTTTCTTTATAATTCACCCAGTCTGTAGCACTGCGCTACTGGCAACAGAAAATTAACTGATACAAAAGGAATTGGTTCATTTCACCAAAATGATCAAATTGTGTTAGAGTTGTTTATACTATTCCTCTATTATATTTTAATGTCCACAGAAACCAAAATGATGTTCACTCTTTCATTTCTGATATTAGTAATTTATGTTTTCTTTCCCATTTTCTTTGTTAATCTCACTAGGATACTGTCAATTTTATCAATGTTTTGAAATTACCAGCTCTTGATTAGTTTGCTTTATCTATTATTTTCCTGTTTTTAATTTCACATATCTGCTGCAATTATTCTGCCTAGTAATTTGTAAATTGCTGTATTTTATAGTTAGCAAAGGGTATGTTTAGGTTATTGATTGGGATAAGTTGATTTTAACCATGATTTTCCATGTATTTAACAAATTTTGATGTTATATTTTCCACTTACTTTAAAACACATCTTAGTTGTTGTGAAGTTTATTCAACCCAGGTGTTATTTAGAAGTAAATTATCTTTTAGATATTTTTATTATCTTTCTGTCATTGTTACTTATAGTAACTTCATTGTAATCAGAAAGCATATTTTTATGATTTTCAAATTATTAAAATGTATTTTATTGTTTGTTATATAATCTATTTTGGTAAATTCATGATAAAAAAGAATGCAAATTTGGATGCTGATATATATATATATATATACATGTATATATATATTTGAATATATATCTGAATATATATTTATATATATCTGAATTTTTTTATTAAGTTTATTGATACATTTTAGGTATACATTATGGTCCCATTCATAATTGGGAATTTGTACCTGAACATGATATATCTTGCTTCTTGTTTTTTCCCCCATTTCCTTCCCTCCCTTCCACCCCTCCCTATTTACAAAAACTTTGTTTCTGTTTTTTCCTTCTTTTCTCATATTTTTTCTTTGCCTTATTTCCTTGAATGATATAATTAACAAATGTGAATTATATCTTGTGTATTGATGGTGCTATTCAGGTCAGCTGTATCTCACTAATTTCCTGCCTGCCGCATCAGTCATTTATTGATAGGTGTAGAAATCTCCAACTCTTATAGTCTATTTATCTATTTCCCTTTGTTCCTCTAGTTTTTATCTTTTGTATTTTAATGCTCTGTTGTTATATATGTGCACATTGAGGATGAGTGTCTGTTTGAAGATTTTAACTTATTATCATGACACAATGCCCCTCTTTATTTCTGATAATTTTACTTTTTCTGAAGTCTGATTGCTGTAAAATTAATATACATACTCTACCTTTCTTTTCCTCCCTGCTTCTCTCTCTCTCTGTTTCTCTGTGCCTGTCTGTCACTGTCTAGCCCCCACCCCGTCTCTCTCTCTCTCCTCCCTCTCTTCCCACTACCCTCCCCTCCCCTCTCTCTCTTTGCTATTTTTATCACACTTGGGATTGAATCCAAGGCCTTCACACTGAGCTACAGCTTCAGTCCTTTATTTTAATTTCGAGTCAGGAACCTACTAAGTTGCTGAGTTACCTAGGCTAGGATCAAACTTGTGATTCTCCTGCCTCATCCTCTCAGAGTGTTGAGATTGCAAGCATATGTCACCATACCTGACATTCCCCTATGATTAGTATTAATATTGTATGTTTTTAACTTTAGCTTTACTATATCTGAAACTCTGTATTTAAAGTAAATTTTTACATATACTTTTTTGTAATCACTTTGACAACTTCTTTTAAATTAATGTATCTACTCATTTTTAAATTAATTATAACATTGCTAGATTAACATATACCATATATGAACATGCTTCCTTCTTTCTATCCCACCACATACTGGGGATTAAACTCAGGACCTTGCTCTTGAGACGCAGTCACGGTGCAACTAAGCTAAATCCCCGACCCTTCTTTGAATTCTTTATCCTTGTTTTTTGTTTGTTTTTGGTCTTCCTCTCTTTGTACTTGTGTGGTGTTAAGTATTGTATATGATTCCATAGTATCTCTTTATAGCATTATTACTAGAATTCATTTTTAAAAAGCATTACCTTAGAGTTTGTAATATACATTTACAACTAACTTAAGCCAGTCTCAAATGACACTATATGGCCTTAGGTGTAGGTACTTTATAATAAAGTGTTTCAATTCTTTTTCATTCATTATTACATTGCTGTTATTTATTTTACCCATCACTAAGCTATAATCACCCAATACCTTCTTACTGTTATTTTAAAGGAATTGTGACCACTGAATAAAAATGAAATATTTATTTCACTTTCATTTGTTCTAACAATTTTCTTTTCTTTACGTAGATCCAAATTTTTAATCCATATCATTATTACTCTGTCGGGAAGACATTTTGGTTTTCTTGCAAGACAGATTTAATGGTTATAAATTTTCTCAAACATTGTCTAAGAAAATCTTTACTTCTCATTCATTAATCAGAATGGTAATTTGAATATTAATTTTGTAAGATACAAGAAAATTGATTCATTCATAGGAAAATGGATACATATTGAAGATATACTCCTAAGTGAAATAAATAAGTCACACGTGTAAATACCGAATAGTTTCCCTGGTGTGAATAAACTGTAATAATACATAAGATCCTAATAAGATTACTGACATTGAGAAATGGGAAGAAAGGAGCTAAAGGTGTAGGGAAGGTGGGATGGGCAGGGGAAGGGGAATAAGGGAAAAGAAAAAAATGTGAGATAATGAAAAGGTGGAAATAAAGTGACTGTAGATGGGGAGGGGAGGAGGGGGTGAAGGGAGGGCAGGGACAGGGGGAAAAATGAGAACAAAGACCTGTCATGTAGAGGTACAAGATCCCAATAATGAATGTAACTGTACTGTATCCCTAAAATGTGCCAATAAACTCATTTAAAGCTGAAAAAAATTTGTTTGATGAAGTAAGGATGCTTTTCAGTTTTCAACAATTTAAATATTTAATTCACCATTTTCTTCTTTATGTGTTTTTGAAGACAAGTCCAATTTAATTCTTATTCCAGTTTCTGTGTAATTCAGAAGATTTATTCTCTGATTTCTTTCAAAATTTCGCCCTCTTGTTTCTTTCAAGATTTTCTATTCATCTTTGATTTTTTTGGATTTTGAATATACATGTAGATGTAGACGTTTTGTTCTTTATTCTGCCTATGATTTTGTGAGCTTCCTGAAACTATTCTTCAATGTG
>NW_022900951.1:57634939-57636420 GCF_012274545.1 Fukomys damarensis | reverse complement strand
ACAAGGTACAAGATCCCAATAATGAATGTAACTGTACTGTATCCCTAAAATGTGCCAATAAACTCATTTAAAGCTGAAAAAAATTTGTTTGATGAAGTAAGGATGCTTTTCAGTTTTCAACAATTTAAATATTTAATTCACCATTTTCTTCTTTATGTGTTTTTGAAGACAAGTCCAATTTAATTCTTATTCCAGTTTCTGTGTAATTCAGAAGATTTATTCTCTGATTTCTTTCAAAATTTCGCCCTCTTGTTTCTTTCAAGATTTTCTATTCATCTTTGATTTTTTTGGATTTTGAATATACATGTAGATGTAGACGTTTTGTTCTTTATTCTGCCTATGATTTTGTGAGCTTCCTGAAACTATTCTTCAATGTGTGTCACTAAATTTGAAAAATTTTGACATTAGTACTTCAAGTATTTCTTCTCTCTTTTTTTTCTCTTTCTATTTTAAGTTTTGTTTGGTGATGCCAACATTTTTTAGTTGTCTTGCAGTCCTTGGATATTTGTTCAATTTAAAAAATTATTTTTCTTTGTTTTTCAATTTAGGAAGTCTCTCTATATATTCAAGCCCACTAATTCTTTTCTCAGCCATTACCAACCTAATGAAGTACTCATCAAAGGCATTCTTTATTTCTGTTACTATCTTTTATCAATTACGATTTCTTTTGGATTTATTTTAGACTTTTTATCTTTCTGCTTGTATCTCCCATCTATTTTTATATATTTTCCACTATTTCCCTTGCAACTTTTCGATGAGAAAAGAAGGCTGTCGTGTGCTATTGTGGATGTTTCATGCTCCAAATTGGTTAGTCTTTGGTAAATAATTTTCTTTGAAGAAAAGCATTTGTTAAGAATTACAGTCCACTGTTGGTAATTTCAAAATGTTTTCTCTCCCTACCATCATTAAAACATGAAGAAATTTTTCTCAGGAACCTGGTAGGGATCTTCTAAGTAAAACTCATAATATTGTGAAGCTACATTGAGGGATGACAGGTCATTGATTTTATCTCTTAAACTTGTTCTGTTTCCGTCTCCAGGAATTAGTATTTACTCTCTAATATTCCTTCAGGGCTAAAGCAACTGCTTCTGTTCCTGGTAAACTAATTATAATTATGCATCTCTCCACCTCAATTGTCTTCTGGATTTAAGGACAGTTTATCTTTTCAGCATTGAGGTTGAAACAGTGGGCTTTTGTACTGAGCTGTATTCTGTATTTCAAACCTCTTTGCATTTTAATTAATTAGTTAATTAATTAATTATTTTTTGGATATGACCTCGTTAATTCACTAAATTGCCCAGACTGAGCTCAAACTTGTGATCATTATGCTCAGACTCCCAGACCACTGGGATTACTAGTCTGCTCCATTGTGTCCAACTTGAGGACAGTTTTTTTTGTTTTGTTTTTTGTTTTTGTTTTTTTGTACCAGGGATCGAAGTCAGGACCTTATATTTGCCAGGCAGACACTATGACAGCTTTAT
>NW_022900951.1:57608644-57634670 GCF_012274545.1 Fukomys damarensis | reverse complement strand
TGAATGATGATTTCCAGTCATTTTGCATGTTAGTCCAGAAACTAATGCTTGCTTTTTAATGTCAAGCCACCCTTACCTTACTAAAATAACTATCACTTAGTAACCTTACTTATTCACATTGCTGAAGTGAAGTTCACTTAATATTTTTTCTTTATAAATTTCTGGATTCATTTTGTTAGTATTTTTCCATATTAGTTGATACAACAGATTAGTCTTTAGCCTTTTCAAAACTATTTTCTTTGTTTGATTCAGTAATTAATATAATATTATTATTATAAATGTTTTTCTGTTGTTTTTCTGAGACAGAGTCTCACTATGTAGCCTGGGCTGGCCTCAAATTCACAGAGATCCTCCTGTTTCATCCTCCTAATTTCTGGGATTACAGGTATGGACCACCATGTACAGCATAAATAACTTTTGAGGTAATCTCTCTTAATTTTCCGGAAAAGAGCATATTTAGTGTTAATTCTTATTTTAGCATTTTGTAGAATTTCCCAGTAGAATTGATGTGGGCTTGAAGATTTCCTTAGTGGAAGGATGTACAATTTGGGTTTATTTTAATACTTCAAAAACTATTTTTATTTGTGTTTCATTAATTTTTTTGAAGTTTAGTCAGTTTCCTCTAAGTTGTCCAGTTTCTTTACGTAGAATTTTTCCATAGTATACCTTCATTATTGTATTAGTGAATCTAAGATCTATAGTGACACACCCTATTTCATTGTTGGTATTGATAATTTGTATATTCTCTTTTTTTCAGCTTTAATTGAGTTTACTGGTACATTTTAGGGATACAGTACAGTTACATTCATTCTTGGGATCCTGTACCTCTACATGACAAGTCTTGGTTCTCATTTTTTCCCCTTACCCCTACCCCCCTTCACCCCCTCTTCCCTTCCCTGTTTACAATGTATATTCCTTTTTTAAAAGTTTGTTTTTCTAGACAGAAGTTTACAACTTTGTTAATTTCAAAAGAGTTAGCCTTTATACCAACTTTTCTATCATGCTTATTGATTTCAGCTATTCATTTTCTCTGTATTTTTCTTATTGCTTTGCTAGTTTGAGGTGGAACCTTAGATTATGCTTTGCTTGTTTTGCTTTTACCTAATGTAACTACTATATAAATTTCCATCTAAGCCATATTTTATATGAATGTCACAAATTTTGGAATAATACTTTTTAAATTTTAAAATAATTTTTATCTTTTTTGACACTATTTGAATAATGAAATACTATCATTTGCAGGAAAATGGATATCACTTTGTTAGAGGAAATAAGGCAGACATAGAAAAATAAATACATATATATGTTACATATTTCAATGACCACAGTGTTTTAGTATGCATCCATGCTGCAGCATCTATCCAATCTTTATTTATGGATTATTTAAAATTATGTCTTTTAATGTCCAAGTGTTTGGGGATTTTCTTTTTATCTTTATATTTTGAATTCTAGTTTGATTCCACTGAGATCAAAATAGTACATTCTATGCTGCTTTAATCCCTTTACTTTGCTTACACTTGCTTTGACATTGGTCAGAGCCTATCTTAGTGGAAGTTCTATGTCTTTAGGTTGATTACATTTTTAACCCAAAGATTTAGTTGAAGCAATATATATATAAAATATATATATACATATATAATTTGCCATATTATATAACTATGACTGAGTATACAATTCATTGGTATCAATTATGTTCAAAATGTTTGTCAACATGAATACTCTATATTTCTAATATTTTTCATAACCTCAAACAGACCATTGTAATCAAACAATATTTTCCATTCCACTTTTTCTCCCATCCCCAGATAATGAAATTCCTGCCTCTGTGAATTTGCCTATTCTAGATGCTCATTTAAGTGGAATCACAGAATATTTGTCCTTCTAAGAATAATGAAATCCTATAATTTGGAGGAAAATGGAGGTCATTTTGTTAGGTGAAATAAGCCAGACATACAAAAAAAGTACATATTTATGTGACGTATTTCAATGTCTACAGTGTTGTAGTATGCATCCATGCTGTGGCATCTATCCAATATTTATTCATTTTTATAAACTAGCTATTCTACTGTATGGATACAACAGTTTTTTAACCTATTGTCAGTTAATGGATAGGTGGGTTAATTCTATCTGTTAAATATCGTGAATGTTATAGCGGATTATGGTATATATATCATGAGTCTTTATTTTAATTCTTTTAGGTATATGTCTAGGGGGAGAATTGCTGGATCAAATGATAATTCTATGTTTAGCTCTCTCAGCAACCACCTGTTTTGTATAGTGGCTGACCCATTTTATATTCCTGCCAGAAATGCAGAAGGTTCCAATTTTCCCGTGTTTGTGAGCACTTTTTATTCTCTATTTTATATATTGTACTGGTTCCTGTAGATATGAAATAATATCTAATTAAGGTTTTGACTTTTATTCTCTAATAATTAATGATGTTGAGAATTTTTTCAAGTGTCTATTGTACATTTCTATATCCTTTTCAGATAAATTTCCATTTAAGTATCACTTATTTTTAAACTGTTTGACATTTTATTGTTAATTTGTACAAGTTTGTAATAGATAAATGAAAGAAAAAATTGGTGAAACAAAATAAAGACTACATGGAAAATACTTGGAGCAGAAAATGAATGAAGAGGAATGATGAAAGTTTGAGTACTTCAGTATAGTTATTATAAACTTCTTATAAACTAGTCATACAAATAGCAAAAGCTGTTTCTATTAACCATTCCCATAAATTTTGGGACTCGGCAAATATTTGGATTATTGAAGTTAAAGAAGAACTTGAGCAAGCCAAAGGAATAGAAATGTTATTTAGAGGAATAGTAACAGAAATTTTCATAAACCTTGAAAATCATATAAATGTTCAGGTTCAGGAAGATCAAATGTAACCAGTAAAAGTTACATTAATCCAATATACCCCAAGTCATGTATTTAAGTTCTTAAAGATGAGAAATAACTGTGTAGTTTTTGGCAGTAAGAGAAAAAATAACAACATGTAATGGTGTCCCAATTAATCTGCGAGCAGAATTTCGTAGCAGAAACTTTACAGTCTAGGAGACAGCCACATAAGATTTTCACAGAAACAAAGGGGGCAGTGAAGAAAGTACCAAGTGGGAATACTAAAGCTATCTCTGAGAAATAAAGGAGAAAGAAATATACTAAGATACAAAAAATGCTGAGTGAATCTATTTCTATCAGGACTGTCCAACCAGAAATGTTCAAGGAAATTATTTGAACTGGAAGAAATAAACTGTAGTGAGTAAAAAGAAAACATCAGAAAATACAAAGTCACTACAGAGAGAAAATACAAAGAAAAAACCAAATAATTTAATATTGTAAACATGGTGCAAAATTTATATCTTTAGTATGAAGAATAAAAAAATAAAATCAATAACTGTATAAATATACTAAGTGATAGAGATAAGAGAAAGACAGATAATGGGACGTCTAAAATTAAAAATAAACATAAATGCACTGCTAATGCTGACTATTTTATTATTATCTACTTTCTGTTTTGTTTCTTTGTCATCATGAAATTTGCTGACATTTCAAAACTACTTACTATATTCAAGAAATTTTTTTTGTAAGTGTCATGGTAACTACAAAGCAAAGATCCACATTAAATAAAAAATAAAAAAGAAAGGAATTAAAATAAAGTATTTGAAAATGTCAGTTAACCACAAAGGAGGGTGGATAAGAGAGGGAGACAAAGAAAGGAGCTAAAATAAAACTGCAAAATTTAGCTGTAGTAAGTAATAACCTATCAATGATTACATTTAATAGATTAAAATTTCCAAGTAAAAGGCATAGAGTGATGAGTGGATTTGAAAAAGAAGATCCAACTGTATGTTTCTAACTTATGTCATCTCTATGAACATACATATGCTGAGATGGAGTGGATAGAATAAGACTCCTTGGAAATTCAATCCACAGCAAAGCAAGAGTAGATATATTTCTATCATATAACAGACTTTAGGGCCAGGGATTTAGCTCAGTGGTTCTGCCACCTGCCTTCCAAGCACAAAGACCCAAGTTCAATCCCCAGTACAAAAAAAAGACTTTAAATCAAAAGCATTAAAACGAGATGAGGAAAGTTATTACAAAATGACAATTCATCAAGAAGAAATGCCAATTTAAAATATATATGTACCCTACATGGGAGTATACAAATATATTAAACAAATACAAATAGAGCTAAAGGGAGAGATTAACTGCAATAAAATAATAATTGAGGATATTAACACTCCAGCTTTAAAAATGGAGGGATCATTCATACAGAGTATCAACAAAGAAATAGGAAAGTTAAATTACACCCTAGATCAAATTGATCAAATTATAGATGTCTACAGAACACTGTATCCAACAGCTGCAGAGCACACTATTCTCTCATCAAAATATAGATATTCTCCAGAATAGAACATAAAATAAGCCACAGGTCCCTTCTGTACATTTCAAAATTAAATAATATCAACATATTTCCAGCAATCATGCAATAATCTTGGAACTCAATGAGAAGAGACATTTCAAAACTGTAAAAATACATGCCCCAGGGATGTAATTCAGCAGCACTGCACCTGCCTGGCAAGTGCAAGGTGCTGAGTTCAATCCCTGGTACCAAATAAATAAATAATTAAATAAAATTCCTTTTGAACAGCTAATGGATGAAAGAAAGAATCAACAAGAAAATGTTCTCAAAGCAAAAAATAGAAACAGCCTGTCATAACATATTGGAACACAGAAAATATACTACTAAAAGGGAAGTTTAAAGCAACCTACATCTATATTGAAAAGGCAGAAAGATTTCAATTAAACAAACAATTGTTATGTATTAAGAAGCTAGGAAACTATAGGAAACCAAGCCAAAAATTGGTAGAAGGAAAAAATAAATAAGATCAGATCAGAAATAAATAAATTAGAAGTTTAAAATTTTAAAATATAAATAAAATAATACGTTTGATGGAAAAATTGTGAAACCAAGAGACTCTTATCTATACTAAGAAAAAGAGATGACTCAAATTCATGAAATCAAAGATGAAAAGAGAAACATAACAACTGACACTGGAAAAATAAAGATGGTCATTAGAGTCTTGTATGAAGAATTATACACCAACAAATTCTATAACCTTGAAGAAATGGAGAAATCCTTAAACATATAGATCTTACCAAGAATGAATGACAATAAAGAATTAGAAAACCTAAAGAGAACAACAGGTAAAGAGATTGAATAAATAATAAAAGTTCTCCCACCAAAAGAAAGCCCAGAACAAATGCTTCACTACTTATTTCCACCTGACTTTTAAAGAAATAACAATTTGAATGAATTATTCTAAAAAGATGGATGAAGAAGCAATTCTTTCCAACTCATTCTGCAAGGCCAGCATTTCCTTGATATCCAAAGCAGATATGAACACAATAACAACAATAAACTGCTACAGGCCAATATTATTGAATAAAATAGATGTAAATAAATCCTCAACAAAATAGTAGATAACAAATTCAACAGCACATTAAAAACATGTATTCATTAAGTTCAAGTGGGATTAATCTCATCAAAACAAAGATGGTTAAGCATACACAAATCAGTAAACACTATAGAACACATAAATAGGATGAAGTACAAATACATATAATCATCTCATTATATGCAGAAAAGACACTTGATAAAATCCACACTCATGATAAATTCTGAATTAGCTACAGAAGGAGTGTACTTGGACATAATCAAGGCCATACTTAATAAGCCAACAGCTAACATCATACCAAATGGCCAAAACTTGAAAATCTTTTAAAATCTGGAAAAATACAATGATGTCCACTTTCACTCCTTTTATTCAAAATAGTACTGGAAGTTTTAGCCAAAATATTCAGGCATGAGAAAGAAAGAAAAGGTCATCCAAATTGAAAATAACTCAAATAGTGATTGTTTGTAGGTGATGTGCTCTTATATAGAAAAACCCAAAGATTCCACCCAAAACATCTATTAGAAATAATAAATTAATTCAGCAAAATGACAGGATACAGGACCCACATACAAAATTAGCTGCATTGTTATGTGCAAGTTATATAAAATAGAAATTAAGACAAAAGTCCAATTTACAATTACTACAGTACATTTCAGAATAAATTCAACCCAAAAGGTATAAGCTTTCTAAAATGAAAACTATTAAACTCTCATGAGAGAAGCTGAAACTGACAAGAAAATTGGAAAGACATCTTATGTTCATGGGTCAGAGGAGTCAATTTGTTAAAATGCCCATAATAATCGAAGCAATCACAGATTGAAGGCAATTCCTTAAAAATACACATGACATTTTCCAAAGAAGTAGGAAAAGTATCCTAAAACTTGTGTAGAACCATTAAAACCCTAAATAGTCAAAGTCATTTTGAGCAAAAGAACAAAGCAGAAAGCATTATAATACTTAACCTCAGAATGTTCTAAGTAGCTAAAGTAACCAAAACAACATGAAACTGGCATAAAAACAGACACATTGACCAATAGAAAAAAAATATAGAGTCTGGAAATAAGACCATCTACCTACAACCAACTAGTTTCCAACAGAGGTGCTGAAAACATGCACTGTAGAAAGACAACTTTTCAATAAATGATGCAGGGAAAATTGAATATTCACATGCAGGAGAATGAAACATCTCTTCTTTGTTACAGGAATAAACTTAAAATGGATTAAAAGTCAAACATAAGACTGAAAATTTTGTAACTACTAAAACCATACGGGAAAAGTTTCAGTACACTTTAGGATAGGCAAAGAGTTGTTTTTGTTGTTGTTTTTGCTGTTTTGTTTGGACAAGACCAAAAAAGCACAACAAATGATAACAAATATGGGCAAATGGGATTACATTGGACATAATCAACAGAGTGAAGAGACCAGTTAAAGAACTGGAGAAAGTATTTACAATGTACTATATCCAGAATACACGAGGAACTCAAAAACTTGAAAGCACACAATAGAGAGTGTAATTTTAAAATTAGGCAAAATACTTAATGACTGTACTCAAAAGAACCCATGCAAGTAGTCAAGAAGCATATGAAAAAAGGCTCAGTATCATTAATTATCAGGAAAATGTAAATAAAAACCACAATGAAATGTCACTTCAGCCAAATAACAATGGTTATCATTACAAATACTAAAGGTAATAGGTATTGGCAAGGATGTGGCAGAAAGAGTACCCTTGCTTATTGCTGATGGAACTGTAAATTAGTGCAGCTATTATAGAAAATAGTATGGGACCTTCTGAAAATTTTAAAACAGAACTTACATAGGATCCACTAGTATCACTACTTGGTTTATATGCAAAAGAAATAAAACCAGCATGTTGACGCAACACCCACATTCCATGTTTATTGCAGTACTATTCATGATAGCCATGAAGCCTGAAGCGTACACTACCTGATGAATAGATAAAGGAAATATGGTATAGATAACACAATGGATCACTATAAACCCATGAAAAAGAATGAAATAATGTCATGTTTAAAAACAAAAATTGACCTGGAAATCATTATGTACGCTAAGTGAACTGTAACCCAAGCCCAGAATGATGAGCACCATCTTATCTCACATATGGAATTTAAAAACTTTGATCTCAAATAAATTGAGAGCAGAATAGTGATTTCCAGAGATTAAAATGAATACAGGGGAGAGAAGAATGGGGAAAGTTTGATTATGGATAGCAAGTTATGGTTAGAAATAAACAAGAAGGTCTGGTGTGCTCTTGTGTAGTAAGGTGACTATAGATAAGAAAAATGTCTTGAAGATTTCAAGTAGCTAAATGAAAGGATTTTCAAGGTTTCTACTATAAATAAATGATAAAAGTTTGAGGAAACAGTGAGTCTAATCTGATTTAAACATTTAAAATGTACAATTTATAAAATATTGTATGTTGCCACATTAATATGTATACTTTTTATGTTTTTAATGTAACACTTGGAAATAAGTTTAGTTTTTAAAAAGTCAGTAGTAGGTGGGTGGCTACAATGGCAGATTAGAGCTGGCAGCACTATGGGAGAAATAAAGCTTCCAAACTGTTTTATGTCTCATGTACAGTTTGTGTCTCCTGAAATTGAAGAATGAATTCTAAGGTACAATAGAGGTTAAGAGTAAGAAAGGTGTATTGAGAGATAGCTCTTGAGAGACAGGAGGGGTCCTGAGTGGATTGTCATTGAAGCTCTTTGTCAGGGGCAATTTATGTAGAAAAGTCACAATGTGGTCATAACATGGGTCCAACTAAATCAACCTATAGAATTACAAGTATAGCTGCTTAGCTAATATTGATCCAATAGGGAAGCAAGTCATGTAAGGGTATATGGAAAGAACAAAGACATTTTTGGAAGGGGTAAGTCCAGATGCTCTTGTCCCCAACCTGGGTAACTGATGTCTATCTGGATTTTACTGGACCAGGTGATATCAATCACAGCACAATCTCAAGTTAGTGTTTATCCCTCAGGGAGACTTTTAAACCTGATCATTTTATCTTTATCTTGAGGTCTGGCTTTTAACGGCTTCACCTCCAGCCACAGTTTTGGTGTGGTCTCATCTTTTGCACTGACTTTCTTGAGGGCTAGTTCCTGTCTGATTGTCTATTGTCATCAAATTAGTTGCCTATAATAGCAGCCCTCAAGATACACTTGGATTTCACTCTCCAGGATCTTCAGGTACTTAGAAATGGGGGTGAATGAAAAACCCATGATGGGAACACAACATGAAGGAGAAGTCCATCAAATAATACCCAGTATCAAAGGTGCTTAGAAAAAAGGAGGTTCACATCTCAACCCCAGAGCAGCTTACAATTTAGGAAACATGGACTGAATAAGCCCCCTCCCCGGAGATCAGTGGCAGACTATTGCCTGAGCAGATTCACGCTGTCCTCCTTCACTCTGAAACAATAGAAGGTGTCTGATTATAACAGAGGAGAGGGAGAGAGAGAGAGAGAGAGAGGAGAGAGAGGGATGTCATGCCCAGGGGAGTTCAGATAAAGCATGACAGCTCTGCCGCTGAGGAAAAAAGAAGGAGGCCAGCAAGGTGGGTAGTATGAAGACTACTTTTTAATTTATGGGTTATTTTTTTCCTCTTTTTTGGACTGGTGTTTGTATATGTGAAATGTAGAATGAGAATTAATGGTCATATCAGAATAACATCCACCAAAAATGTGAACAGATGATTTCAATATAAGCTTTCTATCACCTTATTAATTAGTTCTGACTCTCTAATTGCTTCCCCCAGTCTCCCATTTTATTTTCTCTTTCTCCTATTTTTTTCAATCTCTGCAGATAACCTCTCAAACGCCTCTTCCTTCCTCCATTCCAAATACAAGAATTACATCACCAATGTCCAACTTTTAATTTTTCCTACTTTTCATTTGCTGTTTTCTGTTTTGTTTTTTCCTTTCTGAAATTTTTTTTATTTTCTTCTTTCCTCCTCTTCTCATCTTCTACATTGCATCCTAATTGTCATCAGTACTAATCTATTGTCTTCTTGTTAGTGAAAAAAGGTGAAATTGTTAAAACAAGCTTTAAATTTTATATGATTAATATACTGTTTGTTTTGTAGATGCGGATGTAAGTGACAGTTGTTCTTGCAACACAATCACAAGGAAGGACCCTGCAACACAGTAGGCTGAAAAAGTGTATAAACACAAAAATGCCATAGCCAATATTATATCACATGGAAATATACACTAACTAAAGAGATTTCTACAGTAGCAATAGAGTTTTCTACCTTAATTGATCCTCAATATTCAGAATTTAAACAAAAGAAAAATGAGAAAACAAGGCAACAAGATGCCTCCAAAACCTGTAACTATCCTAAGTCTGATCTCTCAGACACTGAAAGTTACAGAAAAAGAACTCAAAGAACAAGTCAGGTGTGGTGACACATGCTTGTAATCCCAGCACTTGGGAGGCTGAGGCAGGAATATTGCTGTGAGTTCAAGACCAGCCTGAAAGACATAGTGAGACCCTGTTAAAAAATCAAGAACTAAAAAACTAAGTTGTTAAAATATTTTAAAGCATCAAAGAGATAGAAATAAGCAAATTCATACAGTGTTTAGCTTAAAGTGGATTTAAATAAATAGATAAAGTAGTTAAGCAAATGTTCCATGGGATTAAAGAAGACATAAAGAATAAACTGATTTAATTAAACAAGATATTATAAGAGATGAGTGATTATTTTGGTAAGGAATTTGAAATTATGAAAAGAAAACAAGCAGAAATCCAGGATATCAAAAATGCAATTAAAATATGAGCAGCAAGTATGACCAATGTGAGCAGAGAGTTCCAGAATTTAATGACAAGGGTAATATATTAGATCATAAACTTAGTATTAGCCTAAAAATAAGATACCATGGAAGCTGAACCCAATAGCAGCTAGATGACTCAAAGAATCAACCAAAGAATTATAGGCAGAAAGGCAAGGTTAGAAGATAATTCAAAATGTACAAAAGTTTATTCAATGAAATAATAGCAGAAAAAATTCCAAATGTAGGGAGAGAATTCAATTTTCAGATAAATGAGGAATATTGAACTCCAAATAGCCAGAACCAGAAAACAAACTTTCCCTTACATATCACTGCGAAAATTCCGGTAATTGAGCATAAAAGAACCAATACTAAAAGCTTTTAGAGAAAAACATCAAGTAACACATAAAAGCAAACCTACCGGAATAATAGCAGACTGTTATGACTTGTATCTAGGTGACCTCCAAAAACCTCATGTGCTCACAGGTGGGACTTTTCGGAGGTGGCTGGATCTGTAGTATGTGATGTTGGAATTAAGGATGTGTGGTACTAAATAGGTCCACTAATTGGAGTTAACATAGTCTTGGGTGTGGCTGAATGTATTTGCTGAAGACAGAAGCCCTACCCTGGGTGTGGATGGCACCACCCAAAAGGTTTGTAGCCTGTCTAGGATAAAAGGGAAAGGCAGGCTTGTTTTTGACACTTCTGCTTGCTGCTTCCTGCCTGTCTTGCTTTGGGCAGTTTCTTCTCTGCCATGTCGCTCTGCCTTAGAGCCAGCTGACTATAAACTAAAACCGCTACAAATTGTGAGCCAAAGTAACCCTTTATTCTTTTAACTTTGAATGTCAGGTATTTTGTTCCAGTAAAAGGAAAAATAACCAAGACACTAACAAATAAATATTATATAGATTCGGAAGAGACCCAGAAAAACCAAAGCAATTCTGCACAATCAGAGCAAAGCAGGAGTCATTACAATCACAGATTTCAAGTTATATTACAAAGCCACAGTGCTTTAGAAATACATTACACTGGCACAAAAACAAACATGTGCGTCAGTGGAAGAGAACTGAGGATGCAAACACTCCTGGCTTCTTTAGTCATCTGTTTGACAAAGGGACAAAAAAACATACTTTGGAGAAAAGACAGCCTATTTAAGAGATGGCACTAGGAAAACTAATTTTTCCTGCAGAAGACTGGACATAGAACCATATTTCTCACCCTGAAGTAAAATTAAATGAAAATGGATCAAAGGCATAGATGTAAAAACAGAACCTTTTTTCTCCAGTGCTAAGGGTTGAACCTGGAGCTTCACATATGCTAGGCCAGCACTCTAACACTGAGCTACACCATCAATCCTCTTATATATCAAAACAGAAACCAAACTTCCTGAAAGATAAAATTGGCAAAACTCATGAACATATAGGCATTACGAAAGGCTTTTGGAACAAAACAACTGCACAAGAAATAATATGAAGAATCAACAAATGAGATTATGTCAAATTAAAAATCATCTGTACAGCAAAGAAAACAACCAACAGAATAAAGAGATGTTAAACTACAGAATGGAAAGAATTTTTCCAGGTGCTCTGTAGACAGATGACTAATATCTAGAATATATAAAGAACTGGAAACAACTATCTCTCCAAAAAATGATCTAAGAAAAAAAATGGGCAATTGACATGAACATAGACTTATCAAAAGAAGTAAAAATATCCAATAAGTACGTGAAAATGTTCAGCAGTTTTGGTATTAGAGAAGTGCAAATTAAAATAATTCTGATGTTTCATTCTACTCTAGTTAGAATGTGTATCATCAAGAACTCAAAACAAAACCTAACAAATGCTGGTGAATTTGTGGAGGGAAAGTAACTCTTCTACATCTTTAGTGGGAATGTAAACTAGTGCAACCATAATAGAAATCAGTATGAGGATTCCTCAAAAAATTAAAAATAAAAATTTCATTTGACCCAGCTATACATTTGTATCTCATCCTGAAAGAGTTAAAGAATTCATATTACAGTGACACTTTCTTGCCTAGGCTTATATATATATATATATATCAGCCATAAAGAAGAATAAATTTGGGTTATTTGTAGAAAAATGGATGCATCTTGAGACCACAATGCTGCGAAATAATCAGGCAAAAGCTCAAATATCACATTATTTCTCTCATAATAGACACCCAAAATTAAACAATTTTAAGAGCAAAACAAAGGAGAAAAAAATAGGACCCAGTGAGACTGAATTTGTGGTGATGGATCAGCCATAAAGAAGAATAAATTTGGGTTATTTGTAGAAAAATGGATGCATCTTGAGACCACAATGCTGCGAAATAATCAGGCAAAAGCTCAAATATCACATTATTTCTCTCATAATAGACACCCAAAATTAAACAATTTTAAGAGCAAAACAAAGGAGAAAAAAATAGGACCCAGTGAGACTGAATTTGTGGTGATGGGAAGAAAACTGGAAATGAGAAAAGATGCAGGATAGGGGAAAAAAAAGTAAAATAATTAAGATGGGATGTGTCTATGTGCAATTTCCTTAAGGTCAATATAATTATTTCATGTTACAAACATATACCAATAAAAAAAAATGCTGGTGATAACGTGGGGAGAAAGGAACACTCTTGGGAATATAAATTAGCACAACCATTATGTCTAATGCTATATAAATTCCTCTAAATACTAAAAATGTAGCTACCTTATGTTTTAAATCTCCCTAATCTAGGTATATATTCAAAATAAATTAAAGATATCAAAGAGATATCTGCATATCCATGTTTATTTCAACACTATTTATAATGGCCAAGAAATGAAATCAGTCTTGGTGCCCATAAACAATTAAGTGGATGAAGAAAAGATGATATCTGTATATGATGGAATATTATTCATACATAAAGATGTTATTTTGTAATTTTCAGCAAAATGAATGGAACAGGACATTATTTCAAGTTAAATACGGCAGACATCAAAGACAAGTTTCACATGTGTTCTCTCTCATGTGAGGAAACTAAATTTAAAAATAAAGTAGAATATTGATTAGATGCAAATGGGGGATGAATAAATGAATGTTGTTCAGAAATAATGCTGAAGTCCATTAATATGATGCACTATCAATACATAATGATTTCGACCAACAAAGAATAAAATAAAGGAAAGATAGTAGGAAATAGTAAGATAGACTTCTGAGAGATGGGGAAGAGTTTAAGGGGAAAAGGGAGAGATGAAGGTAGAGAGAGGGAGAAGAAGGCATCAGACATTATCAAGATACAATGTACATGTTATGTTCATGTACCTATTCCCTAAGATGAATGCAAACATCATGTATTGCAGACATATACTAATAAAATATTCTTAAAAGATATAATATATATACATGTCTAGTTCCCCAAAAGAATGTAATTATTATGTGTTACACACATCTACCAATACAAATTTTAAAAGAAATATGGAATAAAAAATAATTGAAAGCATTCAAATTTAATATATAGTGCATTCATACAAAATCTAAGGTACTGTAAGACAGATAGACAGGATATGATTGCCATTGAAAGGATAGTTTATTATTTTCCATGGTTTATATTTGGGGTGTCTCCCAAAAGCCTCATGTGTTCAAAGGTGGGCCTTCTGGGTGGTGATTGGATCATAGGGTCTTATACACACAAGAACATTAACCCTGACCACCATGATGTGAGCAGCTTTCCTCTGCCTGGCCTTTCCACCATGTGATTTCTGCACTAGATGGCTATCATAGACTGAAACTTCTGAAACTGTGAGCTGAAATAAAGTTCTCCTATAAATTGTGTGTATCAGGTATTATGTTGAAGTGATGGCAAAGTGATTAAAATGTTATTCATAGATTCCAAGAGAATGGGCATGCCATACCATAGAGGGGACTACAAAGGCAAGAACTGGATGAGGTGGTTATGAAGCAGAGAGATGGGAGAAAACAGCCTTTTTGTTTTTTTGTGGCTTCTGAGATGGAATGGAGAAGGAAGGGAGAGAAGGTTTAGGATTGGCTAACTTGAATAACTTCAACAGAATTTGAGGCCTCTTCCTACTTGTTTAGCATTTGACCCTGAAAAGATAAAAAAAAAGGGGTCTAGAGTGTGCAAATCCAGTGACAAAAGTGGTTGGGGATATTATGTCTGTTTGTATTTGCAAAGTGTAGCTCTAGGAGAACTCCTTCTGAGGGCTCTGTGTGTGTGTGCGTGGGTGAGGCCAAAGCAAGGCAATGTGACTCATGTATATTAATGGATTGTCCAGAACAAGATGTCTAGTATATATGTGTAGAGAAGATGTTAAGACATTAATGAAATTAGAAATATGTTAAAGACAATTTGTTACACTATTCTTTAACATCAATTAGGGAAATTTTGGGATGATGATAAAAGACTTATAGAATAGGGCATAGATTGACTTAAACAGTATGAAAAACAATTTATCATGCAAGAAGAAAGGCATAAGTATATGAAACCCTTGTATCCCAGCCTGTAAACAAGTTTTCCATTTAAGTAGCATTGCAGTTTGGCTGTTAAGTCTTCCCTAAAAGCTCATGTGTTGAAGGCTTTGTCCCCAGCACAGCAATATTGAGATGGGCCCTTTGAGGGGTGATTGGAACATGAGGGCTCTAATCTCATGCATGGATCAATTCATTGTTGATTAATAGTTTAATGGTTAGCCAATCCTAAACCTTCTCACCCATGCTCGATTCTTGGTATTATTTCTTATGAAACCAGGGTTTTGTTCTGAAAATCTTTACACCTATGTCTTCAGTTTTACCTATTTTGTCTTCCAGCATATGAAGTGTTTCTATATTCTTATTTAGAGCTATCATCCATTTTGATTTTAGTTTAGTGCAAGATGAAAGATATGGGTCTACATTCAATCTTATTCATGTGGAAAGCCATTGTTCCCAGCATTATATTAAAGAAGCTATCTTTCCTCCAATGAAAGTATTTGGCACCCTTGTTTAAAATAAGATAGCTGAGTATGCCTGAACTTGATTCTGCATCCTCTTTTCTGCTTCATTAATCCATAGGACTGGTATTTTCTTTTTACCAGTTACATGGCATTTTTATCACAATAGCTTTGTAGTATGACTTAATATTTAAAAACCTAACCAAATTAACGGTGAGTATATAAAAACAGAACCATCCCAGTTCTTAGTACTTTTTCCATCAGAGTAAATGTAAGAGCTATTTTGGCATATGATATCAATCCAGTTCAGTAGAGTCATTGAGGGACTTGAAATGCAAGCTAGAGCTTCAAGGGATTCAACTAGGTGGCTAAGGACACTTTGATTATGTAAGATTCACTCTTACTTCACAGGAATTAAAAGATGAGGCAAGGCCAAACAGTGGCTTCACTCCTTCTCCCTAATGAGTTAGTGGGTCAAAATATGGAGAGGAAGCCCCTGTGGTAGCTTTTTTCTGTGCATAATGATGCTGGCATCACTCAGACAGAGATGCCTGTATACTCTCTGTTAGGGTCTAACAAAGGATGCTTTGTGAAACCCTCAGGTCTCACCACCTTAAAGAGTTCAGGCCTTATCTCTCTATAGGATCTATGCCAAGCCAATGGGAAACCTCTTGGAACTCATCCCACACAGATTCCACTGACTTCACCACTAGGACATATCCTTGATGAATGGAAAAGATTTGATCCCGACAATTTAAAACAAAAGCAATTTATCTACTACTCTAATATGGTCTGGATTCAGTACACACACTGGGAGCTGGGAAAAGACGGGTATGGGAAGATACTTTAAACTATGCAACTATTCTCTAGTTACAGCATTTCTGCTTGAAATATGAAAAGTAGAGTGACATGCTCTATGTTCAGTCTTTTGTAACTCTTTATCAAAGGGAAGGTTCAAGAACTGTGCTACTTAGACCCAGCCCTGAGAAAAACAAATATCCTGTATGACTCTGTTCTAAACCCATTTGTCTTTTGGGGGAGCTCCATCTTGCTAATCTGTTTAGGGAGGATAACCACACTAGGAGGTCTTCTGAACCTCTCCCTTATAATCATCAGATGAATAAATCAGGTCCATCTCTTCCAAGTAACCAATGGACTCCATTAGAGCCTGGTGCTCCGGAGGAGCCTAACATGTTTCAGCTCCCTCAGCAGCCTCCTCAGGCAGACCTGTCTCACTGGGTACACACAGACAGTTTTAAGACCCACAGGTGGAACACTAAGTAGTGCCTTTTATTATTCTGGCTCACAACTTGTCCTTCTACTAAGAAAAATCCAAAAAAGTTAAAAGAAATACTAGAGTGGAGGTTTCTTTTTCACTTACAGATGTCCAACAGTGCAGGGAACAATTAGGCCAGCTGTCAGAAGACCCTAGTAAGTTTGAAGATGGGTTACTAATTTGGACCTTGCTTTTGATTTACCATGGCAAAATGTTTAATGCATTTTGATCACTTGCTATATCTCAGATGAAAGACAGAGAATCTTACAAAAGGCTAGAAAGTATACAAATGAAAATATGCTTTAAAAATTGAAGGAAATCAACCTGGAACAGCTTTTCTCCATTCAACAGAGCCAAACTGGATTTATAACACTCAACATGGATGAAAAGGTGCATTAAAATGTGTGTTAATAAGGTGAGTGGGGATCTTAACAGGGACAGAAGAAAATCCAGCCTTGTTTTTTCACCACTTAATAAAGGCCTTCTGCAAGTATATTAATATAGATTCATCTTTCAGGGAGGGAAAGGCACTAAAGGGGGAATATTTCATCTGTAAGCCAGCCCCAGATACCTGACATAAGCTACAAAATCTTCAGATGGGGCCACAGACAGCTATAGCCCCATTGCTGGACATGATCTTTTTGTGTGTATGTTCAAAAATTGGAATCCAGAGGAGAGACAAAAGAGAAATATTAAGAGTATAGCTGTTGAAATTAGTAATGCTTTAAACCCACCCAAGTCATCTGAGTAACAACCCAGAGGAAACTGAGGAAAGGGTTGCCATTTCAAGTACAAAAGAGCTAGCAATGTCCCTGTCCCTGGACATCATCATGTCCTCTGAGGAACCCTGGGTAATCTTGGATGTCATATGTGAACCAATTCAATTGCTTATAGATATAGGGGCATGTCAATGTGTTTTAATTTCCTTCTCTAGAAAATTCTAAGACTATTGCTATAGTTGGGGTCGAAGGAACTCCTGTGTTTAACCATGAGTTTTGAATTGGCCCACGGAATCTTACTCCCTTTCTAGGATGAGATTTATTAACAAAATTGGGAGTAATTCTCAAATTCTGGCTGAGACCAAAGCAGATTTACTTGCTGGGACTACACCAGGTATCCCTGACCAACTCAGCCAATAGGTAAATTCTGCTGTATGGTATAAGGGGATACCTGGTGGGGAAAATTCAACTATGCTAGTAATCATAAGGCTAAAAGACCCAGCCTATTTCCTAATTGAAAGCAGTATCCAATCAAGGAAGAGTCACAAAAGGGCCTCCATCCTCTCAGACAGATTTCTCCAATTTGGCCTTTTGAAACCTTGTCAGTACATTTGCAATACTCCCATTCTCCCTCTCATAAAGCACTCAGGGAACTATAGGATGGTGCAAGACCTCTGCCTCATCAACAAGGATGTCATTCCAACCCATACTCTAGTGACAGACTCAAATACAATTCTCTCCTAAATTCCAGGGATTACTGGTTGGTTCTCAGTCTTAGATTTAAAAAACTTATTCTTCTCTATCACCCTACACCCAGACTCAGTTTCTTTTTGCCTTTGAATGGGAAAATTTCATTACAAGAGAAAAACAGCAATATACTTGTACAGTTCTTCTACACTGTTTTAGAGACAGTCCTCACGTTTTTATTTATTTTTTAAATCTTTTTATTGAGTTTATTGGTACATTCTAGGTATACAATACAGTTACATTCATGACTGGGATCTTGTACCTTTAAATGACAGGTCTTGGTTCTCATTTTTTCCCCGTGTCCATGCCTTCCCTTCACCCCCTCCTCCCCTCCCCATTCACAAACATTTTATTTCCATTTTTCATTTTCTCATATTTTTTCTTTTCCCTTATTCCCTTTCCCCTACCCTTCCCATTTTCCCTATACCTTTAGCCCCTTTCTTCCTATTTCACATTGTTAATTATCCCATTAGGATCTTGTGTACTATTATAGTTTTTCACACCAGAGAAACTATTCCTTATTTACACATGTGTGACTTATTTATTTCACTTAAGAGTATATCCTCAATATGTATCCATTTTCCTATGAATGACTCTAATTCCTCTCCTTTTTATTTAGGCACTAGGAAAAGACCTGAGGAACCTACAGCCTGACCAAGGCACCATCCTACAGTACATGGAGGATATTCTAGTTTGCAGCCCAATTCAGGAACTATCTAACTACAACACTGGGCATACTCTTAACATTTTAGCTAATAAGGGATATAAACTCACCAAAGAAAAGGCTCAGTTCTCCCTCCAAAAAATTCGATACCTGGGGTATATACTTATACCTGGGGAATGACAGCTGTCTAGGGACCAGATCCAGGCTATTTATGATCTTGGGCCTCCTACCACTAAAGAACAGTTTTGCTCCTTCCTGGGAATGGCAGACTTTTGTAGGATTTGGCTACCCAATTTTGGACTAATGGTAATACCTATATATGTGGCAGGAAAAGGCCTTGAGCCTGTGCTCATAGAATGGACAAATGAGACTGGGAATGCTTTTTGAAAAATAAAGCATACCCTTACTAAGGCCCCACCACTGGGAATACCTGACTTTAAAAAAACCCTTCATTCTCTATATATCTGAAGAGGGAGGAATTGCTTTGAGTGTCTTGACTGAAAGGCTATGACATGAACCCTTCCCAGTGGCATATGTTTCAAAGAAATTAAGAGTGGGGTGGATGATGGATGGCCACCTTGCCTGAGAGCAACAGCAGATACAGCTGCACTAACACAGGAAGATACAAAGTTAACTTTTGGACAGAGACTATAATTCTTATTCCTCATCAGGTCAGAGCTATTTTGAAGATGAAAGGTTACTTGTGGTTAACAGGGAAAACAGGAAAATGGCTTACTAATTATGAGGTCAAGCACTTAGATACCCTTGTGGTTATTACAAAAACTTGCACTACTACTAACCCTGCTTTTTTGATGCCCAGGCCCAAAGGTTAGCCACTCTTGTGAATAAGTAATCTCCCAGATCTATGCAAGTAAGCAGGACATCATTGAGCTGCTTCTCCAAAACCCTGAGAAAGCATGGTTTACTGATGGAAGTAGCTTTGTCCAAGAAGGATATTAAAAGGCAGGTAATGTAGTTGTCAGCTCACAACATGTCACTGAAGCTAAACTTGTTCCTCTAGGAACCTCTGTTCAAAAGGTAGAGCTAAGAGTTCTTAATCTATCATTCATTTTAGGAAAAGACAGAAGGTTAAATAGCTACACAGACACCAGATATGCCTTTCTGGTGATATACACCATGAATTAATCTGAAAGGAAATAGGCTGACTGACAGAAAAAGAAATCATCTATAAAACTCAGACAGGATATTCTACTCCTAGGGGCAGTCCATCTTCCCAGACAGGTCACAGTCATTCACTCTAAAGGACACCAGAGAGACATGTCTGAAATCTCCTTGGAAAATAAAAAAGCTGACAGGAAGACAAAAACAAAACACAACACAACACAACAAAACAAAAAAACCAAAAACAGCTCTATAGCCCCTAAGAATCTGGACTTGTTCCCACTTCCTGAGGAACCATTAAATACAGATTACACCCCCAAGGAAAAGAAATGGGCCTGAGAACAAGGAGGAATTAAAAAGGAACTCTGGTGGTATTTGGGAAATAAATTGGTCCTTCCCCAAGGGATACAATGGAAGGCTATAAATACACTTCATGATTCTTTCTGTATGGGAAGATATGCTATATTGGAGATGGTCACTTGAGTTTTCACTGGAGTATGACTAGGACAACCACCTGACAAATCTTGTCCACTTTGTGCTTTTCCACAACCTGTGCAAACCAAGAGTCTCCATTATTGGAATCTGTACAGGGGAGAGGGTCATACCCTGCAGAGTACTGGCAATTAGACTTTACCCATATGCCACCATGTGGAGGATTTAAACAGATGGTGGTCCCAATGAACACCTTCATAGCTTGGATTGAAGCCTTTCTTACCCATTCATAAAAGTCTATTGAGATAGTAAAGGTGCTTCTTAAACAAATCATCCTCATATTTGGACTACACCAGTCTCTCCAGTGTGACAGAGGACCTTCCTTCATCTTCCACATAACTCAAGAATTGGCAAAAACTTTAGGAATAAAGCACCAAGTTCATTTCACTTGGAACCTCAATCTTCTAGAAAGATATAGATAGCCAACCAGATTCTAAACTAGCTCTGGTCAAACTTTTCCCAGACACAATGAATGTAGTAAAATGGTGACACTTTCAAAACTACTCTACAGATGAAATGCAATCCTAACCAAAATAACAGTAACATTCCTCAAAGACCTAAAAACAATCTTAAAATTCATATGGAACCAGAAGAGATCCAGAATAGCAAAAGCAGGGGACATTACGATCCTGGACCTCAAACTGTACTATGAAGATGCAGTCATAAAAACAGCATGACATTGTAAAAAAAAAGCGGATTTATGGATCAGTGGACTCTAATAGAGTCCAAGCACTCATAGCTAAATTATCTTTTAAAAAAAGCCCCAAACATCTTCCCTGGAGGAAAGATAGACTCTTTAACAAATGGTGCTGGGAAAACTGGCTTTCTGCATGTCAAAGATTGAAGCTGGACCTATATGTCTCACAATGCACTAAACTAAAACCAAAATGGATGAAAGTTCTGAATATTAAAACAGAAACACTTAATCTGCCAGAAGATAGAATAAACTCTTGAAGACATGGTTGTAGGCAAAGGACAAAATACTAGTTGTATAAGATATTACAAAGAATCAACAAATTATATCACATCAAATTAAAAAGCTTCTGCACATCAAAGGAAACCACAGAGTGAAAAGACAACCTACAGAATGGGAAAAATTTTACCAACAGCTCCTCAGGCAGAATATGAGCATCTACAATATACAAGCTACTCAAAAATTAGACACAGGTTTAAAGACCCAATTCAAAACTGGGCACCTAATATTAATATACACTTCTCAGATGAAGAAGTACAAATGGCCAATAAACACATGAAAAATCCTCTACTAAGAAATCATGACATGGTTGTAGGCAAAGGACAAAATACTAGTTGTATAAGATATTACAAAGAATCAACAAATTATATCACATCAAATTAAAAAGCTTCTGCACATCAAAGGAAACCACAGAGTGAAAAGACAACCTACAGAATGGGAAAAATTTTACCAACAGCTCCTCAGGCAGAATATGAGCATCTACAATATACAAGCTACTCAAAAATTAGACACAGGTTTAAAGACCCAATTCAAAACTGGGCACCTAATATTAATATACACTTCTCAGATGAAGAAGTACAAATGGCCAATAAACACATGAAAAATCCTCTACTTCAAGAAATCAACCAATAACAAATGTTGGCGGGATTGTGGGGAGAAAGGAACCCTTCTCCATTGTTGGTGGGTGTGTAGACTGGTGCAACCACTATGGAAATCAATATGGAGATACTTCAAAGAACTAGGATTAGAGGTTCCATTTCACCCAGCCATCCCTCTGTCCTCTGTTGGGTATCTTTCCAAAAGAAGTGAAAGAATCATACCACAGTGATATATGCGCACCCATATTTATAGCGACACAGTTTGTAATAGCTAAAACTTGGAAACAGCCCATCTGCTCATCAATTGGAAACTGGATAAAGAAGATGTGGTTTTTCTATGAAATGGAATACTACTCAGCCATAAAGAATGAGAAATTAGAGTCATTCATAGGAAAATGGATGTATATTGAGGATATACTCTTAAGTGAAATAAATAAGTCACACATGTGTGAATACCAAATAGTTTCTCTGGTGTTAAAAACTATAATCGTTAATAAGATCCTAATGATATAACTGACAATGTGAAACAGGAAGAAAAAGGCCAAAGGTGTAGGGGAAAGGAAATAGGGGAAAAGAAAAATATATGAGAATATGGAAACAAAGTCTTTGTAAATAGTGGAGGGGGGAGGGGGTGAAGGGAGGACAGGAGTATGGGGAAAAATGAGAATCAAGACCTGTCATGTAAAGGTACAAGATCCCAATGATGAATGTAACTGTGCTGTATACCTAAAATGTACCAATAAATTCAATGAGGACAAAAAAAGATCTTTTACTTCCTGTGTTAGATTTATTCCCGAGTGTTTTGTTTTTTTGATGCTAGTATGAAAGGCCTGGTTTCCCTCATTTCTCTCTTAATAAGGTTGTTATTTGTGTACAGGAATGCTGTTGATTTTTGAGTGTTGAGTTTGTATCCATCTATGTGTCTGTATTTTGTATAGCTGATAAGTAATGCCTTATCCTTGTTATTATATTATTTTCCTGCTGTTTTTTTTTTCTGGAATTCTCTTCTATTTAATCAATTTCCTTGCCTGTTGGATCCATTCTATTGAGCTTTTTGGCATTTATATCTTTATTCTCTCTTTCTAGGATATCCTTTAGGATATTTTGGGCTGCTTGTTTGGTGATCATGAAATTATTTAGGTGCTCTTTATCACAGAAGTATCTTATTTCTCTATAAATGTGGAAAGGTAATTTTGCAGGATACACTAATCTTGAATTTACTTTCTCTTAGGGCTCAAAATACTACACTCCAAGTTCTCCTTCACTTTAGATTTTAAGTTGAGAAGTCTGCTGTAATTCTGAAGAATTTTCCTATATAGGTGATTTGCCGGGGTCCACACTTGGAGAGAGTTCAGGTCCTGAGGAAGAGGGTTGGAGTCGGCGCTTGTGAAGGAATGAGACACATTATGAGGTGGTGTGCCTTCCGAACACTGGAGGACTTATTTATATCATATAGTAAAGGTCACATTTGGAAATTGGCATACTTCACAATTTCTAGATAAAAACTTTTAAGATCATTTTTCCAATAAACTACGGCACATACCCATTTTATTATTATTTCTGGGAGCATTTTATGTATTGCCACAGCTATTATTAATCAAACAATTTCCTAGTAAAAGCATAAATGAAAGCAAAATCAAAAGAACAATCCAAGCTTGCCACCATTTTTCAAAGTCCATGTCTATTTCGGCTACAATGGAAAGACTGTGGCCAACTCTTAGCAGGTCACTAGGTTTTGATAAAGAAGTACCATGGTTATTCAACTTTTTGGTGAAACTTTTACTTTATATAGTCAGAAAGCTAGTATTTTGCACTTAGTAATCCTTTCTATAACAACTATTCAGCTGCCTGGCAATAGTATTTACTTGTTCTTTAGTGCATAGACATCACTGTGTTCCTGAACATTTCATTCTTTCTGCAAAGGATAAATCTTGATGTCTTACTCATTTTTTATCTTTCCAAACCATTCTAACTTCATCTGTGTAAGCCCTAGTGCAGGAAACAGGGGGGCTGCCTAGTGGCCATGAGATCACTCTACCACAAATCTTTGAGCACCTCTCTGGGATTATTATAAGTAATTGGACACTTGGAAGAAAGCTTGGGGGCTCTTGTCAGAGTGTTATCCTCAATTATTGAAAAACTGGAAACCCGTTTAAAGAAAGTCTCTGGATCAGTGATCCCTCTTAGGGGTTCAGTGACTGACACAACTGACACATATTTCTCAGAAGTAGCTTGTACAGGTTTTTTCACTAAAGTCAAATTTCCCGTAATTACAATTAAGCCAATCAAAAGTGCAAGCAAAAATAAAAGCTGGAGCGATGCTTTCAACCTGAGGCCCATCATTCCTGGAACTTTGTCAAGCAGCAGTAGAGGAACTGTGGGCCTCACCAGTGATTTATTTCTTTTCTTCAGCAGCTGTTAAGATTGTTTGGGATTCTATAAGCCTCACTTATCCGTATGTCAAATTCTTTTCCCATGCTTGGAAAGTTTTCTGCTATTATTTTTGTAAACAGGATTTTAATGCTCTTTGTGCTATCTTCTGATTTTTCACTAATTCCAGTTAATTTTAATCAGTCTTCTTTGCATCATCTATCAGATGCTGGATCTGTTTCTTTAATGTTTCCTTATTTTTAGTGTGTCTCTCATTTGTTGACCACCAACCATAGCTCTGTCTTCTAGGGCTGATAGTCTGTCCTCACATTAGTCAATTCTGTTGCCTATACTTTTACTAAAGTTTGTAATATTCTGGATTTCTGTTTGACACTGTCTTATGGACTCAATTTTTTTTCTATGTTGAGCAATTATGGTTTGCACTTCTTTAAGCTCATCTATTTTTTTATTAGTATCTTCTCTTGATTCACTGATTGTTTTATTAATATTATCTCTTTGATTATCTCTGCTTTGAATTTGAAAAACATCTTATTGATCTATTTTGTTACCACCACTGCTACCATTTCAGATACTTTGGCTGTGCAGCTTTTGATTTCTTCCCTTTAATGCCCCTGAGCTCTTCCATTCCTGTGACTAGGTAGTTAAGTAAATTGGTAGCAAAATGAGGAATTGTACATAGTATGTACATTACAGTATTCAGAACAAAGAAAAGTTCAAAGGAAACTCCAACTTGATGACTTTACTTTTATTTGCATAGCTTTTGCGTGCAGTACTGTACTATGTACCAAAATGTAAAACTACATTAGTACATACAGTATGTACTATACTTCACAATACAATAAGCAAAAATTGCTGTACCATATAAATAAAAAAAGATGTACAAAAAAAGATGTTTTGACTATATAAACAAGATAGGCAGAATTATATCAAAAAAAGATGGGTTATAAGTCAGAGCAGTGGTTCCTAAGTCTGAACAACACACCTGTCTGAACAGCGTGTCTCCATCATGTCTGAACAGTTGTTAAAAACAGGTAAGCCATTTTATAAAAAAAAATCTTCTTTATCCCAATGATGACTATTACTGTATTGTATACCTAAAATGTACCAATAAACTTAATGAAAAGAAAACCAGGTAGGTCATTAAACAAGGAGTATATATAGTATATTTATATTATTTATAATATATCACAAATATAAGGTAAATATAAAGTCAATATAAAGAGTATCATCCTCCAATTATATTGGAGACCCATGCAGCAGATCCTGATTTCGAATTTGCTGCTCAGTGCTAGGATGCAAGGTGAGAAGAAATGCATAGAGACAGAGCTAAAGAGATGGATACAGGGAACCAGGATGACCAGTGCTTGAGCAGTCAGAAGCTTGAGCAAGCCTAGGCCCTGAACATCCAGAGCTGTTGATATTTATTGGTGACATCATAGTTAGATTGAGGTAAAGAGGCTATGTGAGCTTTCTATAGATATGTTGCTGATGCAGGCAAGGCTTGTAAAGGAAGACACAAAGCATTCTTGAATTAAGAATGGAACAGACACACTATAGGTTGTAGTTAAAATTAATTTTGTCTTATTAGTAAAGATGGTTTTAATTTGGGGAATGGAATTTGGGTGCGAGTCATTCTATCCTTGGCTATGTTTTATCGCATATACTTTGGTCAGATTCACTTCTTCTTTTTCTTTATTTTTATTTTATTTTATTTTTATTTATTTATTTTTTGGTACCAGCGATCAAACTCAGGTCCATGAGCTTGAGAGGCAGGCAGCAGATGGAAACAATGAGCTAAATGCCCGGCCCAAGATTCACTTCTTAAAATGAGCCAGTTGTGTGGTTAACTTTTTTTTTTTTTTTTT
>NW_022900951.1:57603889-57608558 GCF_012274545.1 Fukomys damarensis | reverse complement strand
TTTTTTTTTTTTTTTTTGGTACTGGGGATTGAACTCCAGTCCTTGCGCTTGCAAGGCAGGCCACTAAACCACTGAGCTAAATCCCCCGCCCCTTGTGGTTAACTCTTTACAGCCTGCACCTCTTATAATCTGCTTTGGGCATGATCAATGGGGCAGTCTGCCACAGAATTAGGTAAGTACCACAGAACTTGTGGGGGACTCAGCTTTTAACTTGTATGGTATAGGTTGTTAATCTAAAGCAACACCAGACAAATGCAACAAAGAGCATTTGTGGCTGAAGTGCAAGCATACCAGTAAGCAGAGATACTGATAAGCTGTCGCTGCCATCCCAGGAATCTGATTAATAAGCCAAGAACAATCTGGTGGCATCTCATACCAGTCTGAGGCCAAAATACCATGCCTATTGCACCAATTGTTTTAAAGTTAGTGAAGTAAAAGTAAAAACACTGAAGGCTTGGCTGAGGATTTAGCTTAGTGGTTCTACCTCCTGCCTTGCTAGTGCAAGGTCCCAAGTTCGATCCCCAGTACCAAACAAAAACAAAACAAAACAGAGAAACAAAATCATTGAAGGCAAACATATAGAGGAAAAATTGCCTTTAAAAATTCAGTTTATTTCTCATAGTTTCCAGGAGGAAGGGACATCCCACACTATAATGGACCAACACAGGGAAGCCCTGAGTTTTGTCACCAGGCAAATTAAGAGGGGAGAAATTTGGGCAAGATTTTATTGTGGTTTCCTTCTGAAGGCACATTCAAAGCAGGATTGGCTAATTTGAATAATTGCAACAGGCATAGGGGCTGTCCCTAGTTGTATGTTACTTTGTCCTGAGGTCATTAGAGCAAGTATATAGTATCTATGGTTTAAGAGCTTGACGGGGGGTATGGACTCTAGATTGGTTGCTATGTATTTGAAATGCATATTTCTGGGAATTTTCCTCCAAAGAAAGGATGGGAGTGGCAATGAGAGAGACAGGAAGCCAAGGCCAAGGAAAATTGACTTAGGAATACTATTGGCTTTTCCAGAACAAGATGCATCTGGCACAAGCATTTAGAGTAGATGTTAAAGCATCAGGTTTACAGAAACTAGAAACATGTTTAATACAGCAGATACAAAATTAAATAATTCAGAGAAATTCTTTAGACTCCAGGAAGGGGAATAATTTATTTTTTTTCAAAAGTACTACCGGAAAATCTTGCCTACTCTCAGATAAAAATGTTCCTTACTGCATTGCCACATTTCTAAGAGCACTTTTAATTCAAACTGACTGCTAAACTTCTCCCACTAGATCTGATCATGTAATTGTAGAGGTCTGACGTAGATCTTGCATTTTGCAAGCAGAATACCCTCAGATGCTGTCCATACTCATGGCACTAATGAATTCATGCTATAGACAAAAAAGGGCTACTTTGAAAGTGGTGCCTTCATGCAGTTCCTCTAAAAGCAAAGTCTGAACTAAATTATTTGGACTACATCAGTGGCCCTTGTTAACCTGTTTTGTTCTAGTGATGAATGCACAATTTTGAGGCACCGAATTTACACTCTTTTTTCCCAGGAATACAACATGTGCCCTCTGGCATTGAAATTTTTTTTATGTGTCCAGACTATTATGGCATTGTGTTAGCCATTGGAAATGTTCAGGTCAGTTTCAACTTAGTAGACAAAGTTCTGTTGTGCCTTGAATGATGCCACTGACCATATAAAAATAATGACAATAATATATCCTTGGTGATCTCTTCTCAGAACCAACAAGTTGAGATGAGCAGCTATTCACTCCTAGACTACCAGTATAAGAGCTAAGGAAATCAGGTAAGAGAACATAGTGACTGCTCATAGTATAGAAACAAAAAGACACATTGAACAAAGCAGGAAGGAAAGAGTTGACATGTTCCTCTGTTCCTCTTCCTCCAACAACAAGCAGCCTAGTGTGAAGAGAGATACCTCCCAGGAGAAGAAAAGGAAAATCAAGATGAGATCATAGATTTGAAATCTAGTCCTGGGATTTCTATGGTGAAACCTAAGATTGGAAAAAGTCTCATGACCCCTCTCACCAGCCTGTGGAACTGTTAGGCCAGAAAACAGAGACTACTCCTCCTACTTTGCGGCCAATATTGAGCAACACAGTGGGGAGCAGGATAGCGAGCAGGACACAAAAGTTAGCACAAAGCTTTATCTCAGAGCATGATATTGAGACAAAAACCAACAGATAGAACAAAGGGACAAAAGACAGGAAGCAGAAACAACTGTAGCCACACTCAGCCAACCTGATCTTTGTTAAAAGGGCCAAAAATTTACATTGTAATAAAGATTACATATTTAGCAAATGGCTCTGGGAAAACTGGCTAACCATATGCAGAAGACTGAAGCTAAACTGGTATATTTCTCTATGTACTAAAGTAAAAATGGATCAAAAATCAGAATATCAAAACAGAAAAACTTAACTGGCTGGAAGATAAACTAAGTAAATCTCAAAGACATAGGCATAGGGAAGAACTTCTGAACAGAACTCTAATTGCACAAGAAATAACAGCAAGAGTCAACAAGTGGAAATATATTAAATTGAAGATTTTTCTACACAGCAAAAGAAACAATGTACAGAGTACAGAGACAACCTACAGAATGGGAAAACATTTTCCAGCAACATCTCAGATGGAGGATTAATATCTGAAACATATTAAGAACTGAAAAAATAGACATCTCCAATAAAATACAGAATCAAAAAATGGGCTACTGAAATGAATAAACACTTTTCAGAATAAGAAATATAAATAACCAATAAATACATGAAAAATGCTCAACATTACTGGCCATTAGAGAAATTAAAATTAAAACAAACACTGATATTTCATCTTATGCCAGAAAAAATGGCAATCATAAAAAAATATTAAATGATGACAAATGCTGGAGAGGCTGTGGTGAAAAAGGAACTAGCCTACAATGCTGCTGGGAATATAAACTAGTATAGCCATCATTATGGTGTCTCTTTAAAAAATTAAAAACATAAATTCCACTGGACCCAGCTATTTTCCATCTAAGTATCTGCAAAAACTTGAAGAGAACATATTACAGTGATACAAGAATACCAGTGTCTATAGGAGCACAATTTGTAGTAGCTTTATCTAGGAAGTAGCCTATATTTCTGTCAATAGAAAAATGGGTAAAGAAAAATGTGATATTTATACATAATGGAATACTACACTCTTATAAAGAAGGTTAAGTTTGAGTCATTTGCAAGAAAATGGATGCAACTTCAAAACAATTTTAAGTGAAATAAACCAGACAGTAATATTAAATATTGTATGCTTCTGTCAAATGAGAAATCCAAGCTATAAATAAAGCAAAGAGCAAAATTAAAGATGGATAGAAGGACGCAGGAAGGTAGATCTTTTGCACGTAGAAAGGGGACAAGGAGATGGGAGAAGTGGGGATGAGTGGGAATGTGGGAAGAATTGAGACATGTGTACATCTACCAACCATCCAAAACAAGTGAAATCATTATATGTTGCAAACATGAACTAAAAAAAATGAGATGAAAATTCAGGAAGGGGATATAGAGATGGAGAGAGGGAGAAAGGAGGGTAGTTGAATAAAAAGAATTATGATACATTAAGTATATGTTCCTACACCCTAAGGTGAACACGATATCCTGCAAATGTGTACTAATAAACAATAATAAATTAAAAGAAAACAGGGCCCAGGGTGAGGCTTGGTGGCAAAACATGTGTTTAGCACTCACAGAAGGCCCTACATGCACCCTATCAATCATGTTGTAAGTCATGCTCTTCCCCAAAGGAAGATGCCCTAGAACCAGTGCATCATTTTAAACCCCCAAACTTCCACTCTCAGGGACCTGTGCCATTTTTCTTCTGCAGACATAAGCTCACTAACTCTGTGGTACTATTGCCTTAATAAACTTTGCTAATTTTTTCTTACCATTGTGTGCCATGTACGATTCTTTGTTCATCATGGAAAGGAACCTAGGAACCTGTTCTGGAACACATCACCCACAGTAATAGAATGATCATCAAGAAGAATAAGGCCTGTTTCCCAGTCTCTGCAAGAAGATAGAATCCTTAGATAACTGCCCATAACACAACTTTGCTAGTCATATTTATAGTGACCAACTCTTAGTGATTTTTCATCTCACTGACTGTTCTAAACTCAAATGATTCCCCCTTCCCTACTCTCCCTTTAAAACACGTAAATTTTCTCTTCACACATTGGAATGGACCTCAGCTCTTTACTGTTAATACTTATCAAATGAAATCTCTTCCTACAGATTTGTTAAATGATGCCCAGCTTCATTTACCTTGCACATCTGAAAAAAAGGAAAATTGGGACAAAAAAAAGATTCAAAGAAACTACTTTCCTAAGGCTCCAAGCTCTGAACTGACCATTGCAAGAACTATAGTGGCCCATGGACCAGGCACAACAGAAGTATGAACACACCAGGTCCAGGATACTCACATGCAGCTTCAGGATCCAAAAGGTGCACTTAAAATATTAACCATGTTTTCAAGGCTTGGGGCCCAGTGTGCAGGCCAGAAATAGAAACCATCGCAGAAGCTTCTCGGGAATATAGATTCAAGACGAAGTGACTTTGCTGGTAAATGGACCCATTTTAGGAACAAGGCTTCCAGAAAGTCGAATACCACCACCTAGAAGCCACAG
>NW_022900951.1:57602059-57603389 GCF_012274545.1 Fukomys damarensis | reverse complement strand
AGGCTCATTGCTGGCGTGAAAGGAGAGACAGGGGTTGTTACGACTCTTGAAACTGGGCCCAACCTGAGTTTCTTCCTTTTGTTTCGTCAGGCCTGTCTCGAGTTTACCCACACGGGTGACGTGTGCATATGCGCTGATCTTCATATCGATGTTCAAGTTGTACTTCTCCTGAAGTTGTGATCACACCCTTTCCCCCCTCGAACATGCTGAGTGGTGCCCATGAGCTCGGGTGCACGGTCTGCACACCTTCTCTTGCCTCTCAAGACCCCAGCCCTTCCAGTCTAGTCTCCCACTCGGTGTTCTTGGAGACCACACACTCTGTCCAGGCCAGCTTGTTAGGCGTAACCGGAAGTGACAGTGTGTGTGCTATCAGGGCCACGGGGCCTTGGCCACGGAGTGATCCTCCCGCCTGGACTGCCTTGACTCCTGCCTAAACACAGCAGGGAGTGCTATTCATCTTTCGGAGCCCACAGGAGGGGTTGCATCTTTGGTGCAGCTTCTGTTGATTCCTATTAGGAAGGGTTAGTGGCCGGTCCCCCTTTCTGGAACATTTGGGACTCTAGCCTCTGCTACAGTACTCTGATGGTCGTTAGCTGGCCTGTCCACTTAGCACTTAGCCCGGTGTGGCTTCACTGCTCCCACCTCGCCACTGCTGGCTCCCCTCTTGCCTCTCTGCCCCACACCTCCAACATAGCAGCACTCACTGCGCACTTATCACGTTGCCTGTGTTCCAGCCTCCAGCGTCATAAGTATTGGCTGGTGAGCTGGGACCAGTGTCTAGAGAGAGTTCTCAGGTTTTGTTTTCATTTTTCTTTGACCATAGATGAGTATTTCTTGGCTCAAACGGAGAATCTCACCGTCTTGAAGACAAAGCCAAGAATAAACAAGTGCTGGGCTCTGGACCAGGCCCTGTCCCCAGCCCTCGGTTTGGCTTTCTTCACCCTATCCTTCAGGATGGCACTATGGATGGGTGCTCTTGCTGCCTTCATTACCAGGAAGCACGGATACGGGCCGGGGTAGGGGTCAGGAGTCAGAGGTGTGCAGAAACCCAGGCGCATAGTTCTCCCACAGTCTGGGAGACTTTCCAGGCTTCGTTTCAGTCCAGGTTGTCTGCTCCCAAGTACAAGCTCAAAAGCAGCCTATAGCTTCCTGTCTCCTAGACCTCCTTATCCCTAGGAACTGGCATTCTTCTGTACATTTGTGGCAAGGCAGTATGAGTTAACACGTGTCCTGCAGTCTCTTTCACAAGTGTTGCAGAAGAGCCAAACGACTGGAAGAGAGAGAGAGAGAGAGAGAGAGAGAGAGAGAGAGAGAGAGAGAGAGAGATCAC
>NW_022900951.1:57600682-57601035 GCF_012274545.1 Fukomys damarensis | reverse complement strand
TCTCTCCCTCCCTCCCTCCCTCCCCTACCCCCCCCATCCTGGATGTAAGAAAACTATTCTTCTCGGCTTTGTTTAGGCCTGACAAGTGCACCTTCAAGGCCTGCCCCAGCCCCAAGATGCAGTTGATTTAATCCTGAGGACATTTCATAATGAGCACAGGGACATAAAACACATCCTCCTTCGTGGAGCCCGAGGCCCTTGGGGCCACAGTGCAGCCCTTCCCCGGCATCAATGGAGGAGGACCCCAGGAGACACCGAGCACCCCCCCTCAATCCGGGCCCCCAGTTTCTGCTCCAGCCCCCTCCCACCGCCAAAGGCCCCCGAGCCCCGCTGCAGCCACAGGGGGAACCAAA
>NW_022900951.1:57599094-57599842 GCF_012274545.1 Fukomys damarensis | reverse complement strand
CCCAGACTTTCCGATGGCCTCGCTGTACGTGGGCGACCTGCACCCTGAGGTGACGGAAGCAATGCTGTACGAGAAGTTCAGCCCGGCGGGGCCCATCCTCTCCATCCGCATTTGTAGGGACAAGATCACCCGCCGCTCCTTGGGCTACGCTTATGTCAACTACCAGCAACCGGTGGACGCCAAGCGGGCCCTGGAGACCCTGAACTTTGATGTTATAAAAGGCAGGCCAGTGCGCATCATGTGGTCCCAGAGGGACCCCTCGCTCCGCAAGAGCGGGGTGGGCAACGTCTTCATCAAGAACCTGGGCAAGACCATCGACAACAAGGCTCTGTACAACATCTTCTCGGCCTTCGGCAACATCCTGTCCTGCAAAGTGGCCTGCGACGAAAAGGGGCCCAAGGGCTACGGGTTTGTGCATTTCCAGAAGCAGGAGTCCGCTGAGCGGGCCATAGATGCGATGAATGGCATGTTTCTGAACTACCGCAAAATTTTCGTCGGGAGGTTCAAGTCGCATAAAGAAAGAGAGGCCGAAAGGGGAGCCTGGGCCAGGCAGTCCACCAGTGCTGACTGCAAGGATTTTGAGGAAGACACCGACGAGGAGGCCACCTTGCGATGAGGACACCCCTGGAGCAAGCCAGCAGGGCCAGATCTTGGCTCCTACCCGGTTTACAACCCTCCCCCCCAACCCACCAGCAGTGTATTGTATTGGGAGTGCAGGTCTCTCGCTCTCCCTCTCCCTCTCCCTCTC
>NW_022900951.1:57582146-57598784 GCF_012274545.1 Fukomys damarensis | reverse complement strand
GCCTCTGCCTCCCTTCCTCTCTCTGGCCCCTCTTTCCCTCCCCTCTCCCCCTTCTCTCCCTCCTCCTCATCTCCTCTCCCTCCTTCCTACCCTGTCTCCCCCCTCCATCCTCCCTCCCTCTCCCTCCCTTTCTTCCCATTCCTTTTTCCCCCCTCCCTCTCCATTCCTTCCTCTTCTCCCCCCCCACCAAGGGTGTTGTGAATAATCCTACTGATCTGTGCCATTGGATGGGTTACAGGCTGCCTCTTCTCCCTGTGGTTTGGTTCTTAAAAGCATTTTCTTTCTTCTCTTTGTTTACTGCACAGGTGATTCAGTCTCATGGTAAAAATATCAGAAAGGAGAAGGAAATCAGATGAGAGAAAACCGAGAGAGCAATTGCTCCCCATGATCTTACAACCCAGAAAGAACCACTTTTACCTTTTCGGTGTGCTGTTTTTCCAGGCTGTCTTCTCTCCTCTCACCCTCTCCTCCCCGCCTTCCTTTTATCTTACTGTTGTAGAATGGTTCATGTATGTGGCCTGGTGTTTCTTAACTTGCTTTTTTCCAGCGACTAAAACCAAACTCAAACCAACCCACTGAACTCCTTTCCATGATATTCAACAGGCTTATGAAACATCATCCTCAGTGCCTGCAGAATGCTCCTGTGTATCCGTGGACTTTAATGTTTCTGTAATCATTCCCGTTATCGTTGGACGTTCAGGTGGTGCCCAGTTCTTCCCCTGTGTTGAAAACCAGCACTGTGTGCTCTGATGAGTGAATCCTTCCTTGTCAAGCCAAATCGCTGCTAGCATCCTGGATTGTCTCCTTAACTGTGGACCTGCAGGATCCACAGAGGGACATTTCAAAGACTTATCCTGTGTGTTGCCAAATGGCCCCCTTCATAAGCATTGTTCCAGTTTGCACTCATGCCAGCCAGCACAGCTAGTAAAAAGACTGGCCATTTCCCCTGCATTGCCTCCTGGTCACTGTAATTGTGTGTGTGTGTGTGTGTGTGTGTGTGTGTGTGTGTGTGTGTGTGTGAGACCTGGCCAGCTTGATGTGTTGCTAAATGGTATTTCGCTATCCTTGGCTGTTTTACTGGTATTGAACACTGTTAATCACTCTCTCCCCAGTGCCCATTACCTGTCCCTTTCTCCATTGTCAGGAAAATATGTCATCTTCATTTCAGGAAAACAAAACACACACAAAATTCATAACGCAAACAAGTTAACAGAAGAAAATTAAAATCATCAGTTATCACACTTAATGGCTACCCATGATTTGTAGAACATGGTCATCTGCACTTGTCTAGTATTTTCAAGAGCTGCTTGAGACGTTTTGGCTTTTGGTCCAGTATTTTTATGCATATGTCATATATATATTAAAATGTACATACTGTTTTTGTATCTGCTCTTCATGCATAAATATGTGGGTATGTATTTATACATGTGTATTCTTGAAGTTTATTTCATGTCAATAAAGATACTTGAAAAGCATTTTGTCTGACTGCTAATATTCAGTTGGATCCTTGACTACTATATAGAAATAGATATACACATATATCCATGTCATTATCTTGGAGTGTGTTTCTATATGCTTTAAATCTTTTTTTATCTTTAATTGAGTTTATTGGTACATTTTAGGGATACAGTACAATTACATTCAGTGTTGGGATCTTGTACCTCTACATGACAGGTCTTGGTTCTCATTTTTTCCCCTTACCCCTGCCCTCCCTTCACCCCCTTCTCCCCTCCCCATCTACAAACACTTTATTTCCGTCTTTTCATTTTCTCACATTTTTTTCTTTTCCCTTATTACTCTTCCCCTACCCATCCTACCTTCCCTATATGCTTTAAATCTTTATTCATTAAATATCTAGGTTTTTTCTATATATACATTTTAAATACAAATCAATCCTTTCAAGAAGATCCATAGTGCAGACATCTTGTTGACCTTCAGAATTTTTTTCTTGAACATTTGCTTAAAGAATATTTAAAACACCAATGTAAGCTATTTCATACTTTTTCAGCAGAGGAAAAGTGCTTTTTTTTCTAGTACCTGTGATTAAACTCAGGATCTTCCCCTTGCAAGGCAGGAGTAGTGCCACTGAGCTAAATCCCTGGCCCAAAATGTGCATTATTAAATGGCTATCCATATAATCTACAAGTTTACCTTTATGATGTTTGCATTGTGTAAGGACTTGGATATTTAAGTGATTATCTGCCCTTCATATTACAGTAATCTATGCTCTTTTCCAATTTTTTCAAGGTATCATTTTGTGGTTTTATTTATTTCAACCATTCATTTATATATGTTGTACATAATTATCATAGAACATATTTTTAAAGATTTTAATGGTAGAAACAGCCAAAATCCTAATACCATTCCTAATATCTGTACTTGAGAACATAAATTTTAAATATCTACATATCTTTATTGTATAACACAATGTGCATTGTTTCATTGGCAAATATTTTCACAAAGGTGTTCATTAAATATTTTCTAGCAATTATGTTTGTTACATAGGATTCCTTCACTAGAATGAACTATCATTTCTACAAGCAAATCTTTTGGTTGTATATTTAAAATGGTTTTACCTTTTTTGGGGGGAAAGATAAATTCTATGATGAACGTCTTTGTACCTGAATGTGAAGGCATGTTTCTTGTGATTTTCTTCCTTTCCAGTGGAATTCCACTGCGATAGTTATGGACATGTCAAATCTTGTTTTTTTCTGATTTGCCCAATGTTTCTTTTTTAAAAGTCTGTATCTTCCAATAATGTGCAAAAGTCTACCTATCTGTACTCATCTTAAATTGGTCAGTTATTTTTTAAGTTTTAGAAAGTCAAAGTGGCTTATAGTTTTTTATTAAATATTTTAGAAATAATTTAAAGAAAGTTAACTAGCACATGAAAATATAGATAATAATGTTTTCACATATTCTATTATAGGTTTTTATTTCCATAATAATTTTGAGACAATTTTGTTATATACTGAATTTATTTTATCATAATTTGTTTTTAATATATTCTAAACATACCTAAAATACTTGTGGCCATTTAGATTTCTCCTGCAACTGTTTATCATTTTATCTGATAAGATATTTTTTAAGAACTTCCCCATTTTACATACCAAAGTAGCTCTTTAGATTTCCCCATTAGACCCAAATCTCGGGAGAACAGTTTTATAGTTGAATTGTTTCCCTTTTCTAGGTAAAAGAATTTAATATTCCTTTGCTTACACAAACTGTGAGTTAATAAATTTAATAATCAAGAGAAATGTCACAAATATTGATTTAAAAAAGAAAAGAAGATCATTTTAATGAAGCCACTTAGAATTAAAGCATAAACTCCATAAAGCTAATAAAAGAAATCTCTACTTCAGTAAAGGAAACTTCTGATTTATATGGTTCAATACTACTGTACAGACAAAGTATTTGACAAAGATTGAAATTTGAAGAAGATTGAAATATCAAGAAGCTTTTGCTTTAAGAATATATATATTTTTGGGGGGCAATGTCTCATTGTGTAGCTCAGGTTGGCCTTGAATTAATGATCTTTCTGCATCAATCTGCAGAATGGAAAGTATTATAGGTGTGCACCATATCCTCCATGATTTATTCTTGATTAATATTATCGTTCATAAAAATTATGTTTGAAAACATACATGCTGTTTTGTCTAGTCTTCTGTATAGGAGATTCAGAAACAATCCCCCATGTACAAGGGTCCATGTTCAGCCCAAGGAAAGGTCTGGACTCTGCTTTGATACAATCAGAATAAAGTCCCTTTCATTATTACTGAGAAAATGCAGAAGTGAGAAGGAGAGATCAAGTCAATTTGTCAGTTTCTTTGGTTCTGAAAGAACAGGTGTGAATTATATAGATCTTAGTACTTCTTTTCCTATCCATGAATGTGGTACATCTTTCCATTTATATAGGTCTTCTTTCAACTAGGTTTTGTAATTTTTATTTTGATTGATTGATTGCTTTTTACATTAAGTTTATTGGTACATTTAAAGTAATCCATACAGTTACATTTATCATTGGGATTTTGTATCCTTGCATGTCATGGTTCTTGTTTTCTCCCCTTATCCCTGACCTCCCTATACCCCCTTCACCCTTCCCTATTTACAAAGATATTGTTTCCATTTTTTCCTGTTTTCACATTTTTTTCTTTTCCTTCCCCCCACTTCCCACTTTCCCTTTAGCCACTTTCTTCCTATTTCACACACTCATTTATATCATTTGAACCTTATTTACATTTTTAGTTTTTCATACCAGAGAAAGTATTCTGTATTTACTGAAGTATTCTGTATTTACTATCAAAGTATTTTGTATTTACTATTCATTTCACTTCAGAATATTGCTTCAATGTGCACCCATTTAGCTATAAGTGTTTCTACTTTCTCATCCTTTATGGCTGAGTAGTACTCCATTTTATAGAAACACTCACATCTTCTTAATCCAGTATCCAGATGATGGGCATTTCGGTTGTTTCCAAATTTTAGCTATTACAAACTGCTCCACTATCAACATGGGTGTGCATATATCACTGTGTTATGATTCTTTTACTTCTTTTGAAAGATGCCAAGCAAAGGAATACTTGGGTGAAATGGAACCTCTAATCCTAGTTCTTTGAGCAACTCCATATTGATTTCCACAGTGGTTGCACCAGTCTGCACTCTCATCAACAATGGAGAAGTGTTTCTTTCTCCCCACAGCCCCTGCCAGCATATGTTATTGGTTGATTTCTTGATAGCAGCCATTCTTTCTGGGGTAAGGTGGAATCTCACTGTTATTTTCATCAGCATCTCTTGAATGAACAGTGATGTTGAACATTTTTTCATATGTTTATTTAATGCTTTTACTTCTTTGAGAAATATGTGTTCATTTCAGATGCCCATTTTTGAATCAGGTCTTTGTATTTGGGGTCTGATTTTTTGAGTTCTTTATATATTCTAGATAATGGTGTTTTGTCTAAGGAGTAGCTCTTAAAATTTATTTTCCTGTATTGTAGGTTGACTCTTAGCTCTGTTGGTGATTTCTCTTGCACTGAAAAAACTTTAATACAATAAGATCCCAGTTGATGATTCTTTGTACAAGTTATAGTGCTGCTGAGGATTTGTTCCTAGTCTCCTATGCCAATGTTTTTGAGAGTCCTACTTAATTTATTTTCTGTAAGTTTAGTGTTTCTGTTTTGTTATTTAGATCTTTAAAACACTTGGATTTTAGTTTAGTGCATGGTAAAAGATAGGGATCTAGTTTTAGTCTTTGGCAAGTTGAAAGCCAGTTTTTCCAACACCGTTTATTAAAGAGGTTATCTTTCCTTGAGGATGGTTGGCTCTTTTGTCAAAGATAAGGCAGCTGAGTATGTCTGGAGTTATTTCTTAATCTTCTAATCTATCCCAGTGACCTCGGTTCTGTTTCTTTGATAGTACCATGCTGTTTTTAATCACACTTTCTTTGTAGTATACTTTCAACTTGAAAGTTGTGTTACTGCCATGTCTCTGTTACCTAGAATGGTTTTTGCTATTCTAGGTTCCTGATGGTTTCAAATGAATTTTTGGATTGCTTTCTCAAGTTCTGTGAAATATATTGTTGGGAATTCAATCAGGATTGCATTAAATCTGTATAGAAGTTTTGGAAGAATACCATTTTCACTATGTTGATTATTCCTACCCAAGAGTATGTGATGTCTTTCCATCTTCATATATCCTATTTTATTTCTTTTTTCAGAGTGCTGTAATTTTCAGTGTAGAGGTCTTTTGTCTCCTTCATTAGATTTATTCCTAGATATTTCATTTTTTGGATATTATTGTGAAAGGAATTGTTTCCCTAATTTCTCTCTCTGTGAGTCTGCTATTTGTGTACAAGAAGGCTATTGATTTTTGGGTATTCATTTTGTATCCAGCTATGCTGTCAATTAATTCTAGAAGTCTTTTGACAGAGTTTTTTGGGTCTTTTATGTAGAGTATCATATCATCAGCAAATAGTGACAATTTAACTTCTTCCTTTCCTATCTTTATTCCTTTTATTTCTTTCTCTTTTCTTATTTCTGTGGCTAATGTTTCTAGAACTATATTGAACAGGTGTGGTGACAGTGGAAATCTTTGTTTTGTTCCTGATTTTAGCTTGAAGGTTTTAAGTTTTTGACAATTTAGAATGACATTGGCTGTTGGTTTTTCATAGTTATCCGTTATCAAGTTGAGATAAAGACCACATATTCCAATTTTCTGCAGGGTTTTTTTTAAAATCATGAATGGGGTTGAATTTTGTCAAATGCTTTTTCTGCATCTATGGAGATGATCATATGGATTTTGTCCTTGACTCTGTTAATGTAGTGTATTACATTTATTGATTTATTTGTGTTGAACCATCCTTGTATCCCTGGGATAAATCCCACTTGGTCACAGTGTATGATCTTCTTGATGACCTTCTGTATTCTGTTTGTTAGTATCATGTTGAGAATCTTTGCTTTGTTCATTAGGGATATAGTTCGCTTTTTGGGTTGGGTCATTCCCTAGTTATGGAATCAAAGTAATACTTGCTTCCAGGAATGAATTTGGAAGTATTGCTTCCCTTTCAATTTCACTGAAGAGTTTAAAGAGTAGTGATGATAGTTCTTCTTCAAAGGTCTCATAGAATTCAGCAGCAAAGCAATCAGCACCTTGAGTTTTCTTTGTTGGCAATGTTTTAATTTCATTTTCGATTTCCCTGAATGTAATAGGGGTATTTAGACTTTTCTCCATCTTCGTTCAACTTTGGAAGTTCATACGTATCTAGGAATCTGTCTATTTCTTCTGTATTTTCCATTTTCTTAGAGTACAGGTTTTCGAAGGAGCTATAGATGATCATCTGGAGTTCTGGTGGAGCTGTTGTGACTTCACCTTTTTCATTCCTCATTGCATGAATTTGAGCCTATTCTTTCCTTTTTTTGATAAGGTTGACTAAGGATTTATTGATCTTATTTATTCTTTTGAAAAACCAACTCTTCCATTCATTGATTTTTTTGTATAGTTCTCTTAGTCTCTGTTGCATTAATTTCTGCTCTGGTCTTAATAATTTCTTCCCTTTTGTTAGCTTTGGTTTTATCTTGCTCTTCTTTTTCTAGAAGCTTAAGGTTAAGCATTAGATTGTTTAATTCAGCTCGCTGTTTGCAGAGTATGGGAATTTACTGCTATGAATTTCCCTTGTAGAACTTCTTTCATTATGTCCCATAGATTCCTGTATGTTGTACTGGAATTATCATTTAATTGTAGAAACTAATTACTTCTTTAATTTCCTCTGTGATCCAATGATTGTTCAGCAGGGTGGTATTTAATTTCCATGTGTTTTTGAAGTTCTTGTGATTTCTTAGGCAATTGATCTCCAGTTTAATTGCACTATGGTCTGATAATATACATGGGATAACTTCAATTCCTTTGCATTTACTTAAGCATGTTCTATGAGCTATTATGTGATCTATTTTGAAGAATGACCCATGTGCAGCTGAAAAGAATTTATATTCTGATTTTGTGTGGTGGAACACTCTGTAGACATCTACTAAGTCTGTTTTTTTAAGACTTGGTTCATTTCTGTTATTTCGTTATTGATTTTTTTGGCTAGGTGATCTGTCTACTTGTGTCAGTGGAGTATTGAGTTCCCCCACTATAATTGTATTAGTGCTTATTTCATTTTTCATATCCATTAATATTTGTTTTGTATAGTTAGGGGCATTAGTATTTGGTGCACATATATTTATGATTGCCATTTCCTCCTCTTGTCCCTTTTATAAGGATTTAGAGGCCTTCTTTGTCTATCTTAATTAATTTTGGTTTGAAATCTATTCTTTCTATGAATGAGATAGTTACCACCACTTTTTTCTAGGCTCCTGTCACATGAAGAACTGATTTCCATCCTTTTACTCTCAGTCTACGAATTTCTTTGTGGATTAAGTGGGTTTCTTGTACACAGCATATTATTGGGTTTTGCTGCTTAATCCATTTTTTCAGCCTGTTTCTTTTGATTTATTAATTGAGGCCATTAAAATTGATGGTTATATCTGTTATTTATTGACTTTTCATTGTCATGTTATTTTTCTGCTGTTGGTTCTTCTATTTTTTTTTTTATTTTTCCTCTCTCCCATTAATTTCTCGCCTTGCCAGCTATATTTGCTCTGTTGGCCCTTATGGAGTTATGGCCTTTATTTACTTTTTCCAGGATATTGTTTAAAAGTGTTTAGAATGCCTGCTTGGGGTTCATGAAATTTCTCAGGTGTTCTTTTTCATGGAGGTATCTTATTTCCCCATCCCTTTCAAAGAGAGCTTTGCAGGATGCATCAGTCTAGGTTGGAGGCTGTTTTCTTTTAGGGCTTGAAATACCTAACTCCAGGCTTTCCTTGACCTGTGGGTTTGTGTTGAAAAGTCTGCCGTGATTCTGATGGGAATTCCTTTGTATGTGATTTCTTTCTTTTCTCTAACTGCTTGTAATGCTTTGTTCTTCTGTTGGTTTTCTGGGATCTTGATTATTATATGTTTAGGTGTAGATTTTTTGATCATTGCTAGATGGAGTCCTATATGCCTCATTTATCTGTATGTCAAATTCTTCCCCTCTGTTTGGGAAGTTTTCTGTCATTAATTCTGTGAAAAGGTTTTTATGTAATTTGTATTTTCTCCTGCTGCTTCATGGATTCATATCAGTCTTACATTATTCTTTGTTGCATTATGTAAGAGTTGTTGGATTGATTTCTCATGATCCCTTGCTGTTTTTAAGAGGTCTCTCTTTTCATGGTCACTGACTGTGCTCCTATCTTCTATGTCTGAAGTTCTATCTTCGCAGTTGTTCATCCTTTTGTGAATGCTTTCAATAGAGTTTTTAATCCCCTGAATATCTATTTGAATCTATTTCATAGATTCCATTTCTTTACTATGTTGGGCATTGTAGGTTCCCATTTCTTCCCTATGCTGGGCATTCATGGTTTCCATCATGGTCCTGAGCTCATGTATTTTTGAATTCTATTTCTGCTCTAGAGACTCTTATCATTTCTTTCATTGTTCTCACCAACTCTGTGGTTATTTGGGAAATTATTTTTGTCTTGAATTTTTCTAGAGTCTCATTTATCTGGTTTTTTTACTTTCTTTGCTATTGGTTCACGGTGTCAAGATGGTTGACTATCAGACTTTTCTGCCTCATTTCCCCAGAGTTTACCAGAGTTTACCTTTGGTGAGGTCAAAGCCTGTGTTTGTCTTGTTGAAATGTCTTCTCATTTCTATTTTAGTTGTTGGTACTGTCCTTAGTTTAATTCCTGGTTTAATACTTTGATCTTCCAGATATAGCTTGTCTTTAGGTTTGGAGTCTCTAATGACTCTGAAGAAATCTCATTTTCCTTATAGCATGGAGGACAACTGATTAGATCAGTCACAGCATCTTAGCCCAAGTGAAATAATCAGCAACTCAGTAGCATCAATACAGCTTAGAAAATGGCAATTTGTGGTAGTTCTTGATCTGTCACCTTTAACTGTGTAAATTAAATCCAAGTCAGGCACCAACCCAGAATATGTTTATAGTGAATAAACTTCGATATAGCAACTTTACCCTTCAGGATGGGGATTTAGAAGGAGTTGGGGAAGGAGGGCTCGACAGATGGGATAGAGAAAGGGTAGAAGCAATGTCAGGGGACACAGGAAGTTCACACAAACTCTAGGGAACTTTTGAAGAGAAGTGGAGAAGACAACAAAATATGCACAAGAACAGAACAAACTAAGAGTAATATGGAGTCTAGAGACTGTAATCACTTTCTTTTAAAACTAGTGGCAATTGATAGAAGGAAAAAGAGAAGAAAAGCAATCAAAAGAAAGAAAATAAATTTCAATTACAATAGGAACTGGAAAAAAGGCAGAGTAAGGAGATCAATGTGGGGGAGAGGGAGGGAGGGAGAGAGAATAACAAAAAGAAGATTAAAAAGGAAGCAGTTGAGAAAAGAAAAATATAGATAGATTTTTTAAATTAAATTATTAAAGATAAGATAAAAATATTACTTTGAAAATAAAAAATAAAAATAGAAATAGAGAGCCTCCTTCAGGGTATGCCTCTGTTGACACCATAGACAGAGTGGTCAGGAGTGTGCAGATCTAAGCTAATTAGTCTCAGCAAGGCAGCAACTGATGCCTGAGGTTTAGGCTGATTTCTGCCTGCAAGTCCCAAGTTGAGATCTCTGACCACTTGCTGGGTTGAACTCTGCAAGTTTCTACTGCAAGTTCTAGCTATTTTTCCCCTAAAGTTGGACCAGGTCCTGATGTGAGGTGCTGGTCCCTCTGAATTATCAACTATGGTGATTTGGTGAGCTTTTTATCACAGATTTTCTTCACTTTTCAGGTAGTTTTCAATTTTCACCTAGGAGCCTCAGAAAAAACCCTCTTTCTCTTGTTTGGGGGTGCATGAACACTGCTGTGATGGGGCCCATGTGGCTGGGCTCCTCTGGTGTGCTGGGCCAAAGGGACAGGCCTATTAGCGGGTTGGGAGCTGTTTCTAGTCTCCTCTGGCATGCTGGGTTAAAGGGTGGGCCTACAAGAGGGTTACAAGCTGCTGTGGGTCTCCTCTGGAGTGCTGGGTCAAAGGGCTGGGCCTCACTTTGTAGATTTTAGAGTAGCAGTTTATTTTTATTTCATTAGATTTTTAAAATATTTATCATTATTATGTCATTATATATAGAAATGATTTCTGAATTTCATCTTTGGTTTATTCACAGGATTATAATAAATTTTTGTAGATAGATCTTGTATTCTGAAATATTGTTTAACTTATTTATTTGTTGTAATATATTTTATTAGTTGTAATATATTTCTTTAGGATCTTATATATGAAAGATCATGTCAGTACTAGTTAAAATAATCAAATAGTGAGGGTCTGTATAAAAATATACACATAGGTCAATGAAACACAATAGAAATCCCATAACCTCATGCATACAGAGTCAACTAATCTTTATAAAAGGTATAAAGAATGTAGAATAGGCAACAGATAGTCTCTTTAATGAATGGTATTGGGAAACTAGATATCAAAGTTGAAAGAAATGAAGGAAGGAAGAAGGAAAGGAAGGAAGGAAGGAAAAAGTCAAAAAGAAAGCAAGAAAGGCAGGAAGGCAGGAAGGGATATTGGGTTCATATGCTATACCACAGACAAAAGTGGACTGCAATGAATCAAAATTTTAAATGTTAGACTTGAGTCTGTAAAACTTTAAAAAATAGGAGAAAAGCTTCATTTTATTGGTGTTGCATTGCTTAAGTGTGTGTGATAACAAAGGCATAGACACAAAGCAAATATCAAATGGAATTACATTTAACAAAAACATTTCTTTGTAGCAAAGGAGACAATAATAAAATGAAAAGACAAACTATGAAATGGAAGAAAATATTTGTAACATATATATGTAATGAGATTAATATCAACATATATAAAAATAATATAACTATTTACCAAAAGAATAAAAAACCTTAATTTTAAAATGAGCAAAAGATCTAAATATGAAGTGATAAAAATATGTTATGCATTTTTAAAAATTTATTAAAATTTATTGTGGTAAAAATGTACTGCCATTATGCTCACACAAAATATCCCCCCTCTCATCTGTCTTCTCAGGTTCTCAATTGGGACTAAGTCACCAGCTTTTCTGGATCCCCAGTTTTTAGAAGACAGATCATGGGACTTGGCAGCCTGCATAATTATTGTTTAAAGGTTATGATATTTATTGATAAAGAAATGGTGAAGTAGAGATTAACAGCGAAATACAGCCTCACTGGGACACTGAGTCCAGACAAAAAATAACAACTTGGTGAAGAGAAAAAAGTAGATTTCTGGGAATCAGGAGGGAACAGGAAGGAACATTTGAAACTACAGAAAAGATGGAGAAGCAAGGCACAAAGTAGAGAAAAGAACAAAGATCTGGAAGCCTATCCCAGCTCCTGGGAGGGGAAATATGTTTCTTCAGACACAAGGTGATGTCCCAGGGCCAAGAGGTTAGGGAGAAACAGTGGATCAGGCCAGCAGTACTTGCTCCCAGAAAAAGCCCATAGCTATTGTAAACTATAAAAATAGTATGAAGTTTTAATCCAAAACTGATTCCTGCAAGGCAGACTTGAAGCCTCTTCTGCATAAGAAATCTAGTTCAGTGCCCACCATATTGCCAGAGTGATTAATTAGGAGATGTTTTATTTAAAGTTTTATTTATTTAAAGAAGGGGTTGATTGTTTAAGACTACAGGACAATTACAACATAACTTTACTTCAGGTTTCTGAGTGTTACTTTCCCACAGTGACTGGGTGAGAGACAGCCATGGGAGACAGTCACAGAGATGATACTGGCTTGATGTGCAATCTTTGGGATGTTTAAACTTGTGTTGCGAAGTACATAGGACCTTGCCTTCCATGGTGAAAAGCCAGGCCCAGCTTGTTTCACTTTCAGAGGCAGATGGATATGAGTGTTGGCATTAAGTACAGAGGTCTTCTTGAACTCTCACACTGCTGCCTAAATCTAGCACAGATCAGATGTTTGAGTGTTTCCTTATCTACCAATGTGAGTAAGGAAATACCTAGGCTTGGATGGTTGGTACAGCATGGAGTTAATTGACTGAAGGACGCTGCAACAAGGGAAAACTCACAAACCTGTAGGTTGTGAAGCTTGGTTGAGAAAACAGTGACTTGCTGGACTGCAAAACTGTGGATTCTAGAAAGAAACCATACTTTGAAAACTACATGGAGATTTCTTTTGGACTTGTTGCTTTTTTTCCCTCCTCCTTTAGAACACCCACCCCATGGGATTGATTTTTTTTCCTTTTTCTTTCCCTTCTTTCTTTGATTTTTTTATTCTTCTTACTTTTTCTTTTTCTGTTTTATTTTTCTCCTTTGTTCTTTTTGGTTACCTTTGTCTAATTCTATTAATTTCTTTTTTTTCCTTGGTAAGATTATTATATCACTTTCTCTCCTGCTCATTTGCCGTTGCTTAATTTTTCAATTTTTTTCTTTCATTCTCCCATTTTCCACTCCCTCTTACTAGTAAAATCAGTAAGCTTTATTAACCTTCAGAGAATTATTTAACTCTATGGTATTGCTGTTGAAATCTTTTCTATTAGTATAGTCACTGCATTTATTAAATATTTACTGTATGTCAATATATGGCTTTTCTTCATGTCTATACTAATAGTTATATATCTCTTTTCTATGGTAAAAAGTGGCAAATTATTGATTGCTGTGGAATGTCAAAACCTCATTTATTTTTGACACTATTATATCTGTTGTTTTAGTTCCTATTGCTGGGTTTTCATACTTGTTATTAATAGGTTTTTGCTGTATGCCCATATCCAGATTGCTTTTCTGTCATTAACAATACAGTGTTCCATTCTTGGAGAACTGTGTGTTGGTCTATTACATTGTACCTTCCCCTGTGAAATTAATGGAAGTGGTTGGATCATGGGCCAGAGACAATGGCCTGTAATTACTCACAACAAGGATGCATCACTGAAAAGCAGACATTAAATAAACAAGTCTTCATGTTAGCAACAAAGTATTTCCACTTCAAGTACCCATGAATTTCAGCATACACCCCCTAAAAAGCAATAGAAATATGAGTAAATAAAGCAATAAAATGCCTCCTAAAACCACAATTCCCCCAAAGCTGATCTCTGGGACATTGAGGGAGAAGAAATCAAAAGTCCCACTGCTGACTAATTTGAAATGATAAAAGAAATGATTAAAATATAGGTCAATAATGTGCTCACCTAGATTAAAGATTAAAGGGATAATGAACTTAACAAAAAGTTCTGTGAGTTTACAGACTATAGTAATAAAAAGCTAGATAATCTAAGCAAAATTATGCAAAACATGAATGACTAGTTAAAATTGAATACATGAAAAGGTAACAAACAGAAATATAGGAGATTAAAAACTGTAGTGACAGTGTGTGAAGCTAAAGCTACCAATGTGAGAGCTGTGTGTCAGAACTAGAATATGTGTGTGAAATCCATGACCAATTATTCAAAGATAGCTTGGAAACAACAAAAGAACACAAAAATGCTATTTGCTGCTAGATGATTTAAATAAGACTAGTATAAGATTAATTGGAATTAACCAACAATCAGAAGACAGAGCAAAAGTTATAAAAACACATTCAAAGAAAAAATAGCACAAAACTTTCCAAATATGGAGGAAATTTTAACATAAGGATAATTGGATGCATATAGAACCACAACTAGCTATGATTAGCTATGATTAGAAAAGAACTTCTCTAAGAAACATCATAATAAAAATCCCAGAAGTACCACACAAAGACAAAACCTTAAAAACTGTTAGAGAAAAGTGACAAATGACTTATAAAGGTAAACCCATTAGAAGTGTAGCAGACTTCTCAACACAAACCTGAAAGTACAGGAGATCTTGGAGTGAAGTGTTTCAAGACCAAAAAAAAAAGTGTGTGTGTGTGTGTGTGTGTGTGTGTGTGTGTGTGAGAGAGAGAAAGAGAGAGAGAGAGAGAGAGAGAGACCCAAAGCAAACCAAACAAAAAACTCTTCCAAAGTAGAATGATATAACTTAAACAGAATGATATATACTTTAAAATTAATGGAGAAATAAGGTATCTCCATGACAAAGATAGCCTTAAAAATGTGTGCCCATCAAAGAAGCACTCCAAAAAAAATTCTCAAGTATGTCCTAGAAAGAGACAATGAAACAAAAAATTGCTAAAAAGTTTAATAGAATGAATATAACAAAGGAGGGTAAGCTTTTAAGTAGAAGGGGGAAAAAGGAAATCAGCAACAGGAAAATAATGTAATGACATAAATAAATCAGTACCTTTTAGTTATAATTCTCACAGTGAATTGTCTCAATTCCCTAATCAAAACACACAGATTGGGAGAATAGATTAAAAACAAAATCCAATTATATGCTGTACACAAGAAACAGATTTAGTCCAAAAATTAAAGTCACACACTAAAAATAAAAGGATATAAAACAATGTTCCATGCAATGGAACATACACAAAAAACAGGAATAGTTAACCTATTAAGAAACGAAGTGAACTTTAAGTGAGAACTGATGAAAAGAGGCAAAGAAGGTCACAACGTGGTAGATAAAGGAGACCTTCATCAGGAAGATTTAACAAGTATAAACATGCACCCAACTACCTAAAGCAAGCATTACTAGACATTAATGGTAGGATAGACATCAACACAGTTATAGTGGGGGACATCAATACTGCACTGTCAGTGAGGGCCGTCAGTACTGCACTGTCACAAATAGATCATATAGACAAAAAAATCAACAAAGAACAAAGAACAAATTCTTCAAACAGGTGGACTTAATGTCTATGCTCAACCAAGTAACAACAGAATGTTCATTCTTCTCAGCAGCATATGGAACTTTCTCTGAAATAGGCAACATGCTAGCCCATAAAGCATGCTCAAGTAAAAGCAAAAGAATAACAATTATATCATTCATATTATCAAATCATAGTGAAATGAAACTAGAACTCAATGTCAAAAGAAACCACACAAATTATGCAAATGCATGGAATTTAAACAGTACACTCTTAAATAATCAATGAGTCACACATGAAATTAAATTATTCCTAGAATCAAGTAATAATTTCAGTACCACACAGCAGAACATATATGACACAATGAAAGCAGTGCTAAGAGGGAAATTAATAATTGTGAATGCCCATACCAGAAAAATGGAGCAAGTCCAAACAAATAAATTAATGATGAACTTCAGAGGTCTAGAAAAATAAGAACAAGGAAATGCAAAGCCAGTACAAGGAACAAAATTATAAAGATCACAGCAGAAAATAATGAAATTGATACAAAAATACCATGAATCAGTCTAAAAGCTGTTTTTTCAAAAGAATAAACAAACTACAAAATTATTACTCAATCTCACCTAAAAAGACAAAGAAGAGCAATTCAATGCAGTTAGAAAGAAAGAAGGTTGAAAGCAAAACAGATGCTGCCAAAATTCAGACAATTAGTAGTAACCTTGGTGAGAGCCTGTTCTTTAATAAATTAGATAAGCCAGAGTGGATAGATCCTTAGATATATATGAATTAACAAATTGAACCAAAAGATATAAAACCCCTGAAAAATCCAATAAGAGGCAATGAAAGTAAAGCAGTAAAATTAAAAAGACTAGGAAAAGTGAACTCCCCCAAATTTAAAGACCCAATCCAAAAATAGGCATCTGAAATGAATAGACACTTCTCAGTTGAAGAAATAGAAACAGCAAAGAAACACGAAAAAATGTTCAACATCACTGGTCATTTGTGAGATGCAAATAAAAATGATGCCAACATTCCATCTCCAGAAAGAATGGCTCTTAGCAAGAAATCAACCAATAACAAATGCTGGTGGGGCTGTGGGAAGAAGAAAACCTTCTCCACTATTGGTGGGAAGGTAAAGTGGTACAACCACTCTGGAAATCTGTGTGGAGATTCCTCAAAAAGCTAAAACTAGAGGTTCCATTTGACCCAGCTATTCCCCTGCTGGGTATCTTCCCAAAAGAATTAAAAGCATCATAACACAGTGATATATGGTCACCCATGTTTACAGCAGCACAGTTTGTAATAGCTAAGTCTTGGAAACAGCCCAAATGCCAATCAATTGGTGACTGGATAAACAAGATATGTGGCATTTTATATAT
>NW_022900951.1:57574345-57582129 GCF_012274545.1 Fukomys damarensis | reverse complement strand
ACATACATACATACCACTTAGGCATAAAGAAAGATAAACTAGAGACATATATAGCTAAATGGATGCACCTTGAAACCATATCCTTAAGTGAAATAAATAGGGCACACATGTGTAAATACTGAATGGTTTCTCTAGTGTGAGAAGCTAAAAGTGTAAATGAGGACCAAAATGTATAATAAATATTGTGAAGTAGGAAGAAAATATTATTGCCAGGAAATGGAATTTTATACTATCAAAAGTGAAATTTAAAGCCAGGCATGCTTGCACAAGTTTGTAATCCCAGCATGTTGGCAGGCTAAAAAGACAGAACGATTGCAAGCCTACCCTGGGCAATTTAATGACTTAGTGACACCCTGTCTTAAAATGATAAATTTAAAAAATAAGCTGGAGAAATAGCTCAGTGTGGGCTGGGGATTTAGCTCAGTGGTTCCACTGCCTGCCTCAAAAGCTCAAAGATCCACATTCGATCCCCAGTACCAGAAAAAACAAAACAAAAAACAGAAAAAGATACATAGCTCAGTGTGAAGGCCCTGAGTTCAATCCCTAGTACTGAAAAAAATTAAGAATCCTAGATGCATTCACACCCTGATGTTGGATGAACGATGGATGCTGTTATGGCTTAGATCTAGAATGTGCCTTAAAACTCTCATATGCTCAGAGGCATGGCTTTTGGAAGGTGATTGAGTCATGGGGCACTATATGCATCAGCAGATTCATCTGTTAATGAGTTCAGTACCTGAGTGAGCTGTTAGGAGGTGGGGCTTGGTCACTGGAGGTGTGGCCTGGAAGGGATATGTTCCTTCCTGTCTCCCCACTTGGTTCTCTGCTTCCTAACCCCATGAAATGAGCAGCTTTCCTCTGCCAGTTCCTTCTATTCTGGCGAACTATGAACTTAAACCTCTAAAATTCATGAGCCAAAATAAACCTCTCCTCCTTAAAAACAAAACAAAACAAAACAAAACCACAACTACCGAAATAGAAAACACCAAATATCAAAGGATTTATTGCTAAGTTCTTCAAGAACTTAAGGGAAATCTAACACTAATTCTTAAATTTGTTATGAAAATAAAAGGGAAGGAGTACTCCTTAAGTCGTTCCTGGGAGCCAGCATTACTATGATTCCATACTCAGAAAAGGGCCCAACAAACACAGAACTACAGGCCAATCTCTTTAATGAATATAGAACCAGAAATTTTCAACAAGATACTGACAAGGACAATACAACAAACCCTACAAATGATCACATATCATGACTATGTCAGCTTTACTCCATGAATACAGGCGTGGTCCAACATATACAAATCAAAAAATATAATACATCACGTGAACACAAGCAAGAACAAATATCACATGATTATCACAATATATGCAGAAAAAACTTTGACAAAATCCAACATCCATTCATGATTAATAATAACCCTGAACAGAATATGTATAGAAATATGTTATCTCAGTCTCTGATAAATTCATTTATGACATACCAATGTCCAACATCGTATTAAATTAGGAAGTGCTAAAAACGTTCCCTCAAAATCAGGGCCAATAGGATGCCCACTATCACTACTTCTGTTCAATAAACTAATCAAAATATTAGCCTGAACAATCAGTCAAGGGAAAAATAGGGCTGGGGATTTAGCTCAGTGGTTCTGCTACCTGCCTTGCAAGTGCAAGGACCTGAGTTCGACCCCCTTGTATAAAAAACAAAAACAAAAACAAACAAACAAAAAAAACCCATGCTGAGAGAAAAAAAGAAAAGGGATATGTATACGAAAGTAAGTCAAATTTTTCATTATTTACAGAAGACATGATCTATTTAGGAGATCCAAGATAATTTCTCCAAAAAGATCCTAATATTAACCCAATTCACCACTGTAGCAGGATACAAAAATCACTATAAAAATCAATAGCATACTTGTATACCTATAATGAATTCATTGAGAAAGAAATTAGAAAAACAGGACCATTCACAATAGCATCACAATAGAATCAAGAAAAATTAAATACTTTGGAATTCACCTAACCAAAGAAGAGACAGAACTCTAAGCACTATGGTAGTCTGAAAAAGGAGATTAAATATTATATCAGAAAATAGAAGATACCTTGTTCCTTCATAGGCAGAACCAATATTGTCAAAATGGCAATACCTCCCAAACCTATATAAAAATTTAATGTAATCCCAATATCAATGCCAATTATATTCCTTACAGAAATAGCGAAAGTAATCCTAAAATCTACATGGAAACTGAAGAGATCCAGAGTAGCAAAAGCAATCCTAGGCAAGTAGAAGAGCAGGCATATCACATTCTTGAACTTGAAGTTATACTACAAAGCTACAGTAACAAAAACATCATGACATTGTCACAAAAACTGATGTAGCATCAATGGAGCAGAGTAGAGGATGCAGAAACAATTCCATATCAAGCTATCTGATCTTTGACTTTCACTGCAGAAAATATATAGCCGCTTTATCAAATGGTGCTGGGGAAGCTGGCTATACTTCATGCAGAAGATCACACAATGCACTAACCTTAAATCAAAATGGATCAAAGTTCTCAGTGTGAAAACAGAAACATTTAATCTGTTGGAAGATAAAATAGGTAAAACTCTTGAATTCATATATGTAGGTAGAGACTTTCTGAACAGTATTCCAATGAACAAAAACTAGTATCAAGATTCAACAAATGGGAAAGTAACAAATTATAAAGTTTCTATGGAGCAGCAGAAACAGCCAATAGAGTGAAGAGACAACCTACAGAGAGGAAAATTTTTATCTTCAATTCTTTGGACTGCAGATTAATATATAGAATGTATAAAGAACTCAAAAGATTAGATCCTGAAAATAAGAGACCCCATCGACAAATGGCCCACTAAGATGAATAGACACTACTTAGAAAAGGAAGTAAAAATTACCAATAAACAAATGAAAAACCTTTCAACATCTCTGGACATTAGAGAAATGCAAATTAAAACAATACGTTGATTCCACCTTACTCCAGAAACAGTGGTTATTATCAAGAAATAAAATAAACCGGGCATGGTGGCGCATGCCTGCAATCCCAGCACTTGGGAGGCTGAGGCAAGAGGATCACTGTGAGTTCAAGACCAGCCTCGGCTACATAGTGAGTTCCAGGTCAGTCTCAACTATATGGTGAGACCCTGTCTCAGAAAACAAAAAACAATAACAACAAAAAAAGAGAAATAAAATAACAAGCAAAGCTGGAGAAGTTGTGTGAAAAAAGAAATGCTTCTACATTGCAGTCCGGAATATAAACTAGTTAAATAAAAATGGAAATCAGTATGGAGATTCCTCAAAAAACTGAAAAAAATATCTATTTCTCCCAGATATTCTACTTCTAGATAGATATCTTTTCATAATGGTTAAAGACATATTACAGTGACACATGCATACTCATATTTATAATAGCACAACTCATAATAGCTTAGTCTTGGAAGTGGCATATATGTCCATCAACATAAATAGATAAATAAAATGTGATATTTATACAAAATGGAATACTATTGTGCCATCAAGAAGGATAAATGAGGCATTTGTAGGAAAATGAATGAACTTTGAGACCATAATGTTAAGTGAAATAAATCAGACACGAAAGATTAAAAATCACATAATTCATCTTATATGAAAAATCCAAAACACAAATAAAGAGCAAAACAAAAGACAGATAAGAAGTAACAGAGAGACAGATTCTTTGAAAAATTAAATGGGACCAGAAGATAGAGTGAGGGTATAGGAAAGAGAGGAGAATCAGATTTTAAAAAAAGAAATAAGATATATTATAAACAGGTACCAACTCCTCTAGAGGAATGTAATCATTACGTGCAGCAAATATGCTCCAATAAAAATAAAATAACAAAACAAACCCTCTCTCTTCTACCATACTTATGTCATCATCAGTTCTGAAAGTCCTCTTTCATGAGTATCTTTATGAGGAGTGAATAAAATATACTGTGAATGCTTCTGCCATTTGCCATTCAACAGAAAAGTAGGCCCATAAAAGCACTAGAGGGAGGGCAGGGACAAGGGGAAAAATGAGAACCAAGACCTATCATGTAAAGATACAAGATCCCAATAATGAACATAATTGTACTGTATACCTAAAATGTACCAATAAACTCAATGAGAAAAAAAGCATTAGAGTGTTTCCTCATCCATTTTATTTATTATATCTGACAACATGCATCTATTTGCTCTTTACCAATGTCAAAATAATGGTGAAAGGTTTGAATCAATTCAGGGTATGAAGGCAGTCACAACAGCACATTTAAAGAGGACTTCCAGTAATCCCTCAGAAAGTGGCAAGAGAAATGGAATAAGTATGTCTGTAGGAAGGGGGGGATATTTAGGGGGGATTAATTGCAATGTGTCTTTTAATGTCATAAAACTTTTCTGTTAAATATATATATATACATATTGGTACAAGGGATTGAACTCAGGTCCTTGTGCTTGAAAGACAGGTGGTGGCACCACTGAGCTAAATCCCTGGCCCTATTCACTGTATTTTTATTATATTTCCTCATAGACAATTTTCCAAGAAGAAATACATAAAAATGCAAAGGACAACGAATACTTGAAAATGTGCATAATATAACTCATTATGACTGTCAGGGTAATTTAAGTCAAAAGCTCAATGATATGTCATTAAACCTGTTAGGATGAGATATCAACCTATCAAGATGGTTATTAAAAGGAGAAGCCATAACAAATGTTAGTAAGGATGCTAATAAAAGCGAATACTTACACCAGGCATGGTGACTCACACCTGTAATCCTAGCATTCAGGAGGCTGAGGCAGGAGGATCACTGTGAGTTTGAGATCAGCCTGTTCCAGGTCAGTCTCAACTACATAGTGAGAACCTGGCTCAAAAAACAAAAAACAAACAAACAAAAAACAAACAAAACAACAACAAAAAAAGAGACTACTTACACATTTTGTTAGGAATTAAAATTAATATAGTCATTAAAGAAAACATTATGGAAGTTCATCGATAATAAAAATAGACTTTGCAAATAACTCAGCAACCCAACTTCTAGGTATCCACCCAATAGAAATAAAATTGCTATCTGAAAGAAGAGTATATATCCCTATGTTCACTACAGCAGTATACATGGTATCCAAGATATGGATCAGCCTAAGTATCCACCAACAGATTAATGGATTAAAAAATGCAGTCATATGTGGCATTGAATATTCAGTCTCAAAATAGAAGTAAATTTTTCCATTTACAACAGCATTGATGCACCTGGAGGACATTATGTTAAGTGAAATAAGGCAGACACCAAAAGACAAATACTGCATGATTTCACTAATACATGGAATACTACTAATAAAAATACTCCCAGAAATACTATAGAGATGAAAGGTGGGCACCAGTGGTCAAGTAATGCTATGGCTTAGACCTAGATTGTCCCTGTAAAGCCTATTCAAAGGTGATTCTTTTGGAAGGTGAATGGATTATGGGACACTATAATGACTTACTGTTAGCAAGTGTGATCTGGTTGGAAGAGATGGGTTGCTAGGAATGTGACCTGGAAGGATTTAGCTCCTATCATAGCTTCTTCCTTCCTTTGTGCTTCCCAGATGCCATAATCTGAGCAGCTTTTCCTCCACCAGGGCCTTCTACCATGTCCTTTCTGCCTTGGAGCCAGCCGACCATACACTATAATTATGAGCCAAAATAAACCTTTTCTTTAATTTGTAGGCTTTAGGTATTTGTCCCAGATATTAAGTGAATAAGAAGGTGGGGAAAGTAGGAAATATTGGTCAAATGGTGAAAATTTGCAATTATGACTAAGATAAAAACAATGTACTGTATTGTGATTATAGTTAATTATAATGTGGTATATACTTGAAATTTGGTAAGAGTAGATTTTAGGTATTTTCACCAAATAGAAAGGTAAATGTTTTAGGGATAAGCATATAGATCAGCTTGATTATGGAAATTATTTCCCATTATATACATATATTAAAACAACATGTGTTCCTTTCATATGTATAATTTTTGTTTGGCAAACATACCCCAATCAAGCTGAAGAAAAATGATTGCATCATCTGTGAATAAAGGTACTTTTACTCTTCCTTCCCAATCTGAATGGTTTTATTTCATTTTCTTGCCTAGTGTACCTATCAGAACCTTTATGATGTTAAATAGGTCACCAAGGATAAGTATCTAATCCTTCTTTCTGATGTCAGAGAAGAGAAAGCATTCACTCATCATTATCATGCTGTTTTTTTTTAGTATGCTATTTTTAGGTTGAGAAAGTTCACAGGTAGTCCAAAATTATTGAGTGTTTTTAAATATTTAATATCTTGGATTTTACCACATCTTTCTATGTTTCTGTTGAGATGATCACACACTTTTGTCCTTGGTTCTACAGAGATGGTATAGTTTATTAAGTAATTTCCTTATATAAAATGCATATATAATATCACATTCATTAAATAAATTCCACTTTGTGATATTATATAACTTTTTATTACATTATTAAATTCAATTTGGTGTTATTTTAATATAAAAATTATTGCAGAAGAACATAACACAAAAATTACCATTGTAACCATTTTTAAATTCACTGACAAGTACATTTGTAATGCACTATATCTGTCCCTTCTACTCATTCTTAGAAATTTTCCATTGTCCCATACTGAAGCTCTATGACCATTTTTCCTTTTGTCCAGGCCCTGGCAGCCTCCATTCTGCCTTCAGTGTCAATAAACTGACAATTCTAGGTAGCTTATATAAGTGGAATCACATAATGTATTCTATTGTACGTTCTTGTGTTTGGCTTATGTCACTTAGCATAATGTCTTAAATGTTCATCATGTTGTAACATTTATCAGAAGTTCATTTCTCTTTAAAGCTTTATAGCATTCTATTCTAATATAGATAGATAGAGATACATAGCTTTTAATTGTAAGAACACAACATGACTTCTATTTTTTACAGATTTAAAGTATACAATACATTTTTGATTACAGGAACATGATTGCATAAACAGATATTGAAAGTTTATCTTGTTTGATTGTAAATTTGATTAATAATTGCCCTTTTACTTCTCACCAAAGCTCCTAGCAATCACCCACACTGATTTTATGATATCTCACTATTATAGATATCTCATATAACTCAAATCGTACCATATTTCTCTTTAGTTATCTGGCTTTTTCAATTAGCATAGTGTCATCAAAGTGCATCCATTTTGCTATATATTGCAGAATTTAATTCTTTTAGAAAGTTGGATAATAACCAATCATATACCTAGATATCTATGTCTGTATCAATATCGACCTATCTACTCATCTGTAAATGAACATTTAGATTGCTTCCCTATCTTGGCTATCATGCATTGTGCTACAACGAGTTTAGAAGCTTTGCTAACTCTTAGAGATACTGATTTCAGTTCTTTTAGGTAAATATAAAAATGGTATTGCTGTATCACATGGTAGTTATAATTTTATTTTTGTGAGGAATTTCTCATATTTCCATACTAGCTGTACTTTTTTACAGTGCCATCAGCAGTTTGAAAGCGTTCCTTTTTACTTTTATTTTTTTTTAATTTTATTGAGTTTATTGGTACATTTTAGGGATACAGTACAGTTACATTCATTGTTGGGATCATGTACCTCTACATGGCAAGTCTTGATTCTCATTTTTTCCCCTTACCTCTGCCCTCCCTTCACCCCCTCCTCCCCTCCCCATCTACAAACACTTTATTTTCATCTTTTCATTCTCTCACATTTTTTTCTTTTCCCTTTTTGTTCTTCCCTT
>NW_022900951.1:57549665-57574175 GCF_012274545.1 Fukomys damarensis | reverse complement strand
AACAATGGAGGAGGGTTCCTTTCTCCCCACAACCCCGCCAACATTTGTTATTGTGTGATTTCTTGATAGCAGCCATTCTTTGTGGGGTGAGGTGGAATCTCAGTGTTGTTTTCATCTGCATCTCTCGAATGACCAGTGATGTGGAACATTTTTTCATATATTTTCTTGCTGCTTTTACTTCTTTGTCTGAGAAATGTCTGTTCATTTCGGATGCCCATTTTTGAATCGGGTCTTTATATTTGGGGGGACTGATTGTTTTGAGTTCTTTATATATCCTTTATAATAGTCCTTTGTCTGAGGTACAGCTGGTAAAAATGGAATATTACTCAGCCATAAAGAGCGAGAGAATAGATTCATTCATAGGAAAATGGATACATATTGAAGATATACTCCTAAGTGAAATAAATAAGTCGCACATGTCTAAATACCAAATAGTTTCCCTGGTGTGAATATTCTGCAACAAGGCATAAGATTCTAATAAGATTACTGACATTTAGAAATTTGAAGAAAGGAGGTAAAGGTGTAGGGAAGGTGTGATGCATAGGGGAAGAACAAAAAGGGAAAAGAAAAAAATGTGAGAGAATGAAAAGATGAAAATAAAGTGTTTACTTTTATTTTTGTACAAATTTGTTGTCTTCTGTTGTTTTTGGTAACAGCTTCCATGACAGTTGTAAAATGATGCTTCATTGTATATTTGATTTGTATTTTCTGGATGACTAGTGATGTTGAATGCCTTTCATATAATACATGCTGGTCATCTGTGTGTCTCCTTTGGCAAAATCTACCTAAGTCCTTATTCCATTCTTTTATTAGATTGTATGTTCCTTTACATTCAATTGTAGGAGTTCCTTGTATAATTTGTAGATTAAGCTCTTCTCAGATAAATAGTTAGAAAATATTTCCTCCTATTCCATATCTTGCCTTTTTATTCAATTGATTGTTTACTTTTCTGTGCAAAAATCTTTTTAATTTGATTAATCCCACTTGTTTATTTGTAATTTTCTTGCCTGTGCTTTTGATGTCATATTCTTTAAATCATTGCTATGATAAATGTCATGAAGTTTTCCTCCTCTATTTTGTTCCAGTTTTTCTGCTTTGGGTCTGACATTTGTTTGTAGTCCAGGTGTTTGTATATGGTGTAAGATACAGGTTCATTTTTTTCTTTTGCAGTGGATATCCACTTTTCTCAACACCACTTGTTAATGACATTACCTTTTCCTCGCTGTGCATTCTTTGCACAAGTTATTGAAGATCATTTGCCCATTTGTGCCTGGTTTTACTTCTAGGCTCCTAATTCTGTTTTATGAGTCCATATGTTTGTCTCTATGGCACTACAGTATTGGTTTTTACTGTAGCACTGTAACATATTTTGAATTCAGGATGTATCATGACTGAATTGTGAAGTTCTATATGAATTGTCGAACTTTTTCTCTATTTCTTTGAAAAATGAAATTGGAATTTTGCAAGGGATTTCAACGCATCTGTAAATCATTTAAGGCACTATAAATATTTTAGCAATATTAGCTCCTCCAATGCAAGAACACGGGAAATATTTCATTTGTTTGTGTCTTTCATCAAAGTTTTGTTGTTTTCAGTGTATAGTTTTCACTCTAACCTTCTTCTCACACATTTTATTCTTTTTGATGTTATCATAAGTATGATTGTTTTTACTTCATTTTCATATAGTTTACCATTACTATAAAGAAATGTATTTGATTTTCTAAGTTGATTTTGTATCATGCAGATTTATGTTGTTTTTATTTACTAAATAAGAATTTTCTTTTTGGTTAGGTAGCCCCTTCTGCCTTTGTCTTCTTTGCATTTTATTGGAGGTGGGGAGGGATAGCTATCTTGCTTTCCTGCATCTGGCTTCCTCTGTGCTCTGCCTGTCAGCTTCTCTCTAGTTCTTTAACTGTTCTCTCCAGTAAAGTTTTAACTCTAGTCAGGATTAGCCAAAAGCCTAATGTGGCCCTTATTCTATTCTTCCCCTTTTTGTGGACCTCTTTTCACTAGTTCTACTCATAACTAATCGTTGCAAAAAGACTGGTTTTGTCACAGACTGGTTTTGGTCCCTACTTCTCCCCATGAACCACTTGAAGTCACAACAATGACTAATTATACTTCAAGAACTTCACACCTGTTACCCCAATGGGAGAAACCAGTATCAGAATCATCTTGAAGTAACAGAGATGATTAAAACAGAACTGTAGAAAAATCACATCATTTTATAAGGGTTATAACTCCAATTGTAGGAGTAGCCACAGAGGGCACACCTCACATATATGGCTGGCTAATCTACATCTTCCTATACTACCAATTTCCCCCAATTTTTAGATAAACCGGGTTTATCCAATTACAAAATACTACACATTATACTCACACCCACTAATCATAAACAAACTATAGGGAGTTTACATTGTTGTGTTCAGCTGGAAATAAACTCAACATTGCACCACATACAGAAAGCACAAAGCACATCATCAAGAGAAAGCCATGTACTAAGAAGGGGAAATGATACTTTTTACTTATTAATAACAGAAAAGATATCCATCCCAACAGGTACACAAGTCTCATCATAGGAGCACAAGGGAGAAAAAATAAGGTGATACATCATAATGTTCATAACTCTCTAGAAAATGATTCCAAAATTATTAAAATGGATGATATCCCTCTCAATAATTCATAAGAACAATTGGTTTAAAAGCTCAATGAGATTGATTGCCTGGACCCAGCACCAGGAGGGTGAGTTTTGCCACTGCACCTGGCTTGGACTTTGGATTCCCCTCTGCCATGCAGCCAGCCCTATCCCATAGCCTTACCTTTCCCTGTGGGTGCCATTTATTGCCCGGACCCAGAGCCAGAAGGGTAGCTGCCTGGATGCCACTGAGCACCCCCCCCACTCTCAGATCCCCTGAATGTGCCAGTCTTTGGATGCACTCTGCAGAGGCATGGCTGGCTAAAAAGTGTGGTGATTGATCCTATAGTGTTCCTGATTGTATCAATTTGGATAAAGGATAGGGATTGATTTGATGAGTTGTTTTCTCAATTATGAAAATAAGAATGTCTATAAGTCATTAGAGAATCAAAGGCTGGGACACAGGGATATCAGGAAGATTTAATGACCCAGCGATTGAATCAAGGGCAATCCAACAACAAAAATAAAAATGAGAAAACACTTAAGCAAGACACAAAGACAGACTTTGAGTCCACCAATGGCAAACAGTAGGGCAAAGGAGGATGAAAAGTCTGATAGTGAACCTCCAGGACACTCAGAACTCACAGCACAGGAAGTAACAAAACCAATCAATCAAGCTCTAGAAAAATTCAAATGAGAAATAATTTCCCAGATAACCATAGAGATGGTGAGCAAAATGAAAGACATGATGTGAGACTCCAGAACAGAAACTGACACAAAAATAGATGAGCATAGGAACATAACAGAAACCATGAAGGCCCAGAATAAGAAAGAAATGGAAACAATGAACACCCAACACAGGAAAGAAAAGGAATCCATTAAACAGAGTCAAACAGATATCCAGGAGATTAAAAACTCTATTGAAATCATACACAACAGAATAAAAGATTGCAAAGATAGAAGCTCAGATATAGAAGATAGAATCACAGACAGTGACCATGAAAAGAGAGATCTCTTAAAAACAGTAAGGGAGCATGAGAAATTGATCCAACAACTCCTAGATGATGGAAAGAAGAATAACATAAGACTGATAGGAATCCATGAAATAGCAGGAGAAAATGCAAATGACTCAAAAAAGCTGTTCACAGAATTAATGACAGAAAACTTCCCCAAAAGAAGGGAAGTATTTGACATATAGATAAGTGAGGCATATAGAACTCCAACTAGCTATGATAAAAAAAATCTACACCTAGATGTATAATAATCAAGATCCCAGAAACCCAACAGAAGAACAAAATACTACAAGCAGTAAGAGAAAAGAAACAAATCACATACAAAGGAAAGCCCATCAGAATCACAGCAAGACTTTTCAACAAAAACCCTCAGGTCAAGGAGAGACTGGAGTGAGGCATTTCAAGTCCTACAAGAAAACAACATACAACCAAGACTGATGTATCCTGCAAAACTCTCTTTCAAAATGGGTGGAGAAATAAGATACTTCCATGACAAAGAACACTTGAGAAACTTCATAAATACTAAGCCAGCACTACAAGGAATTTTAAAAAAATATCCTAGAAAAAGACAATGAAGATCACAACACCATGAGGCCCAAGAGAGCAAATGAAATAGCCAAGGCAAGAAACTAAAAGGAGAAGACAAAAAATTAAAAAGAATCAACAAAAGGACAATAACATGACAATAATAAGGTAGAATATATCAGTTCTAACCATCAATGTCAATGGCCTCAATTCACCAATCAAGAGAAATAGATTGGCAGAATGGATTAAGAAGCAAAACCCAACAATATGTAGTATACAGGAAACACACCTAGTGCAAAAAGAAGCCCATGGACTGAAAGTGAAAGCATGGAAAACAATTCTCCATGTAATAGGAGCCCAGAAAAAGGCAGGGGTATCAATCTTATTCACAGACAATTAAATTTCAAACCAAAACTGATTAAGAGAGACAAAAAAGGCCACTACATCCTTGTAGAGGGAACTATCCAAGAGGAAGAAATGACAATCATAAACATATATGCACCAAATATTAATGCCCCCAATTATATAAAACAAACATTAAGTAATATGAAAAACCAAATAAGCACTAATACAATTGTAGTGGGGTATCTAAATACTCCACTATCACAAATAGACAGATCATTGAGGCAGAAAATCAACAATGAAATACTATAACGGAACCAAGGCTTTGAACACATGGACTTATTAGATGTCTATGGAGTGTTCCACCCCACAAAATCAGAATATATATTCTTTTCAGCTGCACATGGGACATTCTCCAAGATAGATTATGTACTAGCTCACAAAACAGGTTTGAATAAATGCAAAAGAATTGAAGTTATTCCCTGTGAATTATCAGATCATAGTGCAATAAAGCTGGAGATCAAGAGCATAAGAAATCATAGGAACTTCACAAACACATGGAAATTGAACAACACTCTCCTGAACATGCCCATCTGTTGGAAACTGGATAAAGATGATGTGGTTTTTCTATAAAATGGAATACTGCTCAGCCATAAAGAATGAGAAATTAGATTCATTCATAAGAAAATGGATACATATTGAGGATATACTCATAAGCGAAATAAATAAAGAAGTCACACATGGGTAAATACTGAATAGTTTCTCTGGTGTGAAAAACTATAATAGTACATAAGATCCTAATGATATAATTGACAATGTGAAATAGGATGAAAAGGGCTAAAGATGCAGGGAAAGTGGGAAGGGTAGGGGGAAGGTAATAAGGAAAAAGAAAAAAATGTGAGAAAATGAAAAAATGGAAATAAAGTGTTTGTAAATGGAGAGGGGAGGAGGGGTAAAGGGAGGGCAGGGGCAAGGGGAAAAAATGAGAACCAAGACCTGTCATATAAAAGTACAAGATCCCAATAATGAATGTAATTGTACCTACAATGTACCCATAAACTCAATGAAAAAAAAAGTATACCAAATAAATATAACCAGGAAGGGGCCTCTGTATGACATCGCCAAATGCACAGGACAAAGAGAGCATATTAAAATTTGCAAGAGAAATTCTCTAAGTCACATTTAAAATAAATCAGTTAAACTGACAAAAAATTTATCCACAGAATCCAAAAGGCCAGAAGTGTGTAGTGTTTTATTTTGGGGGTCCTGAAAAAAAAATAACTGCCAACCAAAATTGCTATACCAAGCAAGGTTATCTCTCAAAATTCAAGGAAGAAAGAAATCTTCCAAAATAGGCATAAATTTAGGAAATACTTGGCCACTAGACCAGTCTTCCAAAAGATTCTTAAGTAACCCTACAATCAGAAGCTGTAGAAATCCAATTATCATCACAAAAGTGTGTGTAAGAAAAAATACCACTAGGAGGATAGATATGCAAATGAGAATAAAATCAAACATTAATATAATAAACTCTTCAAAGATACATAAAAAAGAAAGAAGCAGAATTTTTGAATCAGTAGAAAATCAACAAAATGATAGGAAGTAGTCTATAACTTTCAACAATTTTGTAAATATAAATGGTCTTGATTCATTAATTAAAGGACATAGACTGCCTAAGTAGATTAAAGAAAATCTCAATAATATACTACCTACAAGAAACTCCTGACCTGTAAAGATGCACATGGACTTAAAGTAAAAAGATGGAAAATATTTCAAGCACATGGAATCCAAAAGCAGGCAGGAGTATAGACCTTAAAGCAAAAACAGAAAGGAGACAAAAGTCACTACATAACAATCAAGGGATCTATTCATCAAGAAGATATATTAATTATAAATTTGTATAAAATGTCTTTGCACCCTATTTCATAAACAAAAATGACTATTTCAAAAGGGAGAGATATGCCCTAATAATAGTGGGAGACTTCAATAATCAACTCACACAAATAGATAGATCATCCTAGTATCAAAAAAGGTCAGAGTTACAATGCACTATAGATTAAATGGAGTTAACATTTATAGAATATTCCTTCCATCAGCTGCAAAATACATGTTATTTTCATCAGTATCACTTGTAATTTTTTCTATCATTGACTACCTACTTCTATCATTGAGTAGCCTTAACAAATTCCAAAACCTGAAATTATACCCTGTACTTTCTTTAATCCCAAAGGAATTAAGCTGGAAATCAACAGTAAGAGTGTAATGGAGACACTGAGAATAGAGAAACCACCTGGGCTTGTCTTCAGTGAATAAGTGAGGCTACTTTATTCAGAAGCCATTGTGAGGAGTAGTTAAGGGTAGGCAAGAGAAGGCAGCCTGAGAAGGTAAAAGACTGTTCACAGGGGTTCCATGGATGTATTTCCATGCATGGGAACTGACAGCTGTTACAGAAACCTGACTGTTTGTTAAGCAATGATATGGTTATAACTTTAAGAGGGCCAGAAAAGTGGGCAGTCTAAGTGAATGGAGCATTTTGAGCAAGCTATTAATTGATATGGTTGGCAGGAGTCAATGTTTGTAATTTATAGCTACACTGTGGTATACCAGAGATAGATGATGCTGAATTCAGATGGGGGCTTGGAAGGTCAGACGAGTATCAGTGATTATGGGGCCACATGTGGACTTTGTTGAGCTTTCATATTCAGAGAAGTTAGTAATATAGGACTAAATGAGTCATGCTGCATGTCCAATTTGATTTTTTTATTATTTTATTAATGGATAAATAGAGCAAGGATCATTTGGTTAAGAGTTGAAGTGGGTCCCTTGTTTCATACTAAGGATAGTAAGGCTAGTAAGTACCCAGACCTGAGAAGGAACTGGAATGGCTATATAGGAGGCTAAAGAAAGACATGGAGTTACAAAGTCAGAAATTTTTGGCTAAGGATGGATCAGACTGGTTCAGCAAGGAATGAGTTAACTGCAGGTCCTATGGAGATAATTAGGAACTTCTTAGCAAAATGACAAGGGTGAAGTCATGATACATGGTGAAATGAACAGATGGGCCAGCCAGATAAAGGAGTGAAGAAAGGAGGAGGAGGAGAACCTAGTTAGGGCAAGGATGAATGTGAGCATAAGAAATGATTCGATGCCTAAGGAAAAAGACAACTTCATTGAAACCATAACAGGATAGTAAGTAAAATCCACAGAAAAATATATAGTAGGAACAGAGGGTGTTTAAGGTCCTCTATCAATTATTTAAGCAGTAGGAGGGTGAGAAAGTAGGAAAACAATTAGATTTTTTTCTGGGGTAAAGTCACATAGAGTTCCCTGAAAAATCTCTTCTATCCATAGAAGGTAGGATTTGAGGCAGTGAAGTCAAGTAAGATCAAGGCAGACTGAACGAAGTGGGTGAAGCAGCCACATACGTAGGGTCAAGGATTTAAGTGTATTCTGGAATGTGGTGCAGCCTGAGGGAAGTAGAGATTATTTGTGATTTCCACAAGGTGTCAGGTGAATTACCAACCAGACACAGCTTCACACAAGAGCAATGTTCCCATGAGGGGGGATCTTATAAATGAACAGCCATTAGAGTGCTACAGATGGCCAGGAATGGTCCTGTCCACTTGGGCTCTAGGGACCAGGGGTTAATGTCTTTAGCTAGGTCAGTTTTGTTAGACAGGCTATTTTCATAGGGCTGGGTACCAGGAGAAGGCAAGAGAAGGTTAGAAGAATGTTGGATCTCTTTTGGGGGTTGCTGTAGAACTGGAGATAGTCTCCAATGGGATTGGCCTCTGGGCTAATGTTTGGTCCAAGCAGAAAAGTGTGGCTATGTTAAAGCTGAAAGGGGCTGTACCCTGTGAGGTTTCAGGGTGGGTTGCTCAGATGCCAAGGTGAACAATAGGAAACAGGGAAATCCAGCCCTTATGTAGCTGGAGTGTGAGTTTAGTGAAGTGGGCCTTGAAAAGGCCATTAGCCCTTTCTACCATTCCAGATGATTGAAGCTGGTAGGGGATATGGAGATTCCACTGAACACCAAATGACTTAGACACCTCCTGGATAATTTGATTAATGAAAGCTGGACCATTGCCTTATTAAATGGAAGTGGAAAGGCCAAACTGGGGGATAATTTCAGTGAGAAGGGAGTTAATAATGGCTAAGGCATTTTCTGAGTTGGGGGGAAAGGCCTTCACCCATCCAATGAATGTATCAACCCAGACCAAGAGATATTTTAGCTTCTGTATTCTTGACATGTGGGTGAAATCAATTTGCCAGTTCCGAGTTGGGGACCCTGTGCTTGATGGAAAAGGAGAGGGCTTCAAGAAGCCCAGGGGTGTGTTCATGTAGCAAACAAAGCAATGAGTGACGATGGTTTTGCAGAGGACTTTCCAAGTGGGGAGGCAGATAAGAAGCTCATGAGGCTCAAATGTTAGGGATGGGATTGCTGTTGAGTTAGAAGTTTGTAGCCTGTTTGAAAATTGTCATGAAAGGGTGAAAGAATGGCATGGGACTGTGAAGCAGGAAGGAGGAACTTTCTCTGATTCGGAATCCATCTATCTTTGGTAAAAAGGTCCTGGAGCTGTTGGTGTTCAGAAAGGGAATAGCCCAGGGAGAAGCCAGAAAGGGCAAAATATTGATGCTTGGGGGTGTCAAGGGGGAGATAGACTGCCAGCTTAATGGTTTTGCCTGAAAAGCCATTTCCAGAAGCTATGGGATCTGAAGTATCTGGTGTCCATTGTAGTGAATTATAGTGGCCCAGGTTGACAAGAGGGTGGCTGGGAGAAGGGCTTTAATGAGTGGGGCATTAATGATTTGTTTGTTTTTTTTTTAATTGAGTTTATTGGTACATTTTGGGGATACAGTACAGTTACATTCATTGTTGGGATCTTCTACCTCTACATGACAGGTCTTGGTTCTCATTTTTTCCTGTTATTCCTGCCCTCCCTTCACCCCCTCCTCCCCACCCAATTTACAAACACTTTATATCCATCTTTTCATTTTCTTACATTTTTCCCTTATTACCCCTCCCCTACCCACCCCGCCTTCCCTACACCTTTAACCCTTTTCTTCCCATTTCATAATGTCAGTTATCTCATTAGGATCTTATGTACTATTACAGTTTATTCACACCAGAGAAACTATTCAGTATTAACACATGTGTCACTCATTTATTTCACTTAGGAGTATGTCCTCAATATGTATCCATTTTCCTATGAATGAATCTAATTTATCATTCTTTATGGCTGAGTAATATTCCATTTTATAGAAAAACCACATCTTCTTTATCCAGTTTCCAACTGATGGGCAAATGGGCTGTTTCCAAGTTTTAGCTATTACAAACTGTGCCACTATAAACATAGGAGTGCATATGTCACTGTGATAGGATTCTTTCAGTTCTTTTGGAAAGATACCCAGCAGAGGGATGGCTGGGTCAAATGGAACCTCTCGTCCCAGCTCTTTGAGGTATCTCCATATTGTTTTCCATAGTGGTTGTACCAGTCTGAATTCCCACCAACAATGGATAAGCATTCCTTTCTCCCCACAACCCCGCCAACATTTGTTGCTGTTTGATTTCTTCATAGCAGACTTTCTTTGTGGGGTGAGGTGGAATCTCACTGTTGTTTTCATCTGCATCTCTCTAATGACCAGTAATGTGGAACATTTTTTCATATATTCACTTGCTGCTTTTACATCTTTGCTGGAGAAATGTCTGTTCATTTCAGATGCCCATTTTTGAATTGGGTCTTTATATTTGGGAGGGCTGGTTGTTTTGAGTTCTTTATAAATTCTAGATAATAGTCCTTTGAGGAGCAGCTGGTAAAAATTTTTTCCCACATTGTAGGTAGTCTCTTAGTTCTGTTGATGGTTTCTTTTGCAGTGCAGAAGCTTTTTAATAAAATTAGGTCCTAGTTGTTGATTCTTTGTGTTAGTTCCAGTGCAACTGAGGATTTGTTCATAAAGTCTTTTCCTATGCCAATGTCTTCCAGAGTTCTGCCTAATTTATCTTCCAGCAAGTTTAGTGTTTCTGTTTTAATATTTAGATCTTTAATCCACTTGGATTTTAGTTTAGTGCATGGTGAAAGATAAGGGTCCAGTTTTATTCTTTGGCATGTTGAAATCCACTTTTGCCAACACCATTTATTGAAGAAGCTATCTTTCCCCCACTGAGGATGGTCAGCTCCTTTGTCAAAGATGAGGTAACTGAGTACATCTGGATTTGTTTTTGTGTCTTCCAATCTGTTCCACTGATCCTCAGATCTATTTCTTTTCCAGTATTATGCTGTTTTTAATCACAGTGCCTTTGTAGTATAGTTTCAAATTGGAGGTTGTTATACCCACTGCCATGTGTCTGTTGCCTAGGATTGCTTTTGCTATTCTACGTCTCTTATGGTTCCAAATGAATTTTTGGATTCTTTTTTCTAGTTCTGTGAAATATAGTGTTGGCATTTCAATTGGCATTTTATTTAATCTGTATAGCAGTTTAGGTAGCATGGCCATTTTCACTATGTTGATTCTTACCCAGGAGCAGGGGATATTATTCCATTTTTTTATATCCTCTTCAATTTCTTTTTTTCAGAGTGCTGTAGTTTTCAGTGTAGAGGTCTTTTGCTTCTTTTGTTAGATTGATTTCTAGATACTTCATTTTTTTGGATGCTATTGTGAAAGGAATTGTTTCCCTAATTTCTCTCTCAGTGAGTCTGTTATTTGTGTACAAGAAGGTTATTGATTTTTCAGTGTTGACCTTGTATCCAGCTACTCTACTGACTTTGTCGATTAAGTCTAGAAGTCTTTTGGTGGAGTTTTTGGGGTCTTCAATATAGAGTATCATATCATCAGCAAATAATGACAGTTTAACTTCTTCCTTTCCTAGCTTTATTGCTTTAATTTCTTTCTCTTCTCTAATTGCTGTGGCTAATGTTTCCAGAGCTATATCATAGAGGAGTTGTGATAGTGGGCATCCTTGTCTTGCTCCTGATTTTACATGAAAGTTTTCGGTTTTTGGCCATTTAATATGATGTTGGCTGTTGGTTTTTCACAGATAGCCTTTATTAAGTTGAGATATGGACCATCTATTCCAATTTTTTGCAGCATTTTTATCATCAATGATTGCTTAATTTTGTCAAATGCTTTTTCTGCATCTATAGAGAGGGTCATATGGTTTTTGTCCTTGACTTTGCTAATATAGTGTATTACATTTATTGACTTATGTATGTTGAACCATGCTTACATCCCTGGAATAAATCCAACTTGGTCAGGATGTATGATATTCTTGATGATCCTCTGTATTATATTTGCTAGTATCTTCTTAAGGATTTTTGTGTCTATATTCATTAAGGTGATTGGCCTGTTCTTCTCTTTCTTAGTTGCATCTTTCCTGGTTTGGCAATCAAAGTGATACTTGCTTCCAGGAATGAATTTGGAAGTATAGATTCCCTTTCAATTTCATCTAAAAGTTTGAAGAGTAAAGGCAGTAGCTCTTCTCTAAATGTCTTGTAAAATTCAGCGGTGAATCCATCAGGGCCTGGTCTTTTCTTTGTTGGTGAAATTTTTAAATACATTTTCAATTTCACAACTTCAAATGGGGTATTTAAAACGTTTTTATCTTCTTTGTTCAACTTTGGTAATTCATAAGTATCTAAACATCTTTCAATTTCTTTTGTGTTTTCCAATTTATTAGAGTACAGGTTCTCAAAGTAGGTATTAATGATCCCCTGGATTTCTGTTGGATCTGTTGTCACTTTGCCTTTTTCATTCCTTATTGCATGAATCTGAGCCTTTTATTTCCTTTTTTTATAAGATTAGTGAAGGGTTTATCAATTTTATTTATTCTTTCAAAAAACCAACTCTTTGATTCATTTATTTTTTGTATCATTTTCTTAGTTTCAATTGCATTGATTTCTGCTCTAATCTTTATAATTTCCTCTCTTGTTCAAGCTTTAGGTTTTTCTTGCTCTTGTTTTTCTAGGAGTCTAAGATTCATCATTAGGTTGTTTATTTGAGCTCACTCTGTTTTCCTAGTGTGGGCATTCAGTTATATGAATTTTACACGTAGAACTGCTTTCTTTGTGTCCCATAGATTCCTGTATGTTGTATTGGCATTTTCATTTATTTGTAAAAACTGTCTAATTTCTTCTTTAATTTAGTTTGTGATCCCTTGATTGTTCAGGAGAGTGTTGTTCAATTTCCATGTTTGTGAAGTTCCTACATTTTCTTGTGCTATTGATCTCCAGCTTGATTGCACTATGATCTGATAATGTGTAGAGGATAACTTCGATTCTTTTGCATTTATTTGGACCTGTTCTGTGAGCTAGTATGTGGTCTATCTTAGAGAATGACCCATGTGCATCCAAAAGGAATGTATATTCTGATTTTGTTGGGTGGAATACTCTATAGACATATATTTAGTCCACATGTACCAAAGCTTGGTTCAGTTCTAGTAGTGCCTTGATGATATGTCTATTTGTGATAGTGGGGTATTTAGATGCCCCACTACAATTGTAGTAGTGCTTATTTGGTTTTTCATGTTACTTAATATTTGTTTTATATAGTTGGGGGCATTAATATTTGATGCATATATGTTTATGATTGTCATCTCTTCCTCTTGAATTGTTCCCTTTACAAGGATGTAGTGGCCTTTTTTGTCTCTCTTAATCAGTTTTGGTTTGACATTTAATTGTCTGTGAATAAGATTGATACCCCTGCCTTTTTCTGGGCTCCTATTACATGGAGAATTGTCTTCCATGCTTTCACTTTCAGTCTATGGACTTCTTTTTGCACTAGGTGTTTTTCTTGTATACAAAATATTGTTGGATATTGCTTCTTAATCCATTCTGCCAGTCTATTTCTCTTGATTGGTGAATTGAGGCCATTGACATTGATGGTTATAACTGATATGTTCTGACTTATTATTGTCATGTTATTGTCCTTTTGTTGACTCTTTTTACATTTTCCCCCCTCTCCTTTTAGTTTCTTGCCTTGACTATTTGATTTGCTCTGTTGGGCCTTATGGTATTGTGACCTTCATTATCCTTTTCTAGGATATTGTTTAGAATTCCTTGTAGTTCTGGTTTGGTGTTTATGAAGTTTTTTAGGTGTTTTTTGTCATGTAAGTATCTTTTTTCCCCATCCATTTTGAAAGAGAGTTTTGCAGGATACATCAGTCTAGGTTGGAGGTTGTTTTCTTTTAGAACTTGAAATACCTCACTCCAGGATCTTGTTGACTTGAGGGTTTTTGTTGAAAAGTATTGTGATTCTGATGGGCTTTTCTTTGCATGTGATTTGTTTCTTTTCTCTTACTGCTTGTAGTATTTTGTTCTTTTGGGTTTCTGGGATCTTGATTACTATATGTCTAGGTGTAGATTTTTATTGATGGTGGCTAGTTGGAGTTCTATATGCCTCATTTATCTGTATGTCTAATTCTTCCCCTCTTTTTGGGAAGTTTTCTGTTATTAATTCTGTGAACAGCTTTTGTAACTCATTTGTATTTTCTCCTGCTACTTCATGGATTCCTATCCATCTTATGTTATTCTTCTTTGCATCATCTAGAAGTTGTTGTATCTATTTCTCATGAACTTTTACTGTTTTTAAGAGACCTCTCTTTTCATGGTCACTGTCTGCTATCCTATCTTCTATATCTGAGATTCTATTTTTGCAATCTTTTATTCTGTTGCGTATACTTTCAATAGAATTTTTAATCTCCTGGATATCTGTTTGAATCTGTTTTATGGATTCCCTCTGTTGGGCATTGATTATTTCCATTTCTTTCTTATGCTGGGCCTTCATGGCTTCTATCATGGTCCTGAGCTCATCTATTTTTTTGTCAGTTTCTGTTCTAGAGTCTTGAATCATGAATTCCATTTTGCTCACCATCTCTATGGTTATCTGGGAAATTATTTCTATATTGAATTTTTCTAGAGCCCGATTGATCTCTTTTGTTACCTCCTGTGCTGTGGGTTCAGGGTGTCCTGCTGGTTCACTATCAGACTTTTCATCCTCACTTGCCTGCTGTTTGCCATTGGTGAAGTGGAAGTCTGTCTTTGTGTCTTGCTTAAGTGTTTTCTCATTTTTATTTTTGTTGTTGGGTTGTGCTTGGTTTTATGTCTGGGTTATTACTTAAATCTTCCTGATATAGTTGTGCTTTATCTTTTGAGTCTCTAATGACTCATAGACATTCTCGTTTTCATAATATTGGAGAGAATAACTCATTAAATCAATCACAATCCTTTATCCCAATTGATACATTCAGCAGCACAATAGGATCAAGCACAACTTGCAAATTGACCACTTGTGGTAATCATTAATCTATCACCTTTAAACCATGTGAATTAAATTAAAATTAAGAAGCAGCCCAAAATATGTTTTCAGTGAATATGCTTTTCAGTGTAGCATCTTTACCATTTAAGGTGGGGGCTTAGACAGAGTTAGGATCAGAGGAGTAGATAAGTGAAAGAATTGGAGAAGGTTTCAAGTGAAGCCAGAGGACATAGAATGACCATACAATCTTTACAAAACTATTGACTTCAAAAGGGATAGAGAGAGTACAAGAATAAGATCAAGAATATATCCCCTTAACAGTAACACAGGCTTACTTTCCCTTGAAACTACTGACCCATGAGTGAGGTAAAATGACAGAAGAAAAGAACATAAACAAAAAATGATAAAAGAAAAAGTCTGAGTTAGGGCAGGAGCAGGAATAGAAAGGAACATGAGGGATAATATGGTGGAGCGAGAGACTGAGTTGGAGAAAGAGGACAGAAAAAAGAAAAAAATTGCAGGGTGGGATGAGGAAAAGAAAGAAAAAAAATGAATTTGAAGGGCCACTTTCAGACTATGTCTCTGTTGTCATATATTATACCACATGCTCAGCCATGTGCAGAACCAAGTCCCCTGATCTCAGCTAGCCAATGGCAGATCCCTGTGACTCAGACTGACCTCAGGCCACAAGGCCTAAATTGAGCTCCCCAACCTGCAGGGTTGAACTCCACACAGTTCTATTACAGATTTCCTCCACCCTTTCTTTAAAGATGTTCAAAGTTGGGAGCTCAGAAAAATACCATTTATGACCACCCATGCCTCTGCAGAGTGGGTGCAAGGACTGGCAATCAGGAGGTCTGAGTGCAGGGTGCTTCTGGGGCTCCCTTCCTTGGTGGAGCTGGTGGTGGCTCAGGCAGGGGAGGCTGCGGCTACCCAGTCCTGCCAAATGGGCCCAATTAGGCCAGAGGGAGAGCAGATCTCCTCAGTGGAGTTTTTAATCTGGAAATTTGTATTATGGATTTCATTTGTTTCCTATGTTGGGATTCCATCATTTTCCTCAGGTCTTCTATTGTTTTATGTGTCTGCCCTAGATTTATTAATCATATCTTGCACTATGGCACAATCTGTGTTGTTATCTGAGAAATTATTTCTGACTTCATTTTCTCCAGATGCTCTTTCATTGGCAGTTCCGGGATTCCAGGTGTTTGAGTATCAAATTGTTCTATCTCGTTTCCTTTTTTTGGTTGCTTTAGGTGATCTGGAAGTCTTGTTTTGGGACTTATTTCCATGTATTCTCATTTCAATAGATGCACCCTGCTGTGCCTTTGTTGAGGCAACTTTTTGCTCACCCAGTGCTCTTTATTTCTCAGCAAGCCACTGAGTGGCCTTTTCTTTGTTGCTCAACAGTTCACTAATTCCTGAGTTCAGAATGATGGCCTTGTGGATCCCTGAACTGACCTATTGTCTGGGCAGACTTCTGGCTGGGGCCTGTGCACACTTTGGGTGGTATCTATGTGTGCCTCTTCCTTGGGCCTCTCTGTACCTATTTTTTAGGAGGGCCTTTTGCCTGGGTGTTGTGCACCCAAATTCCTTTTGTCTGAGTAGACTTATGTCTAAGTTCTCCATGCTCTTATCAGTGGTATTGGGGTGGGCCTCAGGCTGTTGCTCTTTTCTAGGTTGGCTCTTGGCTGTGGCCAATGATATGGAGTGGTCCTCTCTGTGAAACTTTTGCACCTGTGCAGCTCTTTTCTGGAGAGGCCTTTGCCTTAGGCTGGTGTGCCCTAGCCTCTGGTTGGGGAGGAGCCCTTTGTGGGATATGCCTGCAGTGGGGCCATTCTGGCCTGCACAGCTGCTCCCTGGGATCTGTATGCACTCACTGATGCTATGGTGTGTGCCTCTGGCTGAAGCTTGTGCACTTGTGCAGTACTTTTCTTGGTGGTCCTTTGGCTGGGCAGGTGTGACTGAGCCTTTGGGGTCAGGAGGGATCTGCCTGAAGCCACACTGCTCTGGACCACACCGCTGCACCCTGGGACCTGTGTGGACTCAACAGTGCTATGGGGCTGTCCTCTGGCTGAAGCTTATGCATCTGTGCAGCTCTTTTCTGGGCAGGCACTAGTGCTACTTCCTTTGAGCCTACTGAATCTCCCCCTACATGCACAACTCAACTTGTCAAAGAGCACAGACCTGGGATGCTTTACTGATTGGATGCCCCTTAGTCAATTATAAAACCACCTAACATCCTCTCTGGGAAGAGACAGCAAACATTTTACTCAATAGAAAAATCCTGACAACTTTCTGCAGATGTGGTTCTTGGCCTTTGGCTGGGAAATTGGCACTTCTGCAGATGATATCCCACTATCTGGAAGTTTAAGAAGAGGAATAAAATGTTACTCCAGAAAATACTCAGTTCACTATATCATGCCACAAAGCATATGTTTCTAGTGACAAAACCACCAAATAAAAGTCAGACAAAAGGAAAATTCAGTCAACAAGCACGGGTCTCACATCCTTTTACACAAAGACATAAACTTGAAACCAGTTACAACAATGGCAAAACCTAAAAGAATGGGAAGAAAGAAGTAGTATTAGAGAAGTAACCCAAGAATGTGGAAACTTAAAATGTATGAATTTCTGTTTTTCCTCCCTTTTTCCATGTGGGAAAATACTGTAGTTTTCAACTCTTTTTTCTCCCTGCACTACTAAGCACAAAAAAACTAAATAATCTGAATCCTCCTTTAGATAGAAGCTTGAATGTGTGTATGTGTATGAGTTGGGTGGTAATTCTTCAATGAAGAGGGAAAATGAAAATAATCCATAAAGAGCACTTGCTCAAAGTGACTTTATAACTCAAATCCCTCCCCCCCTTTAAACACTTTGGTACTAAGCAAGTGCCTAAGTAAGTTAACATTGTGCAGGGCATGTTGTTGACTGCACCCCATAAAGTAAAACAATAACATTAGGTGGACCAGGCCCACATTCTCTGGTCTTCTGAGGAACTTCAAGGAAGACACCTAGTAAAAAAATGTGTCCAAGCCAAAGTATACCAAATCTAGTTGCCCAGCAGGCTGCCTTTGGCTCAGCTAATCTCCATATGGGCCTATGGAACCACAGCTGCTAAGAGCAGGTCCACATGTTGTGAGGGCCATCAGTAAAATACAACTATAACTGATCCATAAGGACCTCCTACTCCCTGAAATAATGAAACTTTTTGCTTCACAATCTGGGCATTTTCAAATGGTGACCATCAGCTGTTCACCCCACGAATCTGTCTCATGCACCCTGAGAAGTGTATAGCTATGACTTGTGAAAAGGGGAAGAGAGATGCTCTCCCTGAGTAGGCAGTTACCTTCCTTTTATGGCTGGATTTTTTTCCTGTCTGTTGTTTGTTGACTATTGGCTCCAGGATGATGTCTAGTGAGGCCTGTGGACTGCTGATACCTTTGATGTTTGGTGAGATCTTTGGGCTGCTGATGCCTGATGGTTTCCTGGATGGCCTCTCACAAAATATTACTATGTGGTGGATCTGACTGGTAGGGTCCAAGTTCTTGTGTATGGTAAAGATTTCAAAGTATACATTTGATAGTGATAGAAAGCAGCTATATTTATTGAAGGTAAAAAAGGGATGGTTTCCAGAAGACAAAAAAGCACACTTCATGCCATGCAGATAAATCAAGCTCTTGTGATCAAGAATGAGTGGGGAAGATAGAGTCATTATATATGTCATGTCTTGGTCTGCAGTTATATTGAATCCTCTGAAGGTGGCTTTTGAGCTCAAATGGGTAGAGCGGAGTGATTAGGGAAGGTTGGACTTAGGGTGGCGCTGGAACTCGACTGATTGTAAAGGAATTTCTCAGCCCACAATATCCTATTTGTACTCGTCTCATAGCATAAAGGAGTGAAATCACAAAAAAAGGTTGAGAGTTTTTTTAAAACCAGGGATCAAAATAGGGTCCTTGTGCTTGTGAGGCAAGTGTCAGAACCACTGAGCTAAATTCCTAGCCCTAAGAGAATTTTACTGGAAAAAAACAGTAGGAAGGATCCCAGGTTGGTGGCTGCATGACTTCTCAAATCACGCATTCAGTGTTGTCTCAGTTGTCAAATGGCTCCAAGATCAAACTTTCTGTTACTAGAACAGCAGAGTGTGAAAAATACTCCTCAGTTATCGTAACTTTGCTCTATAGCTGAATTGAAAGTCTGACTTGAAGAAACCTGTATGGGCTTAAACTGAATCATGCATCATGCATGTCTCCCCATTGACACAAAAGGATGACTCTTCAGTCTAAGTGTCATTCTTGCCCAAACAACTCATAGGGATTAGTGTCTTAAAACATTCACCATTCTGAGGGATTTTTGTACTTCATTTGCTCAAAAGAAAATTAGTGAAAATAATGATAGCAACAGTAAAGCTAAAAGGAAAGTTGTGAGAAGCACAATAAAGTCAAGAAAGAAATCATTGCAAAATTTGTTAAAGTTCTGGAAAAATGAATATGTAAGTGTGATTTTGGGGTCTCAGAACAAATTATTTGGTTTTCCATTATTTCTTGCAAGATGAATATGTTGAGTTCTCATTTCAGTGAATTGAACAAGACAAGCAGAAATGGTGATACAGTTTATTTGAAAAAGTAAAAGTGAAGGGTAAGGAAAAAACTGCTCTGGAAAGTGGATTTGGGCAGAACAAAAGAAGGGAAATTTAAAAATGAAATAAAACAAAAGTACACATTGAGGAACACAGGGCACGCTATGGTGAGAAAAACGTAGCAGTCATCTCTTCATGGCATCTGTGTCCTTTTATGTCATCCACACCATGAGATAATCCATGAGAACTTCTACATATTGAGTCCTGAGAGACAGTGCTGGGGAGATTCTAGAATCTAACCATGCCACTCTTCCTAGACAATCTAAGGTGTGCTCTATCTCACTATCACAGATGGCTCTGTGGATTTGAAATAACCAACTGAAGCTTAGGTGCTTTAACTCATCTTTTCAACATATAGGATTTAAAAGAAACTCTGATTTTAGAGAAAAAAACCTGGTTCTTTTGCATGTTGCATTCATTGGAATGCAGGAACTTAGTAGGGATTGGGTACATCTCCCTTTAGTATGAAATAGGCTGCATTCCATACTCCATGAGGAAGTTCAATACATTAAAGTCTCTCAAAACTCAGGAGCTTAGTAAGGAGTAGCTGCACTTTCCTTTACTATGGTGTGGGATACATCCCACACTGGCTGATGAAGTTCATTCTTTGTTCAGAGTTCTAGTTTACTATCTATTCTTTTTTTACATTAAGTTTATTGGTACATTTTAGGTATAAAATACAGTTACATTCATCATTAAGATCTTGTAATTTTATGTGATGTATCTTGGTTCTTATTTTTCCCCATTCCCCTGCCTTCCTTTCACCCCCTCAACCCTTCCCCATTTACAAAGACTGTCTCAATTCTTTTCCACTTCTCACATTTTTTTCTTTTACCTTTTTTCCTTTCCCCTACCCTCCCACTTCTCCTACTCCTTTAGACATTTTCTTCCTATTTCAAAACATCAATTATACATTTTGATCCTTATTTATACTTTTAGTTTTTCACACCAGACAAACTACTTGATATTTACACATTTGTTGTATTTATTTCACTTAAGAGTGAGGCCTCATGCCGGGCATGGGGGTGCACGTCTGTAATCCCAGCACTCGGGAGGCAGAGGCAGGAGGATCACTGTGAGTTCGAGACCAGCCTGTGCTACATAGTGAGTTTCAGGTCAGCCTCAACTACATAGTGAGACCCTGTCTCAAAAAACCAAACCAAAACAAAACAAAAACTGTGACAACAGTGGATATTATTAGCTTTCTTTGTATGAGCAGTAAGTCAGGATCTTATATGAAGTATTTGATCCCATGGGGTGTTTTCTCTCTCTTTGTACTGTACTCTCTATGAAAAAGGACCATGAAAGGTGCTAGCACTAGTCCAGCAGGCACTCTTTCAGAGTAACTACCATTTACAATAAATACATCAGCTTTGAAGTGGGCATCTATTATCTAGTCATGAAGTACTCTTAAAAAAAAAAAAAATAGTGAGGCCTCAATATGCATCCACTTAGCTATAAATGTCTCTAGTTTCTCATTCTTTATGGGTGACTAATAATCCATTTTATAAAAAAACACATCTGCTTTATCCAGTCTCCAGTTCATGGGCAAGTGGGCTGTTTCCACGTTTTAGCTATTACAAATTCGCTGGTATGCATATGGATGTGCATATATCACTGTGGTGTGATTCTTTTAATTCTTTGGGAAGATACCCAGCAGAGGAATAGCTGGGTTAAATGGTACTTCCAATCCTACTTGTTTGAGATATCTCCATACTGATTTCCACAGTGGCTGCACAAGTCTGCACTCCCACCAACAATGGAGAAGGGTTCCTTTCTCCCCACAGCCCTGCCAGCATTTTTTATTGGTTAATTTTATGATAGCAGCCATTCATTCTGGGGTGAGGTGGAATGTCAGTGTTGTTTTTATCTGCATCTCTCAAATAACCAGTGATATTGAACATTTTTTCTTATGTTTATTTGCTGGTTTTTACTCCTTTGTCAGGGAAATGTCTGTTCTGTTTCTGAGTGGGGTCCTTATATTTCAGGGGTCTGATTTTCTTTAGTTCTTTATATATTCTAGATAGCAGACCTTCATCTGAGGAACAGCTGATAAAAATTTTTTACCACATTGTAGGTTATCTCTTAGCACTGTTGGTGGATTTTCATGTAGTGCAGAAGCTTTTTAAACAGATGAGATCTCGGTTGTTGATTCTTTGAGCTAGTTCCTGTGCTACTGAGGATTTGTTTATAAAGTTGTTTCCTATGCCAATGCCTTCAAGAGTTCTACCTAACTTATCTTCCAGCTAGTTTAGTATTTCTGTTTTAATATTTATATCTTTTATTCCCCTCTATTTTAGTTTAGTGCAAGGTGAAAGAAATGGGTCTAGTTTTAATCTTTGGAAAGTTGAAATCCAGTTTTTCCAACACCATTTATGAAAGAGGCTATCTTTCCTATAGTGAGGATTATTGGCTCCTCTGTCAAAAAACAAGGTAGAAGAGTATGTCTGGAGTTGTTTCTGCATCTTCTAATGTATTCCACTGATCCTCAGGTCTCTTTCTTTGCCAGTACTGTGCAGTTTTTATAACAGTGGCTTTGTAGCATAGCTTTAAGTTGGAAATTGTGATGCTCCCTGCCATGTCTTGGTGGTCTAGAATGGCTTTTGCTATTCTAGGTCTTTTCTGGTCCCAGATGAATTTGTGGATTGCTTTCTCTAGTTCTGTGAAATATACTGTTGGGATTTCAATTGGGATTGCCTTGAATCTCTAAAGCAGTTTTGGGAGTATGGCCATTTTCACTATGTTTGCTCTTCCTACCAGGGAGCAAGAGATGTTTTTCCATTTTCTTATATCCTCTTTGATCTCTTTTTTCAGAGTGCTGTAGTTCTCAAAGTAGAGGTCTGTTGCTTCCTTTATTAGATTGATTCTTAGATATTTCATTTTTTGGATGCTCTTGTGAAAGGGATTGTTTCTCTAATTTCTCTCTCACTGAGTCTGTTACTTGTATACAAGGAGGCTATTGTTTTTTGAGTGTTGACTTTGTATCCAGCTACTCTACTGAATCTATCAATTAAGTTTAGGAGAAATTTGGTGGTGTTTTTTTGGTCTTCTATATAGAGTTTCATATTGTCTGCAAATAATAACAATTTAACTTCTCCCTCTCCTGTCTTTATTGCTTTTATTTCTTTCCCTTGTCTAATTGCTGTGACTAATGTTTCTAGAACTGTATTGAACAGGACTGGTGATAGTGGACATCTTTGTCTTGCTCCTGATTTTAGTGTGAAGGTTTTCAGGTTTTGACCAATTATAATGATATTGGCTGTTGGTTTTTCATAGTTAGCCTTTACCAAGTTGAGATAAAGGCCACCAATTCCAATTTTCTGCAGGTTACTTTTTATCATCAAGGGGCATTGAATTTTGTCAAATGCTTTTTCTAAATCTATTAAGATGATCATATGGATTTTGTCCTTGACTCTGTTAATATAGTGTATTATATTTGTTGATTTACATATATTGAACCATACTTGCATCCCTGGGATAAATCCAATTTGGTCAGGGGCTATGAAATTCTTGATGACCCTCTGTATTCTGTTTTCAAGTATCTTAATGCAGATTTTTGCATCTATGTTAATTAAGGATATTTACCTTTAATTCTCTTTTTTGGTTGTGTCTTTCCTGGTTTTGGTATCAAAGTATCATTTTGCTTCTAGGAATGAATTTGGAAATATTGCTTCCCTTTGAATTTCATTGAAAAGTTTAAACAGTAGTGGCAATAGTTCTCTAAGTGTCTTGTAGAATGGGGCAATGAAGCTATAAGGAGCTGGGCTTTACTTTGTTGGTAAATTTTTAATTATGTTTCAATTTCACTGATTGTAATTGGGGAGTTTAGCATTTTTAGGTCTTTTTCATTCATCTTTGATAATTCATATGTATATAGAAATCTGTCCATTTCTTCTGTTTTCCATTTTATTATAGTACAACTTCTCAAAGTAGGTATACATGATCCTCTGGATTTCTGCTGGATTTGTTTTGACTTCAACTTTTGCTTTCTTAATTATATGGATTTGAGCCTTTTCTTTCCTTTTTTGATAAGGTTGGCTAAGGATTTATGATTTTATTTATTCTTTCAAAAAAGCAACTTTTTGATTAATTTATTTTTTGGTATCATTTTCTTAGTCTGCATTGCATTGGTTTCTGCTCTGATCTTTATAATTTCATCCCTTGTACAAGATTTTGGTTTGTCTTGCACTTGTTTTTCTATGAGCTTAAGATTCAGCATTGGATTATTTATTTGATCTCACTCCATTTTCCTATTGTGGTAATTCACAGCTATGAACTTTCCACATAAAAAGCGTTCATTGTGTCCCATAGATTCCTGTATGTTGTATTGGCTTTATCATGTATTTGTAAAAACTTGTTTCTTCTTTAATTTTCGCTGTGACCCATTGGTTTTTCAGGAGAGTGTTATTCAATTTCTGTGTGTTCGTGAAGTTTTTGTGGTTTCTTATTCTATTGATCTTTGGTTTAATTACACTATGGTCTGATAATATACATGGAATAACTTCAATTCCTTTGCTTTTACTTAGACATGTTTATGAGTTAGTATGTGGTGTATTTTGGAGAATGACTTGTGTGCAGCCAAAAAGAATGTGTATTCTGATTTTGTGGGTCTAGCACTCTGTAGACATGTATTAATTCCATTTATTCATAAGCTTAGTTGAGTTCTAGTATTTTGTTATTGATTTATTGTCTAGATGATCTGTCTATTTTTGATAGTTGGTTATTGAGGTCTTCCCCCCCCCCACAATTGCCAACTGTATTAATGCTTATTTGGCTTTTCTTTTTTTTATTTGGCTTTTCATGTCCCATACTTTTGGTTTCATATAGTTGGGACATTAGTATTTGGTGTATATATATTTTTGATTGTCTTCTTTCTTTTGGATTGTTCCACTTACATGTATGTAGTGACCTTCTTTGTCTCTCTTAATTAGTTTTGGTTTGAAATTTACTTTGTCTGTGAATAAGATAGATACCCCTGCTTTTTAATCCAAGTTCCTCTCACCTGGAGAACTGTTTTTCATCCTTTCACTTTCAGTCAATCAATTTCTTGTTAAACTAGGTGCCTTTCTTGTATACAGCATATTGTTGGGTTTTGCTTTAATCCATTC
>NW_022900951.1:57495438-57549275 GCF_012274545.1 Fukomys damarensis | reverse complement strand
TTTGATAGTTGGTTATTGAGGTCTTCCCCCCCCCCACAATTGCCAACTGTATTAATGCTTATTTGGCTTTTCTTTTTTTTATTTGGCTTTTCATGTCCCATACTTTTGGTTTCATATAGTTGGGACATTAGTATTTGGTGTATATATATTTTTGATTGTCTTCTTTCTTTTGGATTGTTCCACTTACATGTATGTAGTGACCTTCTTTGTCTCTCTTAATTAGTTTTGGTTTGAAATTTACTTTGTCTGTGAATAAGATAGATACCCCTGCTTTTTAATCCAAGTTCCTCTCACCTGGAGAACTGTTTTTCATCCTTTCACTTTCAGTCAATCAATTTCTTGTTAAACTAGGTGCCTTTCTTGTATACAGCATATTGTTGGGTTTTGCTTCTTAATCCATTCTGCCAGTCTATTTCTTTTGATTGGTGAATTGAGGCCATTAACATTAATGATTATAACTGATATGTATTGACTTATCATCATCATGTTATTTTCCTATTCGTGGCTCTTCATTACCCCCCCATTTCTTGCCTTGCTTGTTGGATTTTCTCTGTTGGGCCCCATTCTGTTGTCTTTTTCTAGGATATTGTTTAGAATTGTATGGAGTGCTATTTGGTTATTCATAAAGTTTCTCTGGTGTTCTTTGTCATAGAAGTATCTTATTTCCCCAACAATTTTGAAAAATGGCTTTGCGGGGATACATCAATTTGCATTGGTGGTTGTTTCTTTTAGGGTTTGAAATACCTTACTCCAGGTTCTCCTTGACCTGAGGGTTTGGGTTGAAATGTCTACTGTGACTCTGACAGGCTTTCCTTTGAATGTGGTTTATTTATTTTCTCTAACTGCTTGTAGCATTTTTTTCTTCTGTTGGGTTTCTGGGATAGTAATTGTTATATGTTGAGGTGTAGATTTATTTTTTTCTTCATTGCTTGTTGAAATCCTATAAGCCTCACTTATGTCAAATTCTTTTGGTATGGTGGGCAGTTTTCTGTTACTAATACTGTGAAGTTTTTTTATGTCATTTGTACTTTCTCCTGGTTCATTGACTCTTATCTGTCTTATGCTATTCTTCTTTGTGTTATCTAGGACCCACTGGACTGATTTCTCATGGTCTCTTACTGTTTTTAAAAGATCTCTCTTTTCATGGTCCCAACCACCAATCTATCTTCTATGTCTGATATTGTGTCTTCAGTTTGGCTCAGTCTGTTGTGTATAGTTTCAATAGAGTTTCTCCTGAATATTTGTTTGAATCTCTTTCATGGATTCCATTTCTTTCCTTTGTTGGGAAGTCATGGTTTTCATTTCTTTCCTATGCTGAGCTTTCATGGTCTCTGTTATGGTACTGAACTCATCTATTTTTAAAAATTGTTTTCTGTTCTAGAGTGTCTGATCATATCTTTCATTCTGCTCACCATCTCTGTAGTTATCTGGGAACTTCTTTTCATTTTGAATTTTCCTAGAGCCTCATTCATCTGTTTTTTTACTTCCTGTACTATCAGTTCAGAGTGTCCAGGTGGTTGATTGTTAGATGTTTTCCACCTCATTTTACTAAGAATTTGCCTTTGTTGAGCCAGAAGTCTGTGTTTGGTCCTTGCTTAAATGTCTTCTCATTTCTATTTTTATTGTTGGTTTTGTCCTTTGCTTAATTCCTGGGTTAGTACTTGGATCTTCCACATATAGCTGACCTTTAGGTTTTGAGTCTCTAAGGACTCTGAGGCAATCTCATTTTCATTATACCCAGAAGAATAACTGATTAGATCAATCACAACACCTTAGCCCAATACAATCAGCAACACAATAGCATTAAGCAAGGCTTAGAAAATGCCAATTTATGGTAGTTATTAATCTATCACCTTTAACTGTGTGAATTAAATCCAAATCAAGCACCAGCCCAAAATATGTTTATAGTGAAGAAAGTCTTCAATATAGCAAAAATTTTACCTTTCAGGATGGGGATTTAGAAGGAGTTTGGGAGGAAAGGATAGATAGGTAGGAGGATAGGTAAGGTTAGAAGTGAGGCCAGAGGACCCAGCAAAGTTATACAAAGTAGAAAAGACAAGAGGAAAAGATAGAATATAAAAGAACAAAGACAGGACTAGAACAACCTAACAGCAATAGGGAAACCAGAAACTGTACTCATTTTCCTTGGAAAGAAATGACAATTGTGAGTTGGAAAAAAAGAGAAGAAAAAGAGAAATCCAAATTAGGGCAGGAAGAAGAACAAAAAGGGAGATGAAGAACAATGTGGGAGAGTGAGTGAGTAAGAGAGAGATAAAGAAAAGGAAAAACATTTAAAAATAAAGAGAAAATTAAAATTAAAAATAAGAGGAAAGGAAAAAATAATTTTAAAAATAAAAAATAAAAATGAAGGACCTCCTTCAACTTATGTCTCTGCTGTCACAATAGACATCATGGGCAGCAGTGTTCAGATCAAAGTCAATTAGTCCCATCAATCCAACAGCACACCCCTGAGATTCAGGCTGATTTCAGGCTGCAAGGCCTAAATTGAACTCCCTGACCTACTGCCAGGTTGAACTCTGCAAGTGTCCACTGCAGGTTCTAGCTGCCCCTTTCCCTGAAGATAGTCCAGGTTCTGAAGCGAGGTGATTATTCCTCCTACTTACCAACTATGGTGGTCTGGTGTGTTTTTATTGCTGAGATTCTCTTACCTGTGGGCGTCAATTTTTATCTAGGAGCCTGAGTGAGGCTCTCTCTCTTTGTTGTTAACTTCTGCTCTATCTTCAGAAGCTCAGAACAATGGCTGTTCTGTCCCCTTGTGCTACTACAGTGTGGATACAGGTACCAGCACAGCCAGGAAGCCAGAGGTGGTGGTCGGTGGTGGGAGCACTAGGTTGGTGCTGCATGATCCCACTTGGTTCCACTTGCTTCATAGAGGCCCAGGGGCTGGGGGTGGGGTAACAGCTCAGCTCCACATGGCTATGCTTCTCACCATTCCACTTTTTGCTCAGAGGCCTACTGTCTGTTCTTATTTTACATTTTATCACTATGAAGAATCAACCAACTTTTTCAGGCCCTTCCAATAGCTAGCTGCCTTAATCATAAGTTAACTGGAAGAATCTGACTACCTTATCCTAAGTTAACTTGAAGCCACTTTAAATCTCTCCCAACTGATTATTCCCCTTACTCCTAATAAAGATGTATATTCATGGGTAAATACAGCCCAATATGCACCAGTACACCCCATAACCCCCTCCATTATTCAACCGTGCTCTTGACAAGCATCCACCATTTCCTGTACTTTCTCAAGCTTGTCCATGGAAAGTAGCCACAATTCCTTTTCACTGAACTCTCTCTCCCTCAAATGTCTGTGGGGTACCACCTCTGATTAGACTCAAACCTTGGGAAATGTAGGCACACTTGAGGGCACTTAAGGACATGACTCCACTATCAGCTGCATGCACAATCATATAACACAGCCAGTAGGCTGAAGGCAGCCCTGGTCAGGTGCACTTTGCAGAGAAAAGAACACATGTGGAGAAGATATCACAAAGAAGCAGGAACCAACTTTTAATTCTAGCATCAGGGCAGAATCAGAGCATTAATTAGTGCTGCAGCTCTAGAGCTCAAAAGCTGCATGTTTTTATCAGCTTTTCTGAAATACAGTAACACAAAACATCCCTGTAACTTTGCCTAGCTGTGTGATACATGTACAGTTGTTCATGCTGATTCATTATTATTATAACAACTCTGATGTGCTGCTGGGCTAAATGATAGAGTTGTGTCCTCAATTCCCTCTGATGCCTTCAGACACCTCGGCTTTGACACATCTCATAACGGCCTTCTACATACCACCCTTTCAAAGATTGGGGGGCTTCTGCTTCTTGCAAATGGCACACAAGACTGCCCCTTGTGCCCAGAGCCCATAAAAGCAATACAAGGAACAACACATAACTACCAACAAAGTTGCTATCGTAACACCACAGAGAGTTACCCAGTGCCACATGGATCCTAGGGATTCCCACCATTAAGTCAGGTGGGTCTTGTTGTAAGGCCTGGATAGTGGACATCTCAGTGTCCATCTCTTCTAAGGCCTTTTGTACTCACCCCTGGTGGTCAAGAATAAAAGCACAGCATTCTACATGTGGGAGGGCACAAGTGCTTCCCTGTGCTGCAGTAAGCAAATTCAGAGCCAAATGGCTATGTTCACATCACATTTCTCACCTGGGATATCTCATCTATGAGCAGCAACATAGACCGGTGATCGATAGTTAGGGCTTGAAACATGTGTTGAGCTAGAGGTTTAGGTCTATAGTCCTTGTTGGCATCATTATTGCTATAAGATAAAAACACCAGGTTACTCTTCTAATGCAGTGGCATCTGTGATATACAGTGTCCCAGTTGTGGGGTGCATCTGCCAGAGTGGGCCTGATAGTACCCTTAATATAGGGAAAAGCCCAGATGTAGTGCCAGTCCAGTGCATGGGGAGGTACGGCCAAGCTGTAGTGCCACAGACCCAAAAAGCATCTGCCAAGGGCCAATCAGTGGGCACTGTATCTAATAGCTTATGGATATCCCACCAGGAATTTGTGTCATTCACCCATAATGTGTTGTTACACAAGTGTAGGGGTATCCATACCATGGTGTAGTTTCCCACCAACACATTGACCTTTTTAGTACATAATGGGGCAACATCCTATTACTTAATTCCCCATCATTCACCTCCAATCCTTATGTATCATTGGTCTCAGTCCTTGTGAGGTGGTTGTGCTCTTCTGGATAAGTGCCTCAAGAGTCTGGTATTACTGATCTCAGGCAGATCCTATCCAGTTCTGCTGTCATCAGTCCATCCAGTTTTGCAGAGATACTAGTGTAACTCTCCATGGAAGGCCTTTGGTTGTGTCTTTCAGGAGTTCAGTGCACATCCAACAGTGTGATTGCTGGTGGACATGAGCAAACATGTGTGCCCAAGAGACAATGCTGCTGGCTTGGCTCATCCTGGCCAGACGGACAAGGCAGGAAGAGAAATAATCATGGGGAGGTCTTGCTCTTCAGGGAGGGTGCAGGCCATGTGTTCATCCTGTGATAGGATAGTGTCCAGGGTCTTCTTACCTCCTAGGGTAGATTACCAGACTTGTGTCCCTATTGCCATTGGAGGCAAAGGGATTAGAGCCAGGCCTATCACGCCTAAGGAATAGGCCAAGCAGCCACAATATCACTTCCCTGTAGGATGGTGGCCCTGGCACGGGGGCGATACTGAGGTCTTCAGGGGCATGTTCAAATCTGGGGCTGCACCTATATGGCATAGTGCAGTCTCTCCCGCCATGGCTCCAAGAGGAACACACAATTCCTGAGCAGAGTGTCTGTGGGCCACTCCCAAGTCCATTGGTACAGGGTCCCTAACTGCATAGGCTCTAGGATCAAAGTGCTTTTTACCACCTTAGGCATTGCTCTCCTAGTCAAATGTGCAGATGAGTCAGCTGCGTTTTCAGCTAGGGCTGCTCACTGAGCAATTGAACAGCTTGTGGTAAGGCCCACACCCACATGATAAACCTTGGAGCCAAATTGGCCAGCTTACTTTTCAAGAGCCCATTATGTCTCTCAATTATATTAGCAGCTTGTGGCTGGTAGGGCACATGCAAGTGCCAGGTAATGTCATTGTCTCTGGCCCACTTTTGCACTTGAGCCCCTGTAAAGTGGCTTCCCCAGTCAGGTGCTATTCTTAGCAGCATCCCGTATGCTGCAGTCAACCATTGTAATGCCTTAATGGTATGGGTGTGGTCAGCCGAGGGCATGGTGTAGGCAAACCCTATACCCAAGGCAGTATCCACAGCTGTTAGAGCATATTTATGTTTCTGTGAGGGAGGCAGGGGCCTGATATAGTCTATTTGTTGTTGCTGCAGAAGATAGGATGACTGAAGTATTGCACCCAATTGTATGGGCACCCTCCTTCTCCAAGGACCAGCTGAGCACATTGAGAGCATGCTTTCACTGCCTCTCCTGCCTCTCCAAATGCCATCACTGTGCCACAACTTGTGTGATTCAGGGCCCTACATGCTCTAATTTCTTAATGAGCCAGGCCACCACTTGAGAGGGTAGCTTTGGAGGGGCTGCTACTGTTCTCAAGGAGTCTGCTAAATAATTCCCTGATTAGAGGAGAGGCCTGTGTCCTGAAACATGGTACATCATATTTGTTATAGTCTGGCCATGCTCCAATAAGTCTCACCATAACTCAGTGCCCATAGGGGTTAATGCCCTATCTGCCAGTTTTGGGCTGCCTGGTTGGTAACCAGAAGGTCAGCCTTCAGGATATGGCCCAACTGTCTATGCAAATGTGCAGCAGTTTATCCTCATGCATGGCCCACACTGCTCACACCTCTGCCCCTTGGCTTGACTTGCCTGTCCAAATTCCAAAACAGAGTGTCTCTGTACTGGGCAGGACAGCAGCTACCATTCATTGTGGGGTTGTGCCACAACTAGAGCCATCAGTATGCCAGGCCTCAGCTGAGAGTCTCTCCTTTCCTTCCACATAGGGACTAGGAATCATGACCAGTAACTTATCATCCTGTATGGTTTCTTGGGCCATGTATGTCATGAGTCCCAGCACCATTGCCAGTTCAAACACCAGTGGGCTCACCAAAAAAGAGGCTATTTTCTGTAAATATGGTCCCCATTTTGCCAGAGTGAGAGCCTGGACAACTCCACTCCTGGAATGGGACACCCATGTACATACCCAACCCTCTATTGGGTATTTAGTTTGCATTTCCATAGTGTGCTGCCTTGTAATTCCTTCATAGGCAAGCAGAGCAGCATGTACTGCAGCCAACTGCTTCTCAATCAGGGACTACCTGCTTTTATCTCCTTTCCACAACTGTGACCAAAAACCAAAGGGTGCTTCCACTACCCCTGCTTTTGCCACAAACCTCTGCCAAACCTAATGCCATCTACATTTACAGTTAGGGAAAAAAGCAGGATAGAATCAACAACTCAGATCCGAGGGAGCAATGGGGTTGTCCAGACCTGCCCGGATGCAGGCAGACCTCAGCCAGGGATCTGCCCTGATCCCAGAGGCTTGGGCAAACCATCCCAGCTAAGCCCCACCCAGGAAAGAGCTGCACAGACACACAAGCTTCAGTAAGAGGCATTTATGGTTTGAACCCAGGAATTAGTGTCCTAGTGAGCAGCACAGAAAAGGCCTCTTGGTGGCTTGCTGAGAATTAAAGACCACTGGGTTAGCAAAAAGTTATTCAATAAAGGCACAGCGGGCTACTTCTGTTGAAATGAGAAGACACAGAAACAATCCCAAAACCAGACTTCCAGATCACCTAAGGCAACCAAAAAGGGAAACGAGATGGAACAATCTGATACTCAACCACCTGGACTCCCTAAACTGGCAATTAAAGAGGATCTGGAAAAAATGAAGTCAGAAATAATTCCTCATATAACAGCAGAAATTTTTTCCCACAGTGAAAGCCATAATTAATGAATCTAGAGTGGATACAGATGAAAAAATAGAGGAGCTGAGGAACATGAGGGAATCCCAATATTGGAAACAAATGAAATCCATTAAAGAGAGGCAAACAGATTTCCAGGAGATTAAAAAATCTATTGAAAGTTTACAGAACAGAAGGAGCCAATGCAAAGATAGAATTTCAGATATAGAATATAGGATTGCAAATAGTGAAATGGAAAAGAAAAATCTCTTAAAAACTGTAAGGGACCATGAGAAATCAATTCAACAGCTGCTAGATGATGCAAAGAAGAAGAATATCAGACTGATCAGAGTCAAAGAAGGAACAGAAGAGAGTGCAGGCAACATAAAAAAATTGTTTATAGAAGTAAGGGCAGAAAACTTCTCAAGCAGGGGAAAAATATTTGACATGCACTTAAGTGAGGCAGCTAATCATGATAAAAAAGCTATACATAGGAAAATATAATAGCTAAGATCCCAGAAACCCAACAGAAGACCAAAATTCTACAAGCAGTCAGAGAAAAGAAACAAATCACATACAAATGAAAGCCTATGAGAAACACAGCACACTTCTCAACACAAACCCTCAAGGCAAGAGCTTGGAGTGACATTTTTCAAGCACTAAAGAAAACATCCTCCAACCCAGATTGATGTACCCTGCAAAATTATCTTTCAAAATTGATGGAGAAATAAGACACTTCATGACAAAGAACACCTGAGGAACTCCATGAATACCAAACCAGCACTCCAAAATTTTTTTCTAAAAAATCCTAGGAAAAGACAATGAGGATTACAACCCCAGGAAACCTAACAGAATGAATCCATCGGGTATATAAAAAATTAAATGCAAAGGGGGAGAATCTAAAAAAAAGAAAAAGTCATGCCAAGGATAAGTCAATACATAGCAGTTATAACCTTCAGTGTTAATGGTATCAGTTCACCAAAAGAAATAGATTGGCAAAATGGGTCAAGAAGTAAGATCCAACAATATGCTGCAAAAAAAAAAAAAACACACTTAAGAAATAAACTCATAGACTGAAAGTTAAAAGGTGGAAAAAATTACTCCATAGGACAGGAAACTAATAAAAAGCAGGAGTAGCTATGCTTTTTGCAGATCACCTGGATTTCAAACCAACACTGATTAAGAGAGACAATGAAGGACACTACATTGTTGTAAATGGAACAACCCAAGGAGAAGAGATTACAAACATAAATGTATATGCACCAAATGCTAGTGCACCAAAATATAAAAAACAAATACTAATCAACAAGAAAAATCAAATAAGCACTAACACAATAATAATGGGGGACCTCAATACCCCACTGACACAAATAGATCAACTAGACAAAAAATAGGAAATGAACTACTAGAACTCAAACTCTTGAAAAAATGAGCTTCACAGATGTTTACAGAGTGTTCCACCCCACAAAATCAGAATAAACATTCTCTTCTGCTGCATATGGGTTTTTCTCCAAAATAAACAACATACTCTCTCATAGAACATGTTTAAATAAGTCCAAAAGAATTGAACTTATCTCCTGTATATTATCAGACCATAGTGTAATGAAATTGGAGATCAATAACAAAAGAAACCACAAGATTCTCATAAACACATGGAAAATGAACAACACACTCCTGAGTAACCAATGGTTCACAGAAGAAATTAAAGAAGAAATTAGACAGTTCCTACAATTAAATGACAATGACAATACAACATTTTGGAATGTATGGGACACAATGAAAGCAGTCTTATGAAGGAAATTCATAGCACTGAATATGCATATTAGGAAAACAGAGCATGCTCAATTAAATAACCTGATGCTGAACTTGAGGCTTCTAGAAAAAGAAGAGGAAGACAAATGCAAAGCTCATATAAGGGAGAAAATTATAAAGGTCAGAGCAGAAATCAGTGCAATGGAGACTAAAAGAATGACACAAAAATATCAATGAAGCCAAGAGCTGGTTCTTAGAAAGACTAAACAAAATTGACAAATCCTTTGGCAGACTTAACAAAAAAGAGGAAAGAAAAGGCACAAATCCATGCAATTAAGAATGAAAAGGATGAAATTACATCAGAAACAGCTGAAATCCAGAGAATCATCAATACCTACCTAAAGAAACTTTATGCCAATAAGATGGAAAATACAGGAGAAATGGTCCAATTCCTAGATTTGTATGAATTACCAAAGTTGAATGAAGATGACCTAAAAATTCTAAATGACTCAATATCAATCACTAAAATTGGAAATGTAGGGTGGGGAATTTAGCTCAGTGGTGCCACCACCTGCCTCTCAAGAGCTAGGTCCAGAATTTGATCCTTGGTAAAAAATTAATTAATTAATTAATTAATTAAATTGGAAATATAATTAAAAACTTACCAGTAAAGAAAAGCCCAGGCATCCGAAATGAACAGACATTTCTCGACAAAGAAGTAAAAGCAGCAAATAAATATATGAAAAAATGTTCCACATCACTGATCATTCAAGAGATGCAGATGAAAACAACACTGAGATTCCACCTCACCCCGCAAAGAATGACTGCTATCAGGAAATCACACAATAACAAATGTTGGCAGGGTTGTGGGGAGAAAGGAACCCTTCTCCATTGTTGGTGGGAATGCAGATGGGTGCAACCACTATGGAAATCAATATGGAGATACCTCAAAGAGCTTGGACTGGAGGTTCCATTTGACCCAGCCATCCCTCTGCTGGGTATCTTTCCAAGAGAACTAAAAGAATCATATCACAGAGAAGTATGTGCACCCATATTTATAGCAGCACAGTTTGTAATAGCTAAATCTTGGAAACGGCCTATTTGACCATCTGTTAGAAACTGGATAAAGAAGTTGTGGTTTTTCCATAAAATGGAATATTACTCAGCCATAAAGAACGATAAAATAGATTCATTCATAGGAAAATGGATACATATTGAAGATATACTCCTAAGTGAAATAAATAAGTCACACATGTGTAAATACCAAATAGTTTCCCTGGTGTGAATAATCTGCTATAATACATAAGATCCTAATAAGATTACTGACATTTAGAAATGGGAAGAAAGGAGCTAAAGGTGTAGGGAAGGTGGGATGAGTAGGGGAAGGGTAATAAGGGAAAAGAAAAAAAGTGAGATAATGAAAAGATGAAAATAAAGTGTTTGTAGATGGGCAGGGGAGGAGGTGGTGAAGGGAGGGCAGGGGTAAGGGGAAAAAAAGAGAATCAAGACTTGTCATGTAGAGGTACAAGATCCCAACAATGAATGTAACTGTACTGTATCCCTAAAATGTACCAATAAACTCAATCAAAGCTGAAAAAAAAAGAAAAGAAAAGCCCAGGACCCGATGGCTTCACTGCTTGATTCTACAAGACATTTAGAGAGGAACTACTGCCAGTACTGTTTAAACTCTTTGATGAAATTGAAAGGGAAGAAATACTCCCAAATTAATTTCTGGAAGCAAGCATTACCTTCATCCCCAAAGCAGAGGAAGACTGGACCGACAAAGACAACTGTAGGCCAATCTCACTAATAAACATAGATGCAAAAATACTTAATAAGCTACTGGCAAATAGAATGCAGAAGATCATCACTTGACAAAGTTGGATTCTTCCTAAAGATGCAGGGATGGTTCAAGATATGTAAATCAATAAATGTAATACACCATATTAATAGAGCCAAGGATGAAAAACACATGGTCATCTCAATAGATGCAGAAAAACATTCTACAAAATCCAAGATGCATTCATGATTAAAAAAAAAAACTATGGAAAATTGGAATAGAAAGACTACCTCAATCTGATAAAAGCTATCTATGAAAAACCAACAGCCAGTATCATACAAATGGTCAAAAATGGAAATTCTTCATGCTGAAATCAGAAACAAGACAATGATGTCCACTATCCCCACTCCTGTTCAATATAGTTTTGGAAATATTAGCCACAGCAATTAGATAAGAGAAATAAATAAAAGGAATAAAGATAGGAAATGAAGTCAAATTATCATTATTTGCAGATGACATGACACTCCATATAGAAGAACCCAAAAACTCTACTAAAAGTATTCTAGAGTTGATGACCAAATTCAGTAAAGTACTGGTTATAAAGTTAACAAACAAAAATCAATAGCTTTTCTGTACATGGAAAACAGACTCAGTGAGAGAGAAATGGGGCAAAAAGTTCCTTTCACAATAGCATCCAAGAAGTTGGAATACCTAGGAATCAACCTAACAAAAGAAATCAAAGACCTCTACTCTGAACAAAGTGATTGATGAGGAAATCAAAAAATGGAAAGCCATCCCTTGATTCTGGGTAGGAAGAATCAGCAAACTGAAAATGGCCATACTTCTGAAACTGTTATATTCAATGTAATCTCATTGAAATCCCAGCAGCATACTTCACAGACCTTGAGTAAACAATCTAAAAATTCGTTTGAAACAAGCATAGACCTAGAATAGCAAAAGCAATTTTAGGCAATGAAGTGAAGTTAGGGGGTATCACAATCCCCAATTTGAAACTATACTACAAAGCCACTGTGATAAAAACAGCATGGTACTGGAAAAGAAACAGACCTCAGGACCAGTGAAACAGATTAGAAAATTCAGAAATAACTTCAGCCATACTTATCCACCTCATCTTTGACAAAGGAGCCAAACATCCTCACTGAGCAAAGATAGCATCTTTAATAAATGGTGCTGGAAAAACTGGGTTTTGACTTGCCAAAGATTAAAACTAGACCTCTATATCTCATCATGCAATTGATTTTAAATGTATTAAAGATTTAAATATTAAAATGGAAACACTAAACCACCTGAAAGAGAGATTAGGTAGAACTCTTGAAGATATTGGTGTAGGAAAAAAATTTTATGAAAAAACTTCAGTTGTCCATGAGCTAGCACAAACAATCAACAAGTGGGATATCTTCTTATTAAAAAGTTTCTACACAGCAAGAGAAACCACCAACAGTGTGAAGAGACAACCCACAACGTGGGAAAAAAGTTTTACCAGCTGTTCCTCAGACAAAGGTCTACTAGCTAGAATACAGAACTTAAAGTATAAAGAATTAAAAAAAAAATTGTTTCTGGTCAGATGTGGTAGTGCATTCCTGGAATTCCAGCACTTGGACAGGTTGAGGCAGGACAACAATCTGGAGCCCAGCCTGGGAAACTTAGCAACTTAATGAGCCCTTTTCTCAAAATAGAAAAATTTTAAAAAGACTTGAGTGTAGCTCAACCCTTCTTCCCCTTCTTATTTCAAAGACTTTGATGCAAATTTTTCCCTTCTATTCTTTTTTTTTTAATGTAACTTAAAGTATAAAGAATTAAAAAAAAAACTCCCAAATTTAAAGACCCAATCCAAAAATGGGCATCTGAAATGCACAGACATTTCTCAGACAAAGAAGTAGAAATAGCAAATCAATATATGAAAAAAATGTTCAAAATCAATGGTCATTTGAGAAACGCAAATGAAAATAATGCTGAGATTCTACCTTTCCCCAGAAAGAATGACTATCATGAAATCAACAAATAACAAATTCTGACAGCACTGTGAGGAAAGAGCAACACTGCTCCATTTCTGGTGGGAGTGTAGACTGGTACAACTACTTTGGAAAGCAGTATGGAAAGAACTAGGATTGGAAGTCCCATCTGAGCTAGCTATTCCCCTGCTGGGTATCTTTCCTAAAGAATTAAAAGAAGCATGCCATAGTGATATATGTTCACCCATGTTACAGCAGCACAATTTGTAAGAGCTAAAACTTGGAAGCAGCCCAATTGCCCATCAAATGGATAAAATGGAATACTACTCAGCAATAAAAATGAGAAATTAGAGACATTTACAGCTAAATGGGTGCACATTGAGGCAATACTTAAATGATATAAATAGGACACACATGTTTAATACTGAATAGTTTCTCTAGAGGGAGAAACTGAAAGTGTAAATAAGGACTAAAAGGTATAATAGATAATGTGAAATTGGAAGAAAAATGACAAAGAGGAAGGGGAAACAGGATTGGTAGGGTAAAGGGACTGGAATTAATATGGGAAAATGAAAAATAATGGAAACAAAGTCTTTATAAATAGAGAGAATGGAGGGATTGAAGGGAGGCCTGGGAAATACGAAAAAAATAAGAACCAAGTTACATCATGTAAGGGTACAATTTCCCAATGATGACTGTAACTGTATGGTATGGCTCAAATGTGCCAATAAAAGTAATTTAAAAAAGCATCAACAACTCAAAGGTGTAATTGAGTGACTGCCCTCTTTGAGTCCTGGAATGCAGCTTCTGCTGCATCAGTGCATTCCCACATTGCACCCTTTCGAATAATCTGAAATAGAGGGCAGAAGAAGGTGAGTAGGTGCAGAATGAATGGTCTGCCAGAAACCTAACAAGTCCAAATATACTTGTAACTGGCATACAGTTGTTGGTCTGGGGTGTGCCTGGATCTTATTAATTATTGCACTGAAGATTATTTTTGTCTTAGCTGACTAGATGACACCCAAGTATTTGACAGATAATACAGGGCCCTAAATCCCACTTGTCCAATGGTCCATTTCCAGGCCAGCAATGATTTTACCTTGACTGCTATTGGCCCTTCCCCAGGCCAACAAAACTTTTTTCAATCTGTACACAGTGGCTTTCAGATCTGTAAGGCAAGCAAATGTTAATATAATTGGACAGAAAACCCAGTTCTGGAACTTCTCTTACAATCAAAGGTTACCATAACATCATTAACAGTAACACAAAGTATGACTTCATCCAGGTGACCAAATTCTAGGCCACCAGGCCATAACAGAGTTGGGCTATACACATATCCTTCTGGTAACACTGGAAAGGTTTATTCCCTCCCTCCATTCAATGAATGAGTCACTTTGCTCAGTTTTCAGTAGTCTATAGTTATTTGCCAAGTCCGGTCTGCCTTCTGCACAGAAAAGTCACCTTGTAGCAATGTCCACTCATCCTGGATGATGACATGGTCATCTGAGCTTTTGCAGTAATCCAAAATCACTTTGTCTGTGGTCAAGTGTAAAATTACAACATGTCCACTCTTGTTAAGTGGAGGGGAATCCTGGTCTAGCTCTGGAGAGGACCATTGTGGTGGCTATGGCTGGGACTGAGGCACTAGGTCCCAGGCTTCCCTGTCCATCATCCAGTAGCTGCTGTAACTGTGGCGAAGAGTGAAGTTTCAGACACTGCAGCCATGCACATGCAGTTGAAGAGGAAGCAGTGGAGTGCCGGGTTGGGAGGCACTGGCCACCAGAGCAGCTTGATCACCACCACAGAGCAGCATGGTTTAGTGCAGTAGGCATCCACATACTGCAGCCATTCCTGTACAGCTGCCAGCACCCATAGGAAGCTGGAACCCATTGCCAAATTGTCCTTGGAATGGATGTTGGTGTTGGGAGTGGGCTGTAGCCCTCGCTGCCCACACCCAGGCAGCCCTTCCCACTGGCCACCAACAGCTTGAAGACCACATCCAGTTCCTCAGCTGGCATCTTTTGCTTCTTCTGCCAGCAGAAGTCCTCTAGCTGCGGCTGCATGCCCCACAGCAGCATGTGCAGCTTGCACAGTGGTGGCTCAGACACATGGCCATTTGGCAGCCAGAGGCAGAGCAGCAAATACCTCCCTCATGTCCATTTCACACAACACACCTACCCAGTCAGGGTAGTTTGTGTGTTTCATGACTTTCTCCAGCAAGTCACCTTGGTTTGGCCAAAGCACATGGGCTGCCTTTACCTTTGGGCACATGGGGTAGCATTTCTGATCAGGGTACAACTGCTTCCACAAAGACAGCAACACTTCTGAGGGATGTCCATCCAGCTTCTCTGGATCTAAGCCAGCTGCTATCAGATCTTCCCAGATCTGGCATTGGCTCACCTTCAAGGGACCAAGCATCGGTCTCTGAGTGGTTGGTCTTGCTCACTGCAGAGCCATAGCAGCCAAGTAGACACTGTCCCACCCACCCTTTGTTTCAGTTGTTTTGTCAGTTATCCCAGCTCCATAGCTGTGTAGGTTGTATATGTTGTGTGGTAGATAGACCTAGGTATACTCCCTGGTCCCCAGTCTTGGGTCAAGGGCTCTTCTATTTCCACCCTTTCCTAGACAGCAGGCCATGTATGGAACACCAGGGGACTCTCCTGGTGCATGGGACTTATGTTTCAAGAGCCAGGCATGGTGGTGCATGCCTGTAATCTCAGCACTTGGGAGGCTGAGGCAAAAGGATTGCTGTGAGTTCGAGTGCAGCCTGGGCTACATAGTAAAACCCTGTCTCAAAAAAACTTTTTTAAAAAGGGGATATAGCACTCCCTACTTTCTTTGGCTTGCATTCTGCAGCTGACTGGTTGCTCCAAGTTCTCTCTGGTTCACTGCAACTGGGTCACCTGCTGAGCAAGGTCTTCTGCCTCCTGTCTCACATGGCAGAAGAGACTAAAAACACAACTGAGCCATTCTCCCCACTGGTTTATTGGGGGGTGTTTCTCCAGCATTTCCAAGGCCTGAAAAACATTTCTGGGTTTCAGATAGACTGCTCCCAGTTCTCAGGAGATTTCCAAGCTGCCAAGAAAGTTACTATTGGCAGCTGGAGTAGGGTGTGTGGCGGGTACATTGCAGTAACTCCTCCGGATTTCTCCTCACTCTCCAGCACTGCTTCCACAAAGGCTGTGGTGGGGACACTCACCTGACTATTCTGAGTTTGACTACATCAAGTGTAGGGGCCAGTAGGCTGAAGGGAGGCCCGATCAGGTACAGTTCCCAGAGAAAAGAACACATGTGGTATAGATATCACAAAAAAGCAGGAACCAACTTTTATTTCCACCATCAGGGCATGAGTTGGAGCTGCAGCTCTAGAGCTCAAAAGCTGCAAGTTTTTATCAGCTTTTCTTAGACACAGTAAGACAAAACAGCCAGATGACTTTGAATAGCCATGTGGTACATGCATGGTTGTCCATGCTGATTCATTATTATTATAACAACTCCGTTATTCACCTGTGCTAAATGACAGAGTTGGTCCTCAAGTTCCCTTGGATGTCTTCAGACACCAGGCTTTGACACATCTCACAGAAGCCTCCTATAACTTAACATACTCAGCCATGCATGTGCCACATGTGCCTGCAAGGTCACCCAGTTGTTTTGTCTCACCATGTCCCATTAAGGTGATAACTAATGTAACTGCTGTGACCTAAAGAGTACTGTAGCTGTTCAGTATCTATTTTTTCTGAAGGAATAAAGAGAAGCAGCTCTTGAGCTCTTGAGATCCAGGGCTCTAGCTCTCTTGCTTTGATACTGCGCTTTTACTGATGATTGGCTCCATGTCCTGTTCTTTGCTGAGGAATTAACTCATTCATGGCACCAAAGACTATATGAACTAAAAAAACCTCTCTCTGGTTCCTCCCAGGGAGGCGTGGCCTTGACAAAGTTCCATTTTGACTTTTTTCCTTTCACAGTTCTCTTTATGCTAATGACCCTGGAAATGACCTTATACCTTGTAAAAGAGTTACCAGTCAGGTCTAAGTACAAGGGCAGTCCTTCTCAGGTTTGTTCTAGAATAAAGTTGTCCTGTTGAGCTTGTACCATACCTGGCCACCCGAGTCTAACTCAGGCTCTTCTGCTATCTAGTTGACTTACTCATAAACTAACTAAAAAAAGAATAAATAAAAATACTACTCTCTACACTGCCTTCTATGGTGAGAAGCCAGGCTGGTTGTATGTGGCTTTTGATGTCCCTGAATCTGATAGCCCTGGCATTCAGTCCAACAGACTTCTTGGGCCCCTTTTCTGCCTACATCTGGCACAGAATTCAGCATTCTCTTCATTTTCCCATATTACAACATGATCATGGATATGCCTCAGCTTAGATGGTTGCCACATCTTAGGGAGTATGGACATAGGGCACTCTGGAATGAGAAGAGCAGCTCCCAAACTCACAGACTACAAAGTTAGTCATAGATAACAGTGACTTGGTGTGCAAGGAAATGATATTGGGGAAATAAATGTGACTCCCACCCTGCTAGATGTTAGATACACCAACTTTATGTTCCTCAAGGTTTAAGAACGAATTCCAAGAAATAATGGGGGTTAAAAATAGGAAAATTTATTGAAGAACAGGAATGGGGAATAAGAATGAGGAATAGGAATAGCTCCTGAGAGACAAGAGAGGTCTTGCATGGATTGCCAATGGTCCAGCTTTTCTGACAAGGTTTTGTAAAGCGAAGTCATGAGGGCTTAGTACAATGTGGATCAAATTATAATCAATCAATGCAATTATAAGTATAACCAATTATCTAATATTGATCAAATTGTAGAAAGGAAATATGGATGACATCAGTAACCTTGGTCAATAATCTATAGTCTTAGTTTTGTCTTTAGTCTTAGTTTTAGTAGTCTTAGTCATCTTACTCTTAGTGGGTGGGAGAATATGGCTAAACCCTAATGAGATAATGGTTTATTTATATTGGAAATCTCCAAAGAGTTATACCAATAATCTCAAACTTTCTTACGGAAGTATGTAAATCTGACCACTGTGACTTTAATCTTCTTCAGATGTTCCTCCACCTAGTTTTTGATGTATTTTCATCTTGTGCACTACTCACATGAGGGCCTATCGCTATCTGACTGCCTATAATATTTCTACCTAACCGTTTATAATAGAAGGGCACAAATACTAAGAGCTGTTACAGTGAATACAGCCCTAAGGCAGGTACAATGCCATTGATTGACCCTACCCAACAGGAAAGGCCAGGAAAGATTAAACATTTACATAGCAAAAAGTGGGCATGGAAACAAAATATTCTCTATTTATTCATTAACCCACCAAAATCTGGAGGATGCCAATACTACAACCACTAAAAAGAAACAATTTGGACAGAAATTCAGAGGAATTTTTTGTTTCATTTCTCTGTCTTTCTTTGTTCTTTTGGAACTTCATTTTTTCTCTTCTTTTTCTTTGTTTTAGTCTTTATTCTTATTTTTCCTTGCTTGTTCTCATCTTTTATTCCTGTTGTTTTTAACTAACTCTATTAACTTTCTTTTATACTTGAGTTGAATTTTTATCTCACTTCTCTCTCTTCCTTTCTGATATTCCCCCTCCTTTTCAAATTTTATTTCATTGCTTTCATTTCCCACTCCTCCACTTTATTACTAATAATATGAAGCTTTATTAATTTTTTATTTAGTTAGTTGAGTCTATGCTATTATTGCTGAATTCTTTTCTATATGTAATGGTAGTATAGTTACTTGGTATATGTTTACTGTATGCCAATATTTTGTTTGTATTTGTGTCTATATTATTGTTGCAGGTCTCTTCCATTATTAAAGTTGATATAATTGCAGCTTGTATTGGTTCTTCTTTCTTCTTTTTTCTTTTTGGTACCTGGAATCAAACTTAAGGACATGTGCTTGCTAGGCAGGCAATACACTGCTGAGTATTGGTTCTTATGGCTTACAAATATCAAATTTGTATTTGACTCCATTATTATTGCTGATATATTTTCTATTGTTAATGGTGATGTAGTTGTTGCTTTTAATCATTTTTACTATTTACCAACACAGTATCTGATTTTTTTGTGTTATTAACTATACTATAATTCATTTCCTCCTCTCTAAGTGATGTTGGAGATCAAGCTCACACAAGAAGGTCAGACACTAAGCAGACACTGAAATATTATACCGAATAGATTTAAGAGAGGTATAAACATCAAAACATAACCAAACCCAAGGATACATTACAGGGAGACAGAATCAAACTAAAGACTTCTCCAAAATGGTAGCATGGTTTTTTTATGCTAATTATCTTCAACCTACAACACAAAACAATAAAAATATGATAGAATAAGGCAGCAAGATGTCTGTTAGTAACATTAACTCCCCCAAAATTTATCTCACAAACATTGAAGTGACAAAGAATTTAAAAACAAAATGGTCAAAATGTTTAAAAATATAAGAAAAATAAGCAAAATAATGATGTTTAGCAAACTTAAAGATGATTTAATTAAATGGATAAAGAATTTTGCTTTAAAAATGTTCAGTGAGCACAAAGAAAAAAAACCAAAGAGCTGATATAGTTTAACAACACAAGATATGAATGACCATTTTGTTAAAGAATTAGAAATCATAATATTTAATCAAGTAGAGATAGAAGATACAAAAAACTCAATAGAAAGTAAGGGTAGCAGATTTTAATAAGGTGAGAACAGTGTCCAAAGTTTAAAAGAAGGTGGGTGAAGTAAATCAGAAGCTCCATGATATCCCAAAATTGATGAGATATCATGCAAGCTGAATCCAATAAACATTACGTGACTAAAAATAAAAAGAAAAACAAAAAACGGGGCTGGGGATTTAGCTCAGTGGTTCCACCACCTGCCTTGCAAGCACAAGGACCTGAGTTCTATCCCCGGTACCAAAAACAAACAAACAAACAAAAAAACCTCAGAATTATATGAAAAAGAAAAAAAATTACACCACCATCCAAAGAGTACAAAGAATTTATTTGCTGAATGATAGCAGAAAAAAAAATCCAAATCAGTGGAAGAAGTTAATACTCATGTACAAGATGCAGATAAGCATCCCAAATAACCATGCTGAGAAAGGAACCTCTCCACAGGATATTATAATCAAAATCCCACAAATTCAAGAAAAAGATTACTAAATGCTGTTAAAGTAAAGACCAAGTAGTCTATAAATGGAATCCGATTAGAATAGGAGCCAATTCTCAGCAGAAATCTTAGAGGCCAGGCGAGTTATGAACAAAGATTTACAAACCCTAAAAGAACATGCATATCAACTCAAACTTCTTTATCTTGTAGAATCAGTTTTCAAAATTGATGGACAAATAAAAGCTTTTCATGACTCAGAAATACATGAATACAAAACCAGCATATCAGAAAATATATAAGGGAATCAGGCACAGAAGGGGAGGCCACCAGCACAAAAGATCCCAAAGTAGATTGCACATCCAACTGGGAGAGTAGTTTTAAACAAGGAAAAAATAAAGGTGTCAGTATTGGCAAAATAATATATTGAGAAAAATCAGTAAATATACTGTACAATAACAACTGCCAATATAAATGGATTTTTCTCAAAAGACAAAAGCTAGCAAATTATAGTAAAAATTGCAACTACATATTACATACAGAAGACACACTTCATAGAATGAAAGAAAACAGAAGGAATATGGTATTTAATGCATCCAGAACCAAAATGGATTCAGGAGTAGATATCTTATTTTCAGACACAGCAGATGTCAAGTCAAAATAGATGAGAAAAGACAAAGATAGACACTACATACTGGTAAAGGGAACATTTCAAAAGGAAGAGATAATACATTTTTATATATCAAATGTTGGTGTACCAAATATTATAAAACTAAAGCTACTGAACATAAAAAACAAATAGACATGAATACAATCTGAGTGAGGGACTTCAATATCCCACTTTCTCAAACACAGATGAATATCTACAGAATGTTTGAGTCACATCTTTTTCAACAACACAGAGAACTTTTTAAAAAATAAACCATAACTTGGGTCATAAAGTATGCTTAAATAAATAAATGAAAATAGCTAAAACAATCCTCTATGTATTATGGGATCATGCTGAATGAAACTAGAAATCAATAGCAGAAAGCATAGAAACTATGCAGACATATGGAGATTAAATCATACATTTTGAATAACCAAAAAATGACAGAAAATACCAGGGCAAAACTAAAAAGTTACTAGAATCAAATGAGAATGGAAGCACAACATACCAAAACCAATAGGATACAGTGAAAGCACCCCTGGGAATGAAGATTGTAGCTATGAACATATGCAAAGCATAGAGTAATCTCAAATAAATAACTTAATAATGCATTTCAATGTATTAGACAAGCAAGAAAAAGTCCAATTCCAAAACTTGCATAAGGAAAGAAATCATAAAGATTGGAGCAGAAATTAATGAAATTATGACTAAAGAAACAATACTCAATGTATCAAGGAATTAGTACTCTGAAGACAAACAAAATTGCTAAGCTATTAACCAAATTTACCAAAACAAGGAAAGAAAGGCACCCCTATTGATGCAATTAGAAATGAAATCACAATGAATAGCATAGAACTGTACAGGATTAGAGGAAGCAAATTTCAAAAATTATATAGCAAGACATTGGAAATTCTAGAATAAATGAAGAAATTTCTAGCACTTGGGAGGCTGAGACAGGAAAATTGTTGCAAGTTCAAGGCCAACCTGGGCTACATAGTGAGTTCAAGGCCAGTCTGAATTACATAGTGAGACTGTCTCAACTCCCCCCCAAAACGAAATTCATGGACATTATGATTTCCAAAATTGATCCAGGAAGATATAAATTCCCTGACCAAAATAGGAAATGAAATAGAGACAGTAATAAAAACTTTAACATCTATGAAAAACCAAGAACCTGATGAATTCACTAGAGAATTCTATCAGAAATATACTAGGGAATTTATAAAATGCTGTAGTGGGCTTGCTTAGATTTGAATTTATCTGTAAAGCTAAAAGCAAAAATGTGAAACACTTAATACAAGCCTTAAAAGGTGAACTGTGTATCTTCATTTCTAACATTAATGTAACTTTCTATATTTGATCAATATATCATATTTAAGTGATATTTAAAATGATAAATTACTTAATTTAAATGTTAAAATTTAAACTATGAAGTTTACATCAAAGCAAACATTTCACACATGCAATTTTAAAAAGGCATAATAAGGGTTATATTATAGATAATGTATGTTTTCTTGGGATACATATTTAAGAGATAATTCGGAGATGAAAATGTTATTGCTATATGGGAATTACATTTAATTTAAAGATTTTTGTATTAAGCCAAAATACAGACCTAATATGTTTGGCATATTCATTGAGCTATCTTTAATATTTCTTCTAAAAAATAAGTGATGTTTGTATTGATGATGAAAATTTCTGCACAGAATCTACTTTCTCAGTCTAGTTCTACTAAAATATATTCTATGATATTACATAGTAAGTAAAAATCAATTATTACTCCGAAGACTTGCTGTACCCTAACTTCTGGCTAGATAAAGCACTTCAGGTTTTACTATGGACTGTTTCTATAACACTGCCATTGCTTTCAGTTTTTTTAAATGAATAGAATATACTTTCAAAAATTTCCATAATGTGTCTTAAGAAAAGTAAGGAGGCACAGCCGTAATTATGAGATTGCTGAGGTGGTGTTTGGAATTCTCCACGTGAGCCAATGAATGTAAGGAGATGTACATATATCTACCAGGGAAGATTTAATGCCAAACTCTTTCATGAAATTCAAAGGGATAGAACCGTACAAACTCAAAAGCAGAAAGAAAGAAAGAAAGAAAGAAAGAAAGAAAGAAAGAAAGAAAGAAAGAAAGAAAGAAAGAAAGAAAGAAACTACAGGCCAATCTCCTTAATGAGCATAGATATGAGGATCCTCAATAACAGACAAGCAAAGAGAATGCAAGCAAACATTAAAAACTTTGTACACTATGACCAAGTTGACTTCATCCCATGGATGCAAGAACGGTTCAGCAAACATAAATTAAAATTATAATCCATCACATAAAGAGAAACAAAGATTTAAAGTCACAAGATCATCGCCAGAGATGCAGAAAAAGACTGACAGCATTCAACATCCAGTAACAATAAGAACATTGATGAAAATAGGCATAGAAGGACCTTATTTCAAACTGCCAAAAAGCAAACCCACTGAAAAATCCACTGGCAACACTAAATGAGGAAAACAGAAAGAATTTTCTCTAAAAGCAAGAACAAGACAAGAATGTATACTGTCATCACTCCCCTTCGATACAGCACTTAAAACTTTAATCAAAGCAGTCAGGAAAGAGAATAAAAATGAATTCAAATAGTAAAAAAAGAAATGTAGCTATGCTTATTTGCAGATGGCCTGATCCTTTACACAAAAGACTAAAAAACTCCAACTGACTTGTATAATTAGTAACTAAATTGAACAATCTAACAGGATATAAAATCAATGCACGGAAGTCAATTGCTTTCCTGTAGAACAGCAATGAATTCACTCAGAAAAAAAATCAGAAAAGCAATCTCATTCACAATAGCTTCAAAAATTTAAATGCAGGATGAAATGGAAAGGAAGCTTTTGTAAATAGGAAGTGGAAGAAAGGTTGAACGGAGAAGAAGGGAATGGAGAAAAAAGAAGAATTAAGATATGTCAGGGGAGGGAAAAAAGGATGTCATGTACAGGTACAAGTTCCCTATGATTAATGTGATCATTTTGTATATCTAAATTGTACCAATAAACTTAATTAGTTAAAATTTTTAAATACCTAAATTATCCTAACCAGGGATGTAAAAGACCTCTCTAATAAAACTACTGTGCTATGAAAAAGAGATTGAAGCAGATATCAGAAAATGGAAAGACGTCCTCTGTTTCTGGATAAGGAGAATCAATATTGTTCAAAATATTACCAAAAGTGACAAATAGATTTCAGGTGATCCTAATCAAAATACAGACAGTACTCCTGTGTAACTAGAAAAAATAATCATAAAATTTATACAGAATCGGAAAAGTGCCAGAATAGCAAAAGCAATCCTGAGCTTTAAAAGCAAAGCAGGATACGACATAATCTCAGATTTCAAGTTATATTAAAAAGTTACAGTGATTAAAGACAGCATGTATTAACACAAAAGCTGGTGTATGGAATAATGGTACAGAACTTAGAATGCAGAAATAATTCCAGGCACATACAGCCATCTGATATTTGACAAAGTGGCCAAAATCACTCACTGAGGTAAAGATAGCATCTTTAGTAAACGACTCTGGGAAAATTCATCATTCACATGCTAAAGAATGAGCCTGGGCCAATGTCTCTCATTCTGTACTAAAATCAAATTAAAACAGATGAAAGATCTAGATACAAAAACAAACACTGAATGTCATGGAAGATGAAATTGGTAAAACTCTTGAAGACATAGGCATAGACAAGGAGTTTCTTAACAGAACTCCTGTTGCACAAAAAGTAAAGCCAGCAATTATCAAATGGGATTATATCAAATTAAAACACTTCTGCAAAGACACAACAGAGTGAAGCTACAGAAGGGAATAAATTTCTGCCATTTACTTTTCAGACAGAAGACTAACATCTGAAATATATAAAGCAATTTAAAAATTAGACCTCCAATATAAAACCCACTAAAATGAGAAATTAATAAGAATACACTTTTCTCAAAAGAAGTATAAATGGCAAATAGGTACATAAAATGTTCAGTATCTTTGGCCATTAGAGGAACAAAAATCAAACCAACACTGAGATTTCATCTTACTCCACAAAGAATGGCTATCAACAAACACAAATGCTGGTGAAGCTGTGGGGAAAAGAAACCTTTCTATGTTGTTGGTATAAAGGTAAACTAGTAAGCCAATATGGAAATCAATATGGATATTCCTCAAAAAACGAAAAATAGGAATTCCATTTGACCAAGCTATACCACTCCTGGGCATTTTCTAAAAAGTTAAAGAGATCATATTGCAGTGATACATACATATCCATGTTCATAGCACCACAATTCACAATAGCTAAAGTATGGAGGTGCCCTATATGTTCATGAGAAGAGGAAGGGATAAAGAAAATGTGGTATATATACACAAAGGCATAATGCTCAGCCATAATGAAGGATAAAGTTGAGACACTGAGAAGGAAATAGATGCTCATTGTATCATAATGCTAAGTAAAATAAATCAGGTGCAAAATGTTAAATATTGCATGATGTATTTATATGAGAAACTCAAAATATGAATTATTTTTTAAAAGGGCAAATTGAGTGATAGGAAATAATAACATAGACTTTGTAGATACTAGAAAGGGGTCTGTGGATGGGGGAGATGTGAAAGATCAGAGGGGAAGAGGAAGTAAAGAGGATAACATATCAATATATATTTGAAAATATATATCCCACAATGGATAGATTTATTTTGTATCACCAATATATAGCAGTAAAAATGCTAAATGCATATATAAAGAGCTCTAAAACCTCAAGTGGAAACAAAGTCTTTCTGAATAAGGAGGGGTGGAGTATCTGAAGGGTGGGCAGAGGAAAAATAAAAACCAAGATACATCATGTAAAAATACAAGTTCCCAATGATGAGTGTAACTGTATTGTATATCTAAAATGTACCAATAAAAAATGAAAAAAAAGAACTCTAAAAACTCAACAAGAAGTAAACAAACAAATTAATTTAAAAATGGACAAATATATGAGTATTTACCAAAGAAGATATACAAGGAAATATGAATCTGTAAAATGGTGCTCATTATGATCTTTGAAATAAAGCCAGATTAAAATCACAGTCATGTACCACGACACTTTTATAAAAATGACAAAAATAAGAAAAGTTCTTCAAATATTCACAGAGACAGGAACTCTTATTGATTGCTAGTGAGAACAAAAACTGGTACAGACAACTTTGAAGATAATGTGGCAGTTTTTAAATAGAGTCAACATTTGAACCACCAACCACACTTCTAGGTAACTACCTCAGTGGTCTGAAAACCTGAACACATAAAAAATTACATATATTTACCTATTCATCATGATTTAAAATTAGAAGCAGCCAAGATGTCCTTCAACACATGAATTGAATACTAAATGGTAGTATATACACACAATGTAATATTATGTTTCAATAAAAAGAATAATCTATGGATTCATATATCAGCATATAAATCACTTCTGCATTTCACAGAGTAAAAAATCCCAGACCCACTCAAAGGTCTCATATTCCTTCACTTCATAGATTATGATTTTCTAAGAAATAAAAACAAGAGGAATGGAAAATAATTTAGGGTTTATCTGTAGTTGGAGGAGAAGATAGTGGTTGTTCCAAAGGAATAAAATATGAGAAATTTAGAGTTAATTAATTATTCTGCATGGTTCTAAGGTAATCAGTATCTGATGCTTTTCAAGTATTCATAATATTTTATATTACAGAGTGTATATTAATGTGTACACATTTTATTAAATTGACCTGAATGAAATGACTTTGAAAAATGATGTTTTTATGTTTATACCCAATAGTTTATGGCTGGTCCAGGGATTTAGCTCAGTGATTCTTTTGCCTTCCTTGCAAGACACAAGGTCCCAAATTCAATCCTCAGTACCAAGAAAAAAAAATGGTCAAAGACTTTGTCTATAGACAAAAGGAACTGTTCATGGCCATTGTATTCTAGTTGGCAGTTATTTATTACTGAGATGTGGTTTCACAATTCTTTCTATTGCTTTATTGAGAAATTATTGACAAAACTCTACATTTAATGTTTAAAACTCGATATTTGTTTAGTTTTTTTCTCATTGAGTTTATTGGTAAATTTTAGGTATACAGTACAGTTACATTCATCATTGGATCTTATACCTTTACATGACAGGTCTTTGTTCTCATTTTTCCCCTTACCTTTGCCCTCCCTTCACCCCCTCCTCCCTTCCCTATTTGCAAATACTTTATTTCCATTTTTTCATTTTCTCATATTTTTTATTTTCCCTTATTTCCTTTCCCCTATCCTTCCCATTTTTCCCTACACCTTTAGCCCTTTTATTCCTATTTCACATTGTCAATTATACCATTATGGTCTTATGTACATTTATAAAAATTAGAGTCATTCATGGGAAAATGGATGCATATTGAGGATATACTCCTAAGTGAAACAAATAAGTCACATATGTGTAAATACTGAATAGTTTCTCTGTGGTGAAAAACTAAAACTCAATATTTGGATATATGTATACATTGTAAAATGATCACTACAATCATGTTAATTATCATTTCCATTACCTTCTTGTAACTACATTGTGTGTATTAAGAAGATTTAAGTGTGCAATATAGTACTGTTAATCATTGTCACCATGTTTTGCACTAGATCTCCAAACATTAATCATATTGAACAACTGAAATTTTGTACCTTTTGACCAACATCACTTCATTTACCTCTACTCTAAGTGTCGGCAACCACTATCCTGCTCTCTACATCTATGAAATTGACTATTTTATATTCTACATAATTGAGATCATACAGTACTTCTCTTTCTGTGCCTTTCCTATTTTGCTAGAATAATATCTTATAAGCCCAAACATATTGACACAAATGACAGGGTTTCCTCCTTTTAAAGGTTCAATATGATTCCATTGTTTGTGGATGTGTGTGTGTGTGTGTGTGTGTGTGTGTGTGTTTCTACCCATTCCTCCAACAATTTGGGTTGTTTACATACATTTTAGTCACTTTTCCGTTATTTAGATAAAATATCCAAGATTCGCAACTTAAAAAATGAGAGACTTATTTTGGATCACAGTTTCAAAACCAGCCCATGCTTGGCTGGATCCATAGCATAAACTGCATGGCAAAGGAAAGCAGCTTACCCTGTGGCAACCGGGAAGCAATGAGAGAAGGGAGGAGCTAAAGATAAGAATACACCTTTCTAAGTCACACCTCCAATGACTCACTTCTTGCAATGAGGCCCCACCTCCTAACAGCACATTCAGCTCTAAACTAATCAATAAATCAATCCACACATGAATATAGCACCTCCATGATCCAACCAAATTCCAAAAGCCTCACCTCTGAAGGCTTGAGACTTTTGGAAGACATTTTAGTTCAAAAATATTTCACCATGTCTTGGCTAATGTAATTAATGCTCCAATGAATATGGAAATTTAATTATTTAGTTGAGATTCTGACTTCCATTCTTTGGGTATATATCCAGAAGTGGGATTGCTGGATCGTATAATACTTTTAAAAAAATTTTTTTTGGAGAAGCTTCCATAGTTTTTCCCATAGCATTGCATCATTTTACATTCACAGTAGCAGTGTTCAGGATTTCCCATTCCTATACATTCTTGGAAAACATATCAATTTCTTTTTGATAACTGCCATAATATGTGTACAATGGTATTTCATTGTAGGTTTCACTTACATTTCCCTGATCATTGGCAATAATAAGCACCTTTTGCATATACCTGTAAGACACGGAAATTTATTTTGAGAAGTGTGTAATTAGGCTATTTGTCCATTTTCCAATAAGATTATTTATCATTTTGTGAATGAACTGCACAAGTTACTTATGTAACTTGGATATCAACACTTTTTGAAATATATAATACACAAATATTTTCCCATTTGAACAGTCACTCATTCATTTTCTTGTTTCCTTTGCTGTAGTCTCATATAGTCTATTTTTTAAATTTTTGCTTTTGTTGCCTGTGCTTTAGGTGTCATGAATAAAATAAATTACTGCTAAGACCAATTTCAAGAAGGTTTCCCCTATGTTTTGTTTTAGAAATTTTACATTTTGGGGTGTTAAGTTCTTAATAATTTTATTGTTGTGATAAAAGTCCACTTTTATTCTTTTGCATATGAGTATCCACCTTTTTTCAGCACCCTGAAAGTGTAAATAAGGATTAAAATGTATAACAGATAATGTGAAATGGGAAGAAAAGACCAGAGGGGAAAGGAAGGTTCATGGGGTAGGGAAAAGGAAAGAAGGTAAAGGAATAAATATTGAAAAAGGAAAAAATGGAAACAAAGTCTTCTGAAAGTGTAAATAATGATTAAAATGTATAACAGATAATATGAAATAGGAAGAAAAGACCAGAGGGGAAAGGAAGGTTCATGGGGTAGGGAAAAGGAAAGAAGGTAAAGGAATAAATATTAAAAAAGGAAAGAATGGAAACAAAGTATTTGTAAATAGGGGGGTGGAGGGGTTGAAGGGAGGGCAGAGGAATGGAGAAAAAATAAGTACCAAGATATGTAAACGTACAAATTCCCAATGATGAATGTGATCCTAATGTATACCTAAAATGTACCAATAAATTTAGTGAGTAATAAAAAAAAGATTGCACTTTTTTCAGTATGGCCTTAAGAACCTTGTCAAACAACAGTTGACCAAAAATGTATGGCTTTATTTGTGATTTTCCATTCCATTGGTCTATATGTCTGTTTTTATGCTTGTAGCATACATTTATTTTATTACTATAGCTTTGTTATATAATTTGATATCATGAAGTGTGATACTTCCAGATTTTTGTGATTTAAATTGTTTGAGCTATTTATGTTCCTTGGATTCCATAAAAATTGGAGAACTTTTTCTATTTCTGTAAACCTGACAATGGGGTTTTGACAGGGATTACACTGGATGTGTAAATCACTTTGCATAGGATGGAAATTTAAACATATCAATTTATCTGATTGATAAGCAGAGAAAGTCTTTCCATGTATTTCTGTCTCTTAAGCTTTCCTTTTTTTATAATTTTCAGTGTACAAGACTTTTACCTGTTTGATTAAATTAATTCCTAAGTATGTTTTTTGTATTGCTACTAATATCAATAGGGTTATTTTCTTAATTTCTTTTTCAAGTAGTTAACTGTTATGGAACTGAACTGAACTGAAATTGAAACAGAAGTGAAACTGATTATTTTATAATCTCCAACTTTACTGTATCAGTTAAAAGTTCTAACATTTTTTTGTGTATTCTTTACACTTTCTATGTAATCATTTTCATGTAATCTGTAAATGGAGATAATTTTATTTTGATCCTTCTGATTTGGATATCTTTTATTTCTTTCTCTTGACTCATGGCTCTTTCCAGGACTTTAGAAATATATTGAGCAGCAATCACAACAGTTGATATCCTCACAGTATTGCAGTTTTTACAAGAAAAACTAAATTTCTCCACATTGATTGTGATGCTAGGTCTGGGTTATTCTGTATGGGCTTTGTCATATTGATGTAAGTTCCTCCAAAAACTATTTTATTGAAAGTTTATCATGAAAGAATGCCAAATTTTGTCACTTTTTCTACATCCATTGAGATGACCAGTCAACAGATGTAACTTTGTCTTTCATTCTGTTATAGTGTTTCATGTTGATTGATTTTCATGTGTTGAGCCTTAATTTTCAATGACATTATTCTGTAGTTTTCTGGTGTTGTCATTTATGGCTTTGAAATCTGGATAATTTTGGCCTCATAAAATGAGTTTGGGAGCATGCCTTTTGTTGGAAGAATGTAAGGAGAATTGGTATCAATTCTTTTTTATAATGTACACATCTTAGTTACTTTTGTTATTGCTGAGAAAAATACCCAACACCAAAAGTTAAAAGAGGAAAAGTTACTTCACTTTACAGTTTGTAGATATTTGAGTCCATAGTTGACTGGCTCTAAGGCAAGGAGGCATAGCAGAGGGGCATCACATAGGAGAAACAGTTCATGTCAGGGAGTATGCAGAAGACAGCAAGGAAGGAAACAGCGAGCCACAGGTGATAAACAGCAACCCTCTTTCTGTCCCTTATGTCTTATCCAGGCTACCCAGCCTGATGGAGATTCACACATAGGGTGGAGCTGTCTTATTCTTAGCATCATACCATACATCAACACTAGCATTGCAACTTTGATACCAGGATCATGCACTCTAGGTGCAGCCACCTCTAAAAAGCCCAACCTATGGCCACATGAGGGTTTGGAAGGGACATCTAGATACAAGACATAACAGTACATATCAAGTGTTAGTCCATCTAGTTCCTAGAATTCTAATGGAAATTTTTATTTCTGACTCAATCTTCTTATTCAGTATTTATTTGCTCAGATATTCTTTCTTCTTGATTTAATCTTAGTAGGTTATATGTCTAAGATTTTGTGGATTTATTCTAGTTTATAAATTTTTTTGGTGCATAATTTTTCATAAAAATAAGTATTCTTTTAATTTCTGTGTCATCAATATAATGTCTTCACTTTAATTAATGATTTTATTTGAGTCTCCCCCTTATTTTTTAGCTTACTAAGTAACGGTTTATTAATTTTTATCTTTAAAGAACTTGAAATTATAAATTTTTGTACCTATATTACTACTTCATTTATTTGTGCTTCAATCTTCATTATTTTCTTGGTTCCATTAACTTTGTGTTCCATTTACTCTTTTAACTGTCTCTTTAACTGTAATGTTAGGTTGTTATATTGAAATTCTTCTTTATTTTTATGTATATATTTTAAATAATTTATTGGCACATTTTAGGCATAAAATATAATGGCATTCATCATTGGAAATTTCTACGTTTACATAAGATATCTTGGTTCTTTCTTTTTTTTCCCATTCCCCTACCCTCCATTCAACCCCTCCACCCCTCCCTATTTACAAAGACTGTTTGCATTTTAAAATTTTTTTCTTATAGTAATTCCATTCCCTTCTTTCTGTCCCATACTCCTCCTGTGTCCCCTTCCCCTTTGGACCTTTTCTTCCTATTTCACATTATCTATTGTACCTTTTAGTCCTTATTTACACATTCAGTTTCTCACACCAGAGAAACTATTTGGTATTTACACATGTGTGTCTTTATTTCACTTAACAGTATCTCCTCAATGTGCATCCATTTAGCTATAAATGTCTCTAATTTCTTGTCCCTTATGTCTGAGTAGTATTCCATTTTATAAAAACCCCACAACTTTTTTATCTAGTCTCCAGTTGATGGGCAGGTGGGCTGCTTCCAAGTTTCAGCTATTACAAATTGTGCTGCTATGAATATAGGTGCACATAAATAGTTGTGATATGGTTCTATTAATTCTTTTGAGAAGATATCCAGCAGGGGAATAGCTGGGTCAAATGGGAATTCCAATCCTAGGTCTTTGCAGTATCTCCATACTGATTTCCACAGAGGTTGCAATAGTCTACACTCCCAACAGCAGTGGAACATGATTCCTTTTTCCCCACATCCCTTCCAGCATTTGTTATTGATAATTTCATGATAGCAGCCATTCTTTCTGAGGTGAGGTGGAATCTCAGCATTGTTTTCATTTGCATCTCTCAAATGACCAGTGATGTTGAACATTTTTTCATATGTTTATTTGCTATTTCTACTTCTTTGGCTCAGACATGTCTGTTTATTTCAGATGCCAATTTTTAGATTGGGTCTATACATTTGGAAAGTCTGATTTTCTAAGTTCTTTATGTATTCTAGATAGTCGACCTTTGTCTGGTGAAACTTTTTTTCCCCACATTGTGGGGTGTCTTTTCACCCTGTTGGTGGGTTCTTTTCCTGTACAGAAGTTTTTTAATAAGAAGAGATCCCACTTGTTGATTGTTTGTGTTAGTTCCCCGTGCAACTGAGATTTTGTTCATAAAATCTTTCCCTACACCAGAGTCTTCAAGAGTTATACCTAACCTGTCATCCAATCAGTTTAGCGTTTCTGTTTTAATATTTAGATCTTTGGGCCTTGGATTTAGCTCAGTGGTTCTTCCACTGCCTGCCTCGCAAGAACAAGGACCGAAGTTCGATGCCTGATACAAAAAAAATTAATATTTAGATCTTTAATTTTAATTTTAATTTATTGCATGGTGAAAGATATAAGTCTAGTTTTAACCTTTGGCAAGTTGAAACCCAGTTTTTCAAGCACCATTACTAAAGAGGCTATCTTCCTCTAATGAAGGTGTTTGACACTTTTGTCAAAGAGAAGGTGGTTGAGTGTGTCTGTATTTGTTTTTGCATCTTTCAGTCTGTTGTACTAGTCCTCAGATCTGTTTCATTGGCAGTACCATGCTGTTTTTATCACAGTATCTTTGTAGTATTGTTTCAAGTCAGGGATTGTGATACCCCTACCTCATCTTTATTGCCTAGAATTACTTTTGCTATTCTAGGTGTCTTCTTTTCCCAAATAAATTTTTGGATTGTTTCCTCAAGTTCCGAGAAGTATGCTGCTGGGATTTCAATTGAGATTGCACTGAATATATACAGCAGCTTTGGAAGTATGGCAATTTTCACTATGTTGATTGTCCCTACACAGGAACAAGGGATGTCTTTCATTTTCTGATTTCATCTTTTAATTCTTTTTTCAGAGTACTGTAGTTTTCAGATTAGAGGTCTTTGATTTCTTTTGTTAGGTTGATTCCCAGGTATTTCAACTTTTTGGATGCTATTGTGAAAGGAATTGTTTGCCCCATTTCTTGCTCAGTGAACCTGTTTTCCATGTACAGAAAATCTATTGATTTTTGTATGTTAACCTTGCATCCAATACTTTACTGCATTTGGTTATTAACTCTAGAATACTTTTAGTGGAGTTTTTGGGGTCCTTATTCATTGTTTGCTCAGATATTCTTTCTTCTTGATTTAATCTTAGTAAGTTATATGTCTGATATTGTGCATTTATTCTAGGTTATTAAATTTGTTGGTGCATAATTTTTCATAATAATAAATATTCTAATTTCTGTGTCATCAATATAATGTCTTAACTTTAATTAATGATTTTAACTGATTTAATTATTGATTTTATTTGAGTCTCCCCTTATTTTTTAGCTTAATAAGTAAGGGTTTATTAATTTTTACTTTAAAGAACTTGGGATGAATCCCACTTTGTCAGGGTATATGGTCTTCTTGATGATCCTCTGTATTCTATTTTTCCAGGGTCTTATTAAGGATTTTTGCATCTATGTTCATTAGTGTGATTGGCCTATCATTACCTTTTTTGGTCCAGTCCTTCTCTTCTTTGGGGATCAAGGTGATGCTTGCTTCAAGGAATGAATTTGGGAGTATTGCTTCCCTTTCAATTTCACTGAATAAATTAAACAGTAGTGATAATAGTTCCTCTCTATATTTGTTGTAGAGTTCAGCAGTGTAGCCACCAGGGCCTGGGTTTTTCTTAGTTGGTAAGATTTTAATTATGTTTTCAAATTCTTTGATTGTTATTGGGTTGTTTAGAATTTTTAGGTCCTCTTCCTTCAACTTTGATAACTCATATAGAGGTGGGAATCTGTCCATTTCTCCTGTGTTTTTCATTTTATTGGTGTAGAGGTTCTCAAAATAGGTATTGATTATCCTTTGAAATTCTTCTGAGTCCACTGTGATGTCATTTTTTTCATTCCTAATTGCTTGGATTTGGGTCTTTTCTTTCCTTTTTTGATAATGTTGGCTAAGGTTTTGTCAATTTTGTTTATTCTTTTGAAGAACAAACTCTTGGCTTCATTAAATTTTTATAGTTTACTTATTTTCTATTTCATTGATTTATGCTCTGATCTTCATAATTTCATCCCTTGTATGAGTTTTGGGTTTGTCCTGCTGTTCTTTTTCTAGAAGCATGAGGTTTAGCATCAGGTTGTTTAACTGAGCTCACTCACTATAAGTGTTCAATGCTATGAATTTCCATCCTAAGACTCCTTTTATTGTGTTCAATAAATTCTCATATGTTGTATTGACATTTTCATTTAATTGTAGAAACTGTATGATTTCTTCTTTAATATCCTCTGTGACCTATTGGTTATTCAGAAGTGTGTTGTTCAATTTCCATGTATTTATGAGATTCTTGTAGTTTCTTTTGCTATTGATCTCCAATTTCATCACACTATGGTCTGATAATATATAGGGAATAATTTCAGTGCCTTTGCACTTGCTTAAACATGTTCTGTGAGCAAGTATGTGGTCTATTTTGGAAAACAACCCATGTGCATCTGAAAAGAATGTATATTCTGATTTTGTGAGGTGTAACACTCTCTAAAATCTGCTAAATTCATTTGTTCAAGAGTTTGCATTCCAGTACTTTGTTGTTTGTTTTTTGCCTAGTTGATCTGTTTGTGACAGTGGGGATTGAGGTCCTCCATATTATTGTTTTATTGCATAGTTGATTTTTCATATCTGTTAATATTTGTTTGATATTTGAATGCACTAGTAGTGTTTTATGCATATATATATTTATAACTGTTATCTCTTCCTCTTGGACTGTTCCCTTTACAAGGATGTAGTGCATTTCTTTTTTTTCTCTTAATTAGTGTTGGTTTGAAAACCACTTGATCTCCAAAGAGGATAGCTACTCTTGCTTTTTTTCAGGTTCTTGTTCCACGGAATATTGTTTTCCACCCTTTAACTTTCAATCTATGACTTTCTTTTTTAATTAAGTGTGTTTCTTGTATACAGCATATTGTTGGATCTTGCTGCTTGACCCATTTTGACAGTCTATTTCTTCTGATTGGTGAATTGAGATCATTATCATGATAATTGATATGTATTGACTTATCCTCATGAGCTTTCCTTTTCATTTTTGTTGCATTCTCCCCTTTGCATTTAATTTCTTCTCATGTTTGATGGATACATTCTTCTGGTCTTCCTAGGGTTGTGATCCTCATTGTCTTTTTCTCGGGTATTGTTTAAAATTTTTTGGAGTGCTGGTTTTTATTCATGAAGTTTCTGAGGGGCTCTTTGTCATGAAAGTATCTTATTTCTCCATAAAATTTGAAAGATAGTTTTTCAGGGTACATCAATCTGACTTTTAGGTTGTTTTCCTTTAGGAATTGACATACATCACTCCAAGCTCTCCTTGCCTTGAGGATTTTTGTTGATATGCCTGCTGTGATTTTCATAGGCTTGCCTTTAAATGTGATTTGTTTCTTTTCTCTAAATGCTTGTAGAATTTTGTTCTTCTGTTGGGTTTCTGGAAGCTTAACTATTTTATTCCTATGTGTAGTTTTTTTTATCATGGCTAGTTGGAATCCTTTATGCCTCCCTTAGCTGTATGTCAAGTTCTTTTCACCTATTTGGGACATTTTTTGTGATTACTTCTGAGAACATTTTTTTGAATGTTTTCTGCACCCTCTCATTTCCACATTGAGTCTGATCAGTCATATTATTCTTCCTTGAATCATCTAGAAATTGCTGGATTGATTTCTCATGGTCCTTTACTATTTTTAAACAATTTTTCTTTTCCTGGTCACTAATTGCAATCGTATCTTCTATATCTGAAATTCTGTCCTCACGTTGACCCATTCTGCTGTGTAAATTTTCAATAGTGTTTTTCAATCTCCTATTTGCATCTGTTTTCTGGATTCCATTTATTTCCTATGTTGGGGTTCCATCATTTTCCTCAGCTCCTCTTTTTTCTGCATCTGCTCTAGATTTATTAATCATGTCTTGCACTATGGTTACAATCTCTGTTGTTATCTGAGAAATTATTTCTGATTTTAGTTTTTCTAGATCCTCTTTCCTTACCAGTTCATGGAGTTCAGGTGGTTGAGTATCAGATTGTTCCTTCTTGTTTCCCTTTGGCCTTTCCTTACATGATCTGGAAGTTTGGTTCTGAGACTTCTTTATGTGTCTTCTCATTTCAACAGATAAAGCCTGCTGTGCCTTTGTTAAGACAACTTTTTGCTCACCCAATGGTCTTTAATTCTCAACATACCACTGAGCAGCCTTTTCTCTGCTGTTCACAAGTGCACCAATCCCTGGGTCCAAAATGGTGGGTTCTGGGTCACTGAGCTGACCTGTTATCTTTGATGGGCTTCTGGCTGGATCCAGTGCACACTTGTGATGGTACCTTGATGTGCCTATGGCAAGGGCTCTTAGGTAGCTGTTGCCTTGGAAGGCCTTTGGCTGGGGGCTGTGCACCTCAGGCCCTTGTGAGAAGGCTTCTGGCTAGGATCTCCACACATGTATTTTATGGTATAAGTGTGGACTCTGGCTGATGCTAGTGCACCTGTGCAGCTCTTTTCCTGGACAGTAATTGCAATACTATCTTCTATAGCTGAAATTCTGTCCTCACATTGGCTCATTCTGCTTTGTAAACTTTCAGTGGAGATTTTAATCTCCTGGAAATCTGTTTGCATGTTTCATGGATTTCATTTGTTTCCTATGTTGGGATTCCATCATGTTCCTCCACTCTTGTATTTTTTTTTATCTGTGTCTCCTCTAGATTTATTAATCATGTCTTGCACTATGGGCACAATCTCTGCTCTTATCTGAGAAATTTGGCTTAAACCTCTGTGCCAACAGGTTAGGTTCTGGCTGTACCTGCCTGAAGCTGTGCCTCTCTGGTCCACACCACTGCTGATGCTTTTGGAACTGTCTTCTGCCTGTTGCTTGTGTGCTTGTGTAACTCTTTTCTGGGTGAACCTTTGGCTTGGGCCTGAGTGCCCAAGCCACTGGGGTCAGAGTGGGACCCTGGCTGGATCTTCCTGTGGCTGTATTGCCCTGGTTAACACCCCTGCTCACCAGGATCTGTGTGTACTTACTGATGGTATCAGGGTGGGCCTATGGCTGATGCTTGTGCACTGATGAAGCTCCTTTCTTTGTGGGCCTTTGGCTTGGTCCTGTGTGCCAAAGTCGCTGGGGTCAGGGCAGGTCTCTGGCTGCATCTGCCTGCTAATATGCCTCTCTGATCCACACAGCTGTTCACTGGGATCTGCATGCACTCCAAAATTGTTATTAATATAAGTGTGTGTGAATAAAAATTTCAGTCTTACTACTGCTCTTGCCATCTCCCATAAGTTTTGGTAAATTCCATCTTAATTTTTTATATTTAATTTCCTTTTATTTTTTTCCTTCACATGTTGTCCTCAGAAGGAATTAATGTATTTCTCATGGAATCCTGCTTAGTTCATATAAGAGAGTTTTTTAAAATGTGTAAGTCTTTTCACCCACCCGCAGCTCCCCACCTCTGGCTTGCTATCTTGTAATTCACTCACCCTGTCATTCAGACACTCACCTCATGATTCTATTCACCATAAGATGCAGCTGAAGGAATCCTCAAAAGAAGCCCAACAAATGGGTTACATTATGTTGAGCTTCAAGCCATACAAATCTGTGAGCAAGACAAACTTTTCCTTTGTAAAGCACCCAGCCTTGATATAGTTTTAGGACTGTTATAGTATTGGGAAATGGACTATAGCAGGTACAAAATGGGAAAGGCATATGAAATTGCACTCTTATTATATGAGCATGCTGGCGTATGAGGGACCATGAATTGGCTTTGGATCTGGGGCTTTGTTAGTTTATTTTCTTAAGCATCTGAGGTTTTAAACATTACCATCTGTGTGGTCTTCAGCAGCAAAATTTGTGAGGATCTGTGCTGGATGTGAGAGTTCCTCAATGGGTTGCATGTACATGCTGTGGTAAGAGTCAGGGCACGTGGTAGAGTTCAGACCAATTGTGGGGTGCATACAGTGATTATATACCATTCTTGGATCTGGTGCATTTACAGTGATGCTGGCTAGGGAAACTTCAACACTGATGGGGTTTGTTATGATAGCTCAGGCATCTGGAGACCAGGAAGTTTCAAATCATGGAGAACATGGTGGTGAAAGCTGCAGGGGATCTGCAGTGAATTTGTTGACAGTTGGGGTCCTTAGTGACAAAGGTTACTATATCCCTCTGCAGAGCAAACCACTGGAAACCATCATAATAACTGCCAAGTGGAAGATAGTGACAGTTCCCTCCTTATTCCCTTTTCCTGGCCACTTTAAGGTATCTTAGCTATGTCACTCTCCATAGAAATATAGGTGAGGTAAAACCAAATCGCGTCCTTTTGGAAGTGCACTAAAAGTCTGGTGAAATTGGACTTGCACATTGTTCTCCTTTACTCCTTTCAAGGGAACTAACAGGCCGAGGAGACCTCTTTTATTTTTATTCATTAAGTTTATTTGTATATTTTAGGTATACAATATGATCACATGCATCACTGGGAATTTGTACCTTAAATGATTTGTCTTGGTTCTTATTTATTCCCATTCCAGCTCCCTCCCTTCCACCCTTCCCTGATTATAAAAGCTTTTCTTTTCTTTTTTTCCTTCTTTTCTCCTTTTTATTTCCCTTCTTTCCTTTATCCCGCTCCCACTCTCTAGTTCCCTTCCCCTTTGAACATTTTCTTCCTATTCGACATTATCTATTATACATTTTGGTCCTCATTTACACATTCATTTTCTCACACCAGAGAAACAATTCAGTATTTACACATGTGTCCTGTTTATTTCACTTGAGTATCTCCTTAATGTACATCCATTTAGCATAAATGCCTCTAGTTTATTTTTCTTTGTTGCTAATTAGTTCTCCATTTTGAAAAAAAAAACACATCTTCTTTATAAAGTCATCAGTTGATGGGCATTTGGGCTGTTTCCATGATTTAGCTATTACAAACTGTGCTGTTATAAACATGGGCACAGATCTATCGCCCTGGTATGATGCTTTCAATTTTGGGGGGAAGATACCCAGCAGGGGAATAGCTGGGTCAAATGCAACCTCTAATCCTTGTTTTTTTTTTGAGGATTGACTACATTGATTTCAATAGTGGTTGCACCACTCTACTCTCTCACCAATAGTGGAGAAGGGTTTCTTTCACCCCACAGCCCCACTAGCACTTATTATTGGTTGATTTTCTTCATAGCAGCTAGTCTTTCTGGAGTGAGGTGAAATCTCAGTGTTGTTTTCATTTGCAACTCACGAATGACCAGTGATGGTGAACATTTTTTCATATGTTTATTCAAATCTTCTATTTCTTCATCTGAGAAATATCTGTTCATTTCAGATGCCTATTTTTGGATTGTGTCTATAAATTTGGAAGGTATGATTTTTTAAAGTTCTTTAAATATTCTAGATAGTAGACCTTTGTTTGAGGAACAGCTGGTAAATTTTTTTCCCACATTATGTGTTGTCTCTTCACACTGTCGGTAGTTTCTCTTGCTGTGCAGAAGCTGCTTAATAAAATGTAATACCTGGTGAAGGGAGGCCAGGGACAAGGAGAAAAAATGAGAACCAAGACCTGTCATGTAAAGGTACAAGATCCCAATAATGAATGTAACTGTACTGTTTACCTAAAATGTACCAATGAACTCAGTGAAAAAAAATGAGATACCAATATTTTAAATTGATTTTATTGGTACATTTTAGGTATGCATTATAATGGCACTCATCATTGGAAATGTGTACCTTTATGTAATTTATCTTGATTCTTATTTTTCTCCATTCTCCTGCCCTCCCTTCACCACTCCTTATTTACAAAGAATTTGTTTCCATTTTTAAATTTTCTCATATTAATTCCATTTCCTTCTTTTCTTTCCTTTCTCTACTCCTCCCACTTCCCTTTCTCCTTTGGACCTTTTCTTCCTATTTCACATTATCTATTACACATTATCTATTTTAGTTGTTGATTCTCTGTGCTAGTTCCTGTGATACTGAGATTTTGTTCATAAAGTCTTTTCCTACTTCAATATCTTCAAGATTTCTATGTTGTTTATCTTCCAGCAGGTTTAGTGTTTCTGTTTTAATATGTATATCTTTGATCCATTTCAATTTTAGTTTAGTGTATGTTGAGGGATATGGGTCTAGTTTCAATCTTTGGCAAGTTGCTACCCAGTTTTTCCAGCACTATTTATTAAAAAGGCTATCTTTCCTCCAGTGAGGGTGTTTGGCTCCTTTGTCAAAGATCAGGTGGCTGAGTATGCAGCTGTCTCTGCATCCTCTAATCTGTTCCACTCATCCTCAGGTCTGTTTCTTTGCCAGTACCATACTGATTTTAATCACAGTAGCTTTGTAGTATAGTTTCAAGTTGGGGATTGTGATACCCCCATCATGTCTTTGCTGCCTAGAATTGCTTTTGCTATTCTTGGTCTCTTCTTGTTCCAAATGAATTTTTGGATTGTTTTCTCTAGTTCTGTGAAATATAGTGTTGGAGTTTTGATTGGGATTGCATTGAGTCTATATAGTAGTTTGGGAAGTAAGGCCATTTTCAATATATTGGTTCTTCTTACTCAGAAGCAAGGGATGTCTTTCCATTTTCAGATATCCTCTTTGATCTCTTTTTTGATAATGCTATAATTTTCAGAGTAGAGGTCATTTATTTCATTCATTAGATTTATTACTGGGTAGTTAATTTTTTGGATATTATTATGAAAGGTTTTCTTTCATAGGACACTGCTTTCAGTGCTAATGTGTCACTGTCTTCCTGGAGAATTGTATGATGCAATTGAAATAGCACTGTTGTTTCTATACTTTCTGTGCAGTTGTTCTTTCTTTTTGCCATTTCACTGTGTTGCTGAGGCTTTTTAGCTGCAGTGCTCTCAGAATTAATATTATTCTTGGATAATTTACAGCTTATTTACAGCCAGCATAGAATCTCACATATTTTGCTGCTGAAGATTGTGCAGTAGGTAATGTTGCAAATCCCAGAGAGCTGTGACCTTTGTTATGGCTTATATCTAGACATTCTCTAAGAACCTCATGTGCTCATAGGTGAGGGTTTTTATTAGAGAATTAGAGTACAGAGGCACTATTAGTAACTTTCTTTAAGCATGTGGGGCCTGGCTAGGGGAGGCAAGTGACTGGGGATGAGATTTGGAAGAGTATGTATCGCTCTCCAACTCATCTTTTCTCTCTGTTTCCTGTCCCCCATGATGTAGGAGTCTTTCCTCTACCATACTCCTTAGCCATGTTGTTTACTCCTTTGAACCAGCCAGTCATGGACCAAAACAAAAGCAGAAATAAAACTCTTCTCTTTCAAATTGTGAGCATTGGGTGTTTTGTCTCCATGATCAATAAAGTGACTATGACAAATTTGTTACCAGAAGCGGGATCATTGCAGTGACTATTGGATCCTGTAGTTTAAAAATATTTGGAACTGATTTGTGGAAGAAATTTCAAAGGGTGTGGAGATGTTGGCTCATGAAATCCATAGAATACTATAAGGTGTGCTAAATTAGTAATAATGACCATAAAAATAGAGAATAAGAATGACTACAGAAATGCAGATGATAACAACCAGGCCAATAGAGTTTCAAATGGGAACAAGTATGCCATTGGCAATTGGATTCCAGGCCATGTGTTTTAGGCTCTAGCACACAGTTTTTCTCCCTTTCACTCATATCCTGAGATTATGTAGAAGACTGACATTAAGTTTAGCAGAGTAATAAATCTGGTGGAGTAAATTATGAGGCAGCTTAATGTTCACTGTGTAGCATGGGTTCTGCTTGCCACTTTTCAGGAGATTTACAGTGAGTGGTAGGAGCAAAAAGTACTTTTAAAAATTTTAATCTCTCCCCAGATAGGAGGGATCTCCAGATGGTACCTTCATAAAAGTACTTTTAAAAATTTTTCAATCTCCCCAGATAGGAGGGATCTCCAGATTTGGTACCTTCAAGAGCAAAGTGCTGGAAAAGAGTTTTATAAAAGCTAAGTAGTTTACATCAGGACAATAGGAAGGATGCCTTGACAGTTGCCTGGGAATTTACATAATCCCAAATTTAGCAATGTTAAAGTTGCAAAACTGAGAGAGTGCTTGAGATGTGAGCTGCCAGGAACATTACTCATTCAGGGCCAGCTAGGAAAAAGTTTAGTGGAGCTCAGCCATTCATGCACTGTAGCAATGATTAAGGGGAGGCTGGCTAATGCTTGATCTGGCAGTAGACCTAGGTATCAACAATATGAGACTGGTTTTAGAGGCTTGAAGATGCAAGACTGTGGGATTAGGGAAGCTTGTGCCCAGATTTCATAAGAAGCTCTGGGAGGCTAGGCAATGAAGAAGTCCTGAGAGGGGATTTGATGAAGCTGTGAAAATGAAGTTAAAGCAACAGTGGAGACCCTGGGAAGTTGGAAATGCCAGTAATATGTAACATCAACTGAGGAGAGTGACATGCAGTAAGAGAAGCCATGAGAACTACAACTGGTAGTGCCATAGGGGTGTGGCCTCAAAATCATTTGGAGTTCTCATCTTTGTCCCAGGTTATGGACACAGAGCTACAGGGTTTAATATTTGCTTTATTAGATTTCAGTCTTCCTTTGTCCCAATGGTTTCTGTCCCCCCCCCATTTCTCTTTTGGAATAGAATATTTATTCTGTGACATTGTATGTCATCAATGTTTAGCATTCTTTTTTTTATAGGGGCTCACAGCTATGACTTGCCTCTATTTTCAGAGACTTGGACTGTTTGGCACTGTTGAAACCATTACAACTTTGGCAACTCTTAGAGATGGGAAAATAGATTTTGTGTAAGTCGATGTTCATGAGCCTTTTGAAGGCCAAGGGTGGAATGTTATGGTTCATATCTAGATGCCCTCCAAGAATCTTGTGGACTCATAGGTGGGGCTTTTGGAAGATAATTGAAATATGGAGCTATTACAGATGACTTTTTATGTGGGGCTTGGTCAGGAGAGAGAGAAATAGCTGAGAAATAGAAGCAAAACTCCCATTTTAAAAGTTTTCCATTTCCTTAGCATGGAAGCACATGCAAATTGACACCTTCAAATCAAAGTTTCTGAAAAGATTGGAGCATGATCTGTAAATATGTATCTCCCTCCCTGGCTCCTCCCTTATCTCTCTGTGTCTTAGCTGACATGATCTGAATAGCTTTTCCTACATCATGCCTCTCTTCCATGCCATTTCTTCCTTGGAGTTGGACACCATGGATTATAAAAAAAAAAAATTGCTTCCTTTAAATGCGGATATTGAGTATTTGGTATTAATAATGAAAGAAGTGACTAACAAAACTTCCTACTCCATCATCTTGCTAACATTACTCTTCAGCTTAACAATACTCAAATTGCTTTCATTTGTACTACACGTGAACAAACAAATGCATTGATAGTAAATGGTGAAGTCTACATTTGTCAGTTAGAGAAGAAATACAGATAAATAAGAGAAGGCAAAAGAGCCTGGTGTAACTGTGTAAGAATCAATCAAATTAATATGAACTTATGTTTAGAATTAGTACACAGTGGACCCTTGACTTACAAACTCCATCATTCACACTGGCTGATTGTAACTCAAGTTGGTACTTTGAAAGTTCAGTCTCCTCTACAATGTCTTCAAAGTTCTCTGTCTTTTTCTATAGGCACATCTCAGAGTCCTTAGAGAGATATTGGCCCAGGATTTTTCAATTAACTCCACACAGGAAAGGATGCTGTAATATTCCTTCCAGAACTCTTTGAGTTAAATCTGTGTGTGAGACCATCTGGAAGCCCAAGCAGCCAGCATTCAGGTGATAACCCAAGACATTTTTCTTAAGTTAAAACCAAAATTCTGGTTGTAACCCAAGTTGTTCACATGTCAGGGTGGTCATAACTCAAGGATCCATTTTATACAGATATAAAAATATACAAATAGGTGTGTATGAACAGATTAATATGCATACATGTATTATCTATCTGTACCCCAAAAGAGAGCGAAAGAGAGCCTAAAAGAAATAAGCAGAGATAGTGTGTGAATCTTGCTTTCTAAATACTACTCTCCAATAAAGAGACTCTTGCAAAAATGGCAGATGCTAGGGCAGAAGCATCTTTGAGTAACAAAAAAGAATTGCTAACTTAAAAATGAAGCACGTAGTGCTCACTTCAGCAGCACATATACTAAAAAAGGAAACATGTAAAAGTTACACAGAAGCTAACTTGCAAGAATTATCAGTGACCAAAACTGAAACAATTTGAGCAATAAAAAAATTATGTAGTATTGAATTATAAACCATAGTGTAAAATGAAAGTGTATGAGTTTATAATAATACAGATAAATAATTGAAGAAATAAAAAATGAAATAGAAGAGACAAATCCTTATACAAAAATTCCACCTAGAACCTCACTTTCCAAGCAGTAAGGCTTAATATCCTCCTTGGGTTTGGACTCTTCTTAGTAATTTGCTTTCAAATAACACAGTATAAAGAAGAAAAACAGCAATATTATATGCAGAAATCTGGTAATTACTAATTTACACAAATGAGGTACTTTAACGTCAGCAGTGAAAAGTTACATTTTACTTCTAATATCATGTGATAAGAAAGGCACTTCACTTTTGTGGTATTTCTAAACAAAGAGGAAAAACCATACTCTCAGAGGAATCAGAAGAAAACCAACATGAAAACAGAGATTATGGAACATTATACATGATTAAAGATCAGTATTTTTGCAGAATTTTTAGGTCATGAAAAATGGGAAAAGACTCAGAAACTGAGAACCCATAGAAAGTTGGGAGACATGGCAGGGAAAAACAACATGAAATGGTGAATTGCATCCAGAAACAGAAAAGGGACAATAGTTGAAAAGTGGAATATCTGAAAAAGCTTTGTTTTAGTTAATAGTAATGCATCAAGCTGAGTTTCATAGCTTTGATAAAGGTATTACTACTTTTATCATTAAGATGATAACATTAGAAATAAACTGGGTGATGAGTATTTGGAAATTTTGTGCAGTATTACTACAACTTTTCTATGAATGTAAAATTATTTGCAAATCAAATATGCATTAAATAAAGCATGTCCTAATAAATTCAAGATGACTTGTGGCTTAAACTATGATATATAAAGAGCTTGAAAGTCATCACCCCCATACTCAAAAAAAGGAAGCAAATGAACAAAATGAAAATAAACTATTATATTCCTCAGGGAATTGAGGCCACAGGACAAATAAATGGGAAAAATAAATAGTCAGTTAAAGGATTGCAGATCAGACAGACTTGCCTGGAACAGAAGCTATTTGAACCATTAACACTGAAGGGATAATTTTGACAAGTTGCTGGAAGCTGAGTGAGGATTATCTTGCTTTTCTTTTTATTATTTATTTATTTATTTATTTGGTACTGGGGATCGAACTTGGGACCTTGAGCTTGTGAAGCAGGCAGTTGCACCACTGAGCTAAATTCCTGGCCCTCTTTTTATTTTTTTGAAACAAAGTCTCATTATATAGTTCAGACTGGCTTTGAACAGCTAGCAATCCTTCTGCCTCAGCCTCTTGAGGGCTGAGATTGCAAGCATGAACCACCATACCCAGCTCAATGATTAGCTTGAGAATTAAAGAGTTTTGTGTGGCTCCCACCCTTTTGTGGGTTTTTTGTTTTTTGTTTTTTTGAGACAGAGTCTCACTATGTAGTTGAGACTGACCTAGAACTCACTATGTAGCCCAGACTGGTCTTGAACTCTCAGCAATCCTCCTGCCTCAGCCTCATGAGTGCTGGGATTACAGGAGTACACCACCACACCTAGCTCCTTTTGTGGATTTTAACAGCAATAATGCTGTCAGATTGGAGAAAATTATATAGAGTTTTGGGAAAGGGCAAGGGAAAAATGGAGATTTTTAAAACATGCCCAAATCATTTCCATAGCAATGCCTTGTCCTCTAAGAGTAATTACTTTACCAGAGTCTTACTAACCTTGGGGAAAGACAATTAGACAACTCTAATACAACTAGCTTTTTTCTCTTGGAAGCTACAAAACAAAGGCTAAATAAAAATTATGAAGTTAGCAGCCCAAGAACAGCCTACTCAAAAACTGAGATTAAATATTAAGATTTTAGAATGCATCATATCCCTGAATCTTTAGCACCACATCAACAGCACAGTTCAATGGAATTACAATCAAATTATGGAACAACCTCTGGAAATTTTTCAAAAAGACACTCTGTAACCATTAAGTAATAACTTCCTATTTGTTTCATCTCAGGTTCTGGCAAACATTACAATTTCTGTCTCTATGGATGTGACTGTTCTAGGTATCTCAGATAACTGGATTTATACTTTTTGCAATTTTGTGACTAGTTTATTCACTAAGCATGATGTATTCAAAATTCATCCATTTATAGACTTTGCAAAATATCCCTTTTTAAAATTAAGTTAATTAGTAAATTTAAAGCAAACAATAAAGTTACGTTCATCATTGGGATCTTGTACCTTTACATGATATATCTTTGTTCTTATTTTTCCCCATACCCTGACATCCCTTCACCCCCTTCACCCTTCTCTATTTACAAAGACTTTGTTTCCATTTTTTCATCTTTTCACATCTTTTTCTTTTCCCCTCCCCTTATCAATTCCACATTAGCCATTTTCTTCCTATTTCATGCTCCCTGTTATATCATTTGAACCTTACTTACATGTTTAGTTTTTCATGCCAAATAAACTATTCAGTATTTACTCAGATGTGTCCTATGTATTTCACTTGAGTATAGCCTCAATGTGGACGAATTTAGCAATAAATGTTTCTAGATTCTAATTCTTTATGGCTAGTAGTACTCCATTTTATAGAAAAACCACATCTTCTTTATCCAGTCTCCAGTTGATGGGCATTTGGGTTGTTTCCAAGTTTTAGCTATTATGACCTGTGCCGCTATAAACATGGGTGCACATATATCACTGTGGTTTGATTCTTTTGGAAAGATACTCAGCAGAGGGATACCTGGGTCAAATGGAACCTCTAATCCTAGTTCTTTAAGGTATCTACATATTGATTTCCATAGTGGTTGCACCAGTCCACACTCCCACCAAAAATGGAGAAGGGTTCCACTCTCCCCATAGCCCCACCAGCATTTGTTATTGGTTGACTTCTTGATAGCAGCCATTCTTTCTGGGGTAAGGTGGAATCTCAGTGTTGTTTTCATCTGCATCTCTCAAAGAACCAGTGATGTGGAACATTTTTTCATATATTTATTTGCTGCTTTTACTATTTTGTCTGAGAAATATCTGCTCATTTCAGATGCCCATTTTTGAATTGGGTCTTTATATTTGGGGGGTGTGATTTTTTTGAGTTCTTTATATAGTGTAGACAGTAGTTCTTTGAGGAGTAGCTGATAAATTTTTCCCACATTGTAGGTTGTCTCAGCTCTATTGGTGATTTCTCTTGCAGTGCAAAACCATTTTAATACAATGAGATACCAGATGTTGATTCTTTGTGCAAGTTCTGGTGCTGCTGAGGATTTGTTCATAAAATCTTCTCCCATGCCAATGTCTGGGAGAGTTCTACCTAATTTACTGTCCGGTAAGTTTAGTGTTTCTGTTTTGATATTTAGATCTTTAATCCACTTTGATATTAGTTTAGTACATGATGAAAGAGGGATCTAGTTATAATCTTTGGCAAGTTGAAAGCCAGTTTTTCCAACACCACTTATTAAAGAGGCTATCTTTCCTCCAGTGAGGATGGTTGGCTCCTTTGTCAAGGATGAGGTAGCTGAGTATGTCTGGTGTTGTTTCTGCAGATTCTTATCTATTCCATTGATCCTCAGGTCTGCTTCTTTGCCACTACCATGCTGTTTATATCACACAGGCATTGTAGTATAGTTACAAGTTGGGAATTGTAACACCCCAGCCATCTCTCTGGTACCTCTGTTACCTAGGCTTTTACTATTCTAGGACTTTTCTGATTACAAATGAATTTTTCAATTGTTTTCTCAAGTTCTGTGAAGTATACTCTTGGGATTTCAATTGAGATTGCATTGAATATGTATTGCATTTTCAGAAGTATGGCCATTTTCACTATCTTGATTCCTCCTACCCAGGACCAAGGGATGTCTTTCCATCTACTTATATCCTCTTCTGTGTCTTTTTCCAGAGTGCTGTAATTTTCAGTGTAGCGGTCTTTTGTCTCCTTTGCCAGACTGATTCCTAGATATTTCTATTTATGGGTATGCTATTGTGAAAGGAATTGTTTCCTTAATTTCTCTCTCAGTGAGTCTGTTATTTGTGTACAAGAAGGCAATTGATTTTTGAGTGTTGGCCTTGTAACCAGCTAATCCACTCAATCTGTCAATTAAGTCTAGCAGTCTTTTGGAAGAGTTTTTTGGATCTTCTATGTAGAGTATCATATCATGGGCAAATAATGACAGTTTAACTTCTTTCCTATCTTAATTCCTTTTATTTCTTTCTCTTGTCTACTGCTGTGGCTAATGTTTCTAGTACTACATTGAAGAAGAGTGGTGATACTGGACATCCTTGTCTTTTTCCTGATTTTAGGGTGAAGACTTTTAGTTTTTGACCATTTACAATGATACTAGCTATTAGTTTTTCATAGATAGCCATTCTGAGCTTGAGATAAAGACCATCTGCTCCAATTTTCTGTAGGACTTTTATCATGAATGTTGAATTTTATAGAATGCATGTTCTGCATCTATTGAGATGATCATATGGTTTTTGTCCTTCCCACTGTTAATATAGTGTATTATGTTTATTGATTTATGTATGTTGAACTATCCTTGCATCTTTGGGATAAGTTCAATTTGGTCAGGGTGAATGATCTTCTTGACGACCTTCTGTATTCTGTTTGCCAGTATTTTATTGAGGATTTTTGCATCTATATTCATTAGGGAGATTGGCCTGTAGTCCTCTTTTTTGGTTGGGTCTTTCCTTGATTTTCGAATCAAAGTAGCACTTGCTTCCAGGAATGAATTTGGAAGTATTGTTTCCCTTTCAATTTCATTCAAGATTTTAAAGAGTAGTGGTGATAATTCTTCTCTAAATGTTTTGTAGAATTCTGCAGTGAAGCCATTAGGCTCTGGCTTTTATTTATTGTTAATGTTTTCATTATATTTTCAATTTCACTGAATGTAGTTGAGGTGTTTAGACTTTTTAATATCTTATTTGTTCAACTTTGGAAGCTCATATGTGTCTAAGAATCTGTCCATTTCTTCTGTATTTTGCATTTTATTAGAGTGTAGGTTTTCAAAGTAGGTATTGATGATTCTCTTGATTTCTGGTTGATCTCTTGTGACTTCACCTTTTTCATTACTAATTGCTTGAGTTGAGCCTCTTCTTTCCTTTTTTAGATAAGGTTGGCTAAGGTTTTATCAATTTCATTTATCCTTTCAAAAAAACCAACTCTTCAATTCATTGATTTTTTGTATCATTCTTTTAGTCTCCATTGCATTAATTTCTGCTCAGATTTTTATAATTTCCTCACTTCTATGAGATTTTGTGTTGTCTTGTTATTCTTTTTCTATGAGATTAAGGGTAAGCATTTGGTTGTTTATTTGAGCTCACTAGTATGGGCATTTCTTACTGTGAATTTTCCTCATAGAACAATTTTCATTGTGTCCCATAGATTCCTGTATTTTGTATTGACATATCATTTAATTGTAGAAACAGTCTAATTTCTCACTTCTTCTTTAATTTTCTCTGTGTCTCCGTGGTTGTTCAGCAGGGTGTTATTTAATTTTCATGTATTTGTGAAGTTCTTGCAGTTTCTTAAGTGATTGATCTCCAGTTTAATTGCACTGTGGTCTGATAATATATAGGTGATAACTTCAATTACTTAAGCATGTTCTATGAGCTATCAAGTGGTCTATTTTGAGTAATGACCCCTGTGCAGATGAAAAGAATATATATTATGATTTGGTGTGGTGGAATACTCTCTGGATATTTACTAAGTCCATTTGTTCTAACATTTGGTTCAGTTTTGTTATTTCATTGTTGATTTTCTTTGTCTAGATGATCCATCTATTTGTGTCAATGGAGAACCCCACTACAACTGTATTAGTACTTATTTCATTTTTCATATCAATTAATATTTGTTTTGTATGGTTGGTGGCATTAGTATTTGGTGCCTATATATTTATGATTGTCATTTCTTCCTCTTTTATTTTCCCTTTACAAGGATATAGTGACCTTCTTTGTCTCTCTTAATTAGTTTCAGTTTGAAATCTACTCTGTCTGCAGACAGAACTGTTTTCCATCCCTTTTCTTTCCATCTAGGAATTTCTCTGTGGATTAAGTGGGTTTCTCTTGTATACAGCATATTGTTGGATTTTGTTTCTTGATCCATTCTGCAAGCCTATTTCTTTGGATTGATTAATTGATGCCACTCATGGTTATAACTGTTATCTATTGACTTTTCATTGTCATGTTATTTTCATGTCGTTGGATCTTTAATTTTTTAAATTTTTCCCTTTCTCCCTTTAATTTCTTGCCTTGCCTGGTGTATTTGTTCTGTTGGCCCTAATGGAGTTGTGGTCTTCATTTTCTTTTTTCAGGGTATTGTTTACAAGTGTTTGGAGTGCTGGTTTTGTGTTTATGAAATTTTTCAAGTGTTCTTTGTTGTGAAAGTAGCTTATTTCCCAATCAATTCTGAAAAATAGTTTTGCAGGATACATCAGTCTAGGTTGGAGGTTTTTTCTTTTAGGACTTGAAATACCTCACTCCATGCTCTCCTTGACTTGAGGGTTTGTGTTGAAAAGTCTGCTGTGATTCTGGTGGGCTTTGTTTGTGTGATTTGTTTCTTTTCTCCAACTGCTTGTAGTATTTTGTCCTTCTGTGGGGTTTCCAGGATCTTGATTATTATATGTCTAGGTGTAGATTTTTTTATCATGGCTAGTTGGAGTCCTATATGCCTCACTTATCTGTATCTCAAGTTCTTCCCCTCTGTTTGGGAGGTTTTTTGTCATTTATTCAGTGAACAGTTTTTTTCAATGTCATTTGAAGTTTCTTCTGCTACTTCATGGATTCCTATAAGTTTTATATTATTCTTCTTTGCATTATCTATGAGTTGTTGGATTCATTTCCCATGATCCCTTACTGTTTTTAAGAAATCTCTCTTTTCTTGATCACTGACAGCTATGCTATCTTCTATATCTGAAATTCTATCTTCACATTTGTTCGTCCTGCTGTGAACGCTTTCTATAGAGTTTCTGTAGAGTTCTATAGTGTTATATCTCCTTGATATCTGTTTGAATGTGTTCCATGGATTCTATTTCTTTGCTATGTTTGGTATTCTAGGTTTCCATTGCTTTCCTATGCGGGGCATTCATGGTCCTGAGCTCATCTATTTTTTAAAAAATCTGTTTCTCTTCTAGAGTCTCTTATCACATGTTTCATTATTCTCACTATCTCTGTAGTTATCTGGGAAATTATTAATGTTTTGAATTTTTCTAGAGCCTCATTTATCTGTTTTTTTTACTTCTGGTGCTATCAGTTCAGGGTGTCCTAATGGTTGACTGTTAGACTTTTCCATCTCATTTACCTTAGAGTTTACCCTTGGTGGCATGGAAGTCTATGTTTGTTTGTTGTTTAAATGACTTCTAATTTGTATTTTTGTCATTGGAACTGTTCTTGGTTTAATTCCTGGATTAATACTTCAATCTTCCAGATATAGCTGGTGTTTAGGTTTTAATTCTGTAATCTTTCTGAGGCAAACTCATTTTCATTATACCAGAGAGGACAACTGATTAGATTAATCACAACATCTTAGCCCAAGTGATACAATCAGCAACACAATAGCATCAACCACAGCTTAGAAAAATGACAATTTTTCTATCATCTTTAACCATGTGAATGAAATCAAAATCGAAGACCAGCCCAAAATACCCTTATTGTGAATAAACTCTTCAATGTAGCAACTTTACTCTTCAGGATGGGGGTTTAAAAGGAGTAGGAGGGGATAGATAGATAGGATAGAGAAAGGTTGGAAGTGAGGTCAGAGGACACAGGAAGACCACACAAACTCTAGGGAGCTGTTGTAGAGAAGGAGAGAAGACAGAACAAAATATTTCCAAAAACAGAGCAAACTAACAACAATAAGAAGGCTAGACACTAATCACTTTCTTTTCAAACTAATGGCAATTGAGAGAAGGGAAAAGAAAGAAAATAAATTCAAATTAAGATAGTAACAGGAACAAAAAAGGGAGAGTAATGGAGATCAAGGGAGGAGGGGGGAGAATAAAAAGAAGATAAAAAGAAAAAAATTGAGAAAAGAAAGACATAAATTTATTTTTAAATGGCTAAACATAAGTGAAAAATATTCCTTTTAAAATAAAAAGTACAAATAGAAATAGAGGGCCTCCTTCAGGGTATGCCTATGTTGACACAATAGACAGTGTGGGAAGGATGTGTAGGTCTAAGCTAATTAGTCTCAGCAAGCCAGCAGCTGTTCCCTGAGGTTCAGGCTGATTTTTGGTTTCAAGGCCCAAGTTGAGATCTCTGTTCTGCTGGATTGAACTCTACAAGGTTTTACTGCAGGTCAGCTGTCTTTCCCCTGAATTTAGACCAGGTTCTGATGTGAGTGCTGGTCCCTCTGACTTACCAGCTATGGTGGGGTGGTTTGCCTGTATTGCATATTTTCTTCACTTCTCCAGTGGGTTTAAATTTTCATCTAGAAACCTCAGAGGCCTTCTTTCTCTTGTTCATGTGTGTGGGGGGGGCATGATCAATGCTGTATTCATGCCCACATGGCTGGAGTCCTCTGTGTTGCCTATTCGAAGGAGAGTGCCTACCAGAGCATCAAGAGTGCCTGCTGGGCTCCTCTGTGGTGCCAGGTTGAAGAGCAAAATTTCCTTTTTATGACTAATACTCCAATATAATCTGTCATTTTTTTATTCATCTATTTACTATGGTTTGCATAAGTATCCACAAAGGCTTCAACCTTAGCCCATAGGCTTACTAGGATGTGATATTACCTTTTAGAGCTGGGGGATAGATGGAAGTCTTGCAGTGAAATCGATGCATACCTTCAAGGACTACTGGGATCCTGAACCCTACTCTTTCTCTCAGTTTCCCAGACACCAAGAGGTCAGCAGCTTTCTCAGTCATGCACTCTCACTATGAAGTGCTAACTCTCCGCAGGCCTAAAAGAATCAATGAGCAAACCAACCATGGACTGAAATATCAGAAGCTATGAAATAAAATAAATCTTTCCTCCATTTAAGTTGATTTATCTCAAGTACTTGTTCCAGTAACTGGAAGAAGGGTAAAATACTATTCATCCATCAATGGATACTTGAATTGTTTCCAAGTTTTTACTTTCTGAAAATATTTCTGCAGTGAATATGGGTGCACAAATGTCTGTTTGAATTCCTGCTTTTAAGTACTTTCAGTATGTAACCTGAAGTGGATTTGCTGGATTATGTCATACAATAATTATATTTTTAACTGCTTGAGGAATTGCTAAACCATTTTATAATATTGACTGCACCATAGT
>NW_022900951.1:57489241-57495262 GCF_012274545.1 Fukomys damarensis | reverse complement strand
TATATATATGCATATTTCATAATAGCTATCCTAATGAATGTGAACTAGAATTCCGCCCTGGTTTTGTTTTTCTGTAATGATTACTTATTTAAGCAGCTTTTTATATACTTATTCACTGTTTGTGTACCTTTGAAAAATATTCAAATCTTTTTCTAGTTTTTATTTACTTTTTCTTATAGATGTTCTCCATATATTTCATCACGTTTCATTAGTTGGCTATTCACTATGTTGATAAGGTTCTTTGATGTATGAAAATTTTAATTTTGATGTAGTCTGGCCCATCCATTTTTGCTTTTGTTGTCTGAGCTATTGGTGTCATATCTAGTAAAACTGCCAAATCCAATACCATGAAACTTTTTCCTTACATTTTCTTCAAGACTTTTATACACTCAGTTCTTACATTTAGGTCTTTTATTTATTTTCAGTTCAATTTTGTATATGGTATAAGATAAGGGCTCACTCTCATTCTTTTGTATGTGGATATCCAGTTTTAACACCATTTCTCCTTTTCATGTTAAATGGTCTTAAATCTCACATAGAAAATCATTTGAGTATATAGGCAAGCATTTTTTCTGGGCTGTCTGCTCTAGGCCACTGGATTAAATATGTGTTTTTATTTCATTTCTACAGTATTTTTATTACTGTAGAAATTGTTATATTTTAGAATTAGGAACTGCAAAAACTTCAGTTTTATTCTCTTTACCAAAATTGTCTTGGCTTTTTAGGGCCTTAAAATCTGTTAATTTCAGGATTGATTTTTATAAACACCATTGTTGGGAATATGATAGAAAATTATTAAAATTGTGGATTGGTTTGCATAATAATGACATTTAAAAATATAAATTTTTCCAATTTGTGAATATGTGAACTCTTACTGTTTATTTCCTTCTTTAATTTATTTCAAAAAAATTTTGCTGACTTGAACCACAGCTCCACACCCCTAGGACTTGCCAGAGGATTGGTGAGAGGCACAGCCATGCAAGTGGTTGCAGGCCCCTCTCCCCCGTCATGTGCCTCCAGCTTCCTGGCTAGGCTGGTGTGTGGATTCAAACCACAGAGGCACAGAGGTTCCTAAAGGCCATTGTTCTGAGCTCCAGCCTTGATTTTGATTTAATTCACATGGTTAAAAGTGAGGTTAATAACTACAACAAATTGTTTTTTTCTAATCCGTGCTTGATGCTATTGTGTTGCTGATAGTATTATTTGGGCTTAGGTTTTGTGACTAATTTAATCAGTTGTCCTTCCTGGTATAATGAAAATGAGATTTCCCCAGAGTCATTAGAGACTCAAAACCTAAAGACAAGGTGTAATAGGAAGGTTGAATTATTAACCCAGGAATTAAGCCAAGGACAGTTCCAACAAAAAAATAGAAATGAGAAAACATTCAAGTAAGGTGCAAACACAGACACAGTCTGCCTGTTCATCAAAGGCAAATTCTGGGGGAAATGAGGTGGAAAAATCTGATAATCAACCACTTGGAAACCATGAACTGATAGAACAAGAAGTAACAAAAAAGATGAATGAGGCTATAGAAAAATTCAAAACAGAAATAATTTCCAAGATAACTACAGAGATGGGGAATAGAATGAAAGACATGATTGGAGACTGTAGAGCAGAAACAGATTAAAAAAAAACATGAGCTCAGTACCATGATAATAGCCATGAATGCCCAGCATAGGAAAGAAATAGAATCCATGGAACAGATTCAAACAGATATCCAGGAGACAAACAAAAACACTATTGAAAGTATACATAACAGTGTAAGCCAATGTGAGCACAGATTATCAGATATGGAAGACAGGATGGAGGTCAGTTACCATGAAAAGGATCTTTTAAAAATAGTAAGGGAGCATGAAAAATTGATCCAACAGCTCCTAGATGACACAAAGAAGAATAATATAGGACTGATAGGAGTCTGTGAAAAAGCAGAATAAAGTAAAAGTGACATAAAATGTTCACAGAATTAATGACAGAAAACTTCCCAAACAGAGGGGAAGAATTTCACATACAGATAAGTGAGGCTTATAGGACATCAACTAGCCATGATCACAAAAAATCTGCACATAAACATGTAACTGTCAAGATCCCAGAAACCCAACAGAAGAACAAATTACTGCAAGCAATTAGAAAAAAGAAACAATAACATACAAAGGAAAGCCCATCAGAATCACAGCAAACTTTACAACACAAACCATCAAGTCAAGGAGCCTGAAGTGAAGTATTTCAAGCTTTAAAATAAAACAACCTCCAACCTAGACTGATGTATCCTGCAAAGTTATCTTTCAAAATTGATGTTGAAATACGATACTTCCATGACAAGAAGCACCTGAGAAACTTCATGAATACTAAACAGTCACTTCAGAAAATTTTAAATAATATCCTAGAAAAAGACAATGAAGATCACAACTCCATGAGGTCCAACAGAGGAAATCTATCAGGCGAGGCAAGAAATTAAAGGGAGGGGGGATTAAAAAGAGCTAACAACAATAAACTAACACGATGATGATAAGTTAATAGATATCAGTTATAACCATCAATTTTAATGGTTTCAAATCACCAATCAGAAGAAACATTCTGGCAGAATGGATTAAGAATCAAAATCTAATGCTATGATGTATACAAGAAATACAACTGTTCAAGAAGAAACTCATAGACTAAAATTAAAAGAATGTAACATTATTCTCCATGTGACAGGAACCAGGAAGAAAGCAAGGGTAGTTATCCTATTTGCAGACAAAGTAAATTTCAAATGAAAACTAATTAAGAGAGAAAAAGAAGATAACTACAGCCTTGTAAAGGAAACAATCCAAGAGGACAAGATGACAATTACAAATATATATGCAATAAATACTAATGCCTGCAACTACACAAAACAAATATTAAGGGACATGAGATAATAAACACTAATAGAATTGTAGTGGGGTCCTGAATACCTGACTGTCGCAAGTAAACAGATCATTTATACAAAAAAATCAACAACAAAATCCTAGAACTGAACCAAGCTTTTGAATCAATGGACTTAATAGACGTCTACAAAGTGATCCCACAAAATCAGAATATACATTCTTTTCAGGTGCACATGGGTCATTCTCCAAAATAGACTGTATACTACTGCATAGAACATGTTTAAGTAAATGCAAAGGAATTGAAGTTATCCCCAGTATATTATCAGACCACACTGCAATTAAACTGGGGATCAATAGTAAAAGAAACTGCGAGAACCCGAGTTTGATCTCCGGTACCACATTAAAAAAAAAAAAAAGAAAGAAACTGCCAGAACTTCACAAACACATGGAAATTGAATAACACACTCCTGAACAACCAACAGAGTAAGTTAAGGAAGAAATTAGACAGTTTTTACAAATAAATGATTATGCCAGTACAATGTTTGGGAATCTATGGGACACAATGAAAGCATTTCTACAAGGGAAATTTATAGCAGTAAATGTCCACACTTGGAAAAAAGAGCAAGCTGAAATAAACAATGTAATGCTGAAACTTAAGCTTCTAGAAAAAGAAGAGCAAGCCAAACCCAAAGATCACAAGGTGGGGGGGGGGAATTAGAAAGAACAAAGAAGAAATCAATGCAATAGAAAATAAGAGAATGACACAAAATATCAATAAATTGAAGAGTTGTTTTTTTGAAAGGATAAATAAAATTGATAATCCCTTTGCCGACCTTGTGAAAAAAAAAGGGAAAAAAAAGGCTCAAATCCATGCCATTAGGAATGAAAAAGGTGAAGTCACAACAGATCTACTAGAAATCCAGAGGATCAGAAATATCTATTTCAAAAGTCTGTATGCTAACAAAATGGAAAATATTGAAGGAATTGATAGATTTTCAGATGCATATGAATTACCAAAGTTGAACAAAGAATATATAAACGTTCTAAACACCCAAATTACAATCAGTGAAATTGAAAATGTCATTAAATTTTACCAACAAACAAAAGCCCAGGTCCTGGTGGCTTCACTAATGAATTCTACAAAACATTTAGAGAGGAATTATTACCACTACTCTTTAAACTCTTGAATGAAATTGAAAGGGAAGCAATACTTCCAAATTCATTCCTAGAAGCAAGTGTTACTTCGATTCCAAAACTAGAGAAAGACCCAACCAAGAAAGAGAACTACAGGCTAATCTCTCTCACGAACATAGATGCAAAACTCCTCAATAAGATACTGGAAAATAGAACACAGAGGATCATGAAGATCATACACCCTGACAAGGCGGATTTATCCCAGGGATGCAAGGATGGTTCAACATACATAAATTGATAAATGTAACACACTATATTAACAGAGTCAAAGACAAAAATCATATGATCATCTCAATAGATTAAGAAAGAATATTTGACAAAATTCAACACCCATTCATGAAAAAAAAATCCTATAGAAAATTGGAATACATGGTTTTTATCTCAACCTGATCAGGGATATCTATGAAAAACAAACAGCCAACATTATGCTAAATGGTCAAAAATGGAAAAACTTCACACTAAAATCAGGAACAAGACAAGGATGTCCACTATCACCACTCCTGTTCAATGCAGTTTTGGAAACATTAGCCACAACATTTGGAAAAGAGAAAGAAATAAAAGGAATAAATACATGAAAGAAGCTAAAGTGTCATTATTTGCTGACATGATACTATACATAATTGACAACAAAATCTCCCCCAAAAGACTTCTAGACTTAATTTGACAGATTGAGTAGAGTAGCTGGATACAAGTTCAACACTCAAAAATCAATACCCTTCTTGTGCACAAATAACAGAATCACTGTGAGAGATTATAGGGAAACAGTCCCTCTCACAAGTGTCAAAAAATCCTTAAATATCTAGGAATCAATCTAACAAAAGAAGCAAAAGACCTCTACATTGAGAACTACAGTAGTAATATTCTGAAAAAAGAGATCAAAGAGGATATAACAAAATGGAAAGACATCCCTTGTTCCTGGGTAGGAAGAACCAATATAGTGAAAACTGCTACACTTCCAAAACTACTATACAGATTCAATGCAATCCCAATTGAAATCCCAACAGTATATTTGACTGAACTAACGAAAGCAATCCAAAAATTCATTTGGAACCAGAAGAGACCTACAATACCAAAAGCAATTCTGGGCAACAGAGACATGGCAGGGGTATCATAGTCTCCAACTAGAAACTATACTACAAAGCCACTGTGATAAAAACAGCATGGTACTGTCAAAGGAACAGACCCAAGGATCAGTGGAATAGAGGATGAAGAGACAACTCCAGATATTCTCAGCTACCTCATCTTGCACAAAAGAGCCAACTATCCTCACTGGATGGAGGAAAGATAGCCTCTTTAATAAATGGTGTTGGAAAAACTGGATTCCAACCTGCCAAAGACTAAAACTAGACTCCTTTCTTTCACCTTGCACAAACTAATATCAAAGTGGATTAAACATCTAAATATTAAAACAGAAACACTAATCTTGCTGGAAAATGTTAGGTCAAACTCTTGAAGACATTGGCATAGGAAAAGACTTTTTTTATTTATTAATTTTATTGAGTTTATTGGTACATTTTAGGGATACAGTACAGTTACATTCATTGTTGGGATCATGTACCTCTACATGGCAAGTCTTGATTCTCATTTTTTCCCCTTACCTCTGCCCTCCCCTCACCCCCTCCTCCCCTCCCCATCTACAAACAACTTTATTTTCATCTTTTCATTCTCTCACATTTTTTTCTTTTCCCTTTTTGTTCTTCCCCTACCCATCACACCTTCCCTGCACCTTTAGCTCCTTTCTTCCCATTTCTAAATGTCTAATGTAATCTTATTAGAATGTTATGCATTGTTGCAGATTATTCACACCAGGGAAACTATTTGGTGTTTACACATGTGTGACTTATTTATTTCACTTAGGAGTATATCTTCAATATGTATCCATTTTCCTATGAATGAATCTATTTTCTCATTCTTTATGGCTGAGTAATATTCCATTTTATAGAAAAATCACAACTTCTTTATCCAGTTTCCAACGGATGGG
>NW_022900951.1:57482386-57489214 GCF_012274545.1 Fukomys damarensis | reverse complement strand
ATAGCAGCCATTCTTTGTGGGGTGAGGTGGAATCTCAGTGTTGTTTTCATCTGCATCTCTCGAATGACCAGTGATGTGGAACATTTTTTCAAATATTTTCTTGCTGCTTTTACTTCTTTGTCTGAGAAATGTCTGTTCATTTCGGATGCCCATTTTTGAATCGGGTCTTTATATTTGGGGGGACTGATTGTTTTGAGTTCTTTATATATCCTTGATAATAGTCCTTTGTCTGAGGAACAGCTGGTTAAAATTTTTTCCCACATTGTAGGTTGTCTCTTAGTTCTGCTGATGGTTTCTTTTGAAGTACAGAAGCTTTTTAGTAAGATGAGATCCCAGTTGTTGATTCTATCTGCTAGTTCCCGTGCTACTGAGGATTTGTTCATAAAGTCAGGAAAAGACTTTATATGAGCAAATCCTCAATTGCACTGGAACTAGCACAAAGAATCGACAACTAGGATCTCATCTGTTTAAAAAGCTTCTGCACTGCAAGAGAAACCAACAATAGAGCTAAGAGAGAACCTACATTGAGATCCCAGTTGTTGATTCTATCTGCTAGTTCCCGTGCTACTGAGGATTTGTTCATAAAGTCAGGAAAAGACTTTATATGAGCAAATCCTCAATTGCACTGGAACTAGCACAAAGAATCGACAACTAGGATCTCATCTGTTTAAAAAGCTTCTGCACTGCAAGAGAAACCAACAATAGAGCTAAGAGAGAACCTACATTGGGGGAAAAATTTTTACCAGCTGTTCCTCAGACAAAATTCTACTATCCAGACTATATAAAGAACTTTAAAAAACCAGACCCCCCCCAAATTAAAAAACCCAGATCAAAATTGGGCATCTGAAACTAACAGATATTTATGACAAAGCAGCAAATAAACATATATAAATTGTTCAACATCACTGGTCATTTGAGAGATGCTGATGAAAACAACACTGAGATTCCACCTCACCCAAGAAAGAATGGCTGCTATAAAAAATGAACCAATAAAAAATGTTGGCAGGGTTGTGGTCAGAAAGAAACCCTTCTTCATTGTTGGTCTGAGTGAAGAGTGGTATATCTGCTGTGGAAATTAATATGCAGATAAATTAAACAACTAGTATTACAAGTCCTATTTGATTCAGCTATTTCTATGCTGAATATATTCCTAAAGAATTAAAAGAATCATACCACAGTGATATATGCTTACCCATGTTTATAATGGCATAGTTTGTAATAGCTAAAGCTTGGAAACCACCTATTGCACATCAACTGGAGATTGGATAAAGAAGATGTATTTGTTTGTTTATAAAATAGAGTACTACTTAGCCATAAAGAACAAGAAACTAGAGACATTTGTAGCTAAGTGGATGCACTTTGAGGACATACTCTTAAGTGAAATTAAAAGGACACACATGTGTAAATACCAAATAGTTTCTCTGTTGTGATAGACTAAAAGTGTAAATAAGAATGAAAGTGTATAATTGATATTGTGAAATAGGAAAAAATGTCTGAAGGTGTAGGGGAAGTGGAGGGGTATGGGGAAGGTATGAATGGAATAAAAAAACAAGAGAAAAGGAAAAATGGAAACAAATTCTTTGTAAATAGGGAAGGGTGGAGGTGATTAAGGGAGACCAGGGGAATGGGGCATAAATATGAAGCAATATATGTCATATAAAGGTACAAGATCCCAATGATGCATGTAACTGTATTGTATACCTAAAATGTACCAATAAAGAAAAAAATTTGCTTTTAGTGTGTAAATCTTTTGCTTCCTTTGTTAAATTGATTTGTTAGTATTTTATTTTTTCAATGCTACTGTTAATGGAATTACCATCTTAATTTTCCTTTTATGTGTTCATTCTTTGTGCATAGAGATGCAGCTGATCATTCTTATGATGATTTTGTATCCTATAACTTGGCTACCTTCATTATCCCCTTGCAATTATGACAGGTTTTTGGTAGAATTCTTAGAGGCTTTTCTAAGGTTTTACATTTTTTTATTTTTATGCATAGAATATTAAGTTATTATAATAAAATTACACTGTTGTATATGTATATATGTCTTCATATTATGTTAGTAGGTGTTAGTATATTTTGAGATTAATTACCAGAGCTAGGTTTCTATTTAAAAATTTAAAACTTTTTAATCATCATTATATTTTGTTAGTTTTTAAACTCTTATTTTCTTTTTTCTCAGTGTTCATTAATAAGGCAGAATTGTGATATTCATTCTGGGGACTTGGTACATGTGAATAACATATCAGGATCATTTTCAATCTTTTTACATCTCTCTCTCTTTTTCTTCTTCTTCCTTTCATTGGCTTCTCCATCTCCAAGAGTTTACCTGAGAGTTTCCAATTAATGTGTCTCTATTTTGTTTTCAATTTATTTGTTTCTATTTTATATTTCTTTTTTCTTAGTGTTTTATTTTAATTTTATTAGTACTTGTTTGCAATTGTGGGGTTTGCAGTCATTCTGGGGAGTGGTTACATGTACATATTGCATCTTGATTCTTGTTTTCAATTCTCTTCCCCTTTCCTCCCCCTCCCCTCTCTTCCTCCAGTTTCCCTATCCTTTTTTTCATACTTCTTGATATCATTTGCCTTAATTCATGCTATGGCACATAGTGTTGACATTAATTAGGGTTATTAGGTTCCTGTGCATGGCACATCTTTATTTTGCCCGTTTCCCTTTTCCCTTTTCATCTCTCAGCCTTGTTCTCTTGGATCAATTCCCTATTGCAAGAGGTCCATACCCTTGCCCCTTTCTATCCATCCTTTATCATTTTATTTGTACTCTGCCTCATTCAAATTAGAAATACCATATGGTATTTATGCCTGTCTTTCTGGTTTATTTTACTCAATATTTTATTTTCTCAGTGCATCCATTTTCCTACAAATGTCCCAAATGTGTCATTCTTTGTAGCCAAGTAGTGTTCCATTATATAGATAGCATACATTCTTTATACATTCGTCTATTGATGGGTATAAGATGCTTATAGGATTTAGCTATTATGAGTTGGTGTGCATGTATCACTTGTATGACTTAAGCTCTTTGGGGAAGTTACCTAACAGGGTGATAGCTGGGTAACATTTAATTTCTAATTTCACTTTTTAATAAATATACTGATTTCCATAATGGTTGTACTAGTTTGTTTTCCCAGCAACAATGTTATTGTTTGATTTATTGATGGTTGCCATTCTTTACAATGTAAAGTGGAATCTTAGCATTGTCTTAATTTGCACTTCTCTAATGGCCAGGAGTTTTGAATACTTTTCACATATTTGTAGACTGCTTGTATTTCTTCATCTCAGAAGGGTCTGTTCATTTCTCTTGCTGCTTTCTTGCTTAAGTCCTTCATTTAAATTAGTTTAATTTTTTTAAGTTCTGTATGTACTCTAGATATTAGTCATCTCTCTTAGGAGTAGCTGGCAAAAAATTTTTACCATTGTGTATGTTGTCTCTTCACTCTATTGATTGATGCATTTGCTGTACAAATGCTTTTCCATCTGATATAATCTCATTCATAGATTTTTTAATGACAAGGTCTTGCTATATAGCACAACTGGCCTTGAACCCAAGATGTAGCAGAGGTTGGACTTGAACTCATGGCGATCCTCCTACTTCAGCCTCCCAAGTGCTGGGATTACAGGCATGTGTCATCCTGCCTGGCTTACATTTGTTGATTCTTGCTTCTATTTCTTCTGCAATTGAGTTCCTGTTTAGAAAATTCTTTCCTACACCTATGTCTTCAAGTGTTTTACCTATTTTATCCTTCAGGAAGTTTAATGTTTCTGTTTTAAAGTTTATAAGTTTGATCCATTTTTATTTTAATTTATTATGTGGTGAGAGATAAGGTCCAATTTCATTCCTCTATAAACAGATAACCAATTTTTCCAACACCACTTGTTGTACAAGTTATCATTCCTCCCCCATATGGTTTTGGCCCCTTGGTCAAAGATCAAAATTTGAACAAGTCTAGGGAGGTTTCTTTATCATCAATTCTTTTTCATTGATCTAGGTTTTTGTTTTTGTTCCAGTACCATGTCATTTTTTCCCACTATTGCTTAGTAGTATAGCTTGAAGTCAAGTATTTCTATGCTGCTGCTTTTCTCTTATTGCCCAAAATTGATTTTGCTAACCTGAGTCTCTTTTGGTTCCAAATAAATTTTGGGATTGTTTTCTCTAGATTTGTGAAGTATGCTTTTGGTACTTTCATTGGGACTGCACTGAATCAGTATTACAGTTTTGGAAGTATTGTCATTTTGACAATGTTGGTTCTCTCTGTCCAGGAGCAGGAGAAATCTTTTATTTTCTGATGCCCTCTTCAATCTCATTCTTCAGAGTACTGTTCTTTGCAAAGGCCCTTTTCCTTAGATTAATTCCTAGATATTTCATTTTTCTTGAAGATATTGTGAATGGTACTGTTTTCATAATTTCTTTCTCATCCTGTTCATTGTTGGTGCACAAAATGCTAATAACTTTTGTGTGCTGACCTTGTATTTTCACACTTTGCTGTAGTTCATTATTAATTCTAAGAGTTTTTTGGTGGCATTCTTTGAGTCTTCTGTGTAGAGTATTATGTCATCTGCAAATAATGATAATTTGAGTTCCTCCTTTCCTATGTGTATTCCATTTATTTCTTTCTCTTGCCTAATTGCTCTGGCTAAAGTGTTCCAATTACTATGTTGAATAGAAGAGGTGATAGTGGACATTCTTGTCTTCTTCTTGATTGGGGGAATGGTTTTAGATTTTTTCCCATTTAATTTGATGCTAGCTATTGGTTTGTCATAAATAGCTTTTTGTCATATTCAGGTATGATCTTTCTATAGCTGTTAGCTTCAGGGTTTTTATCATGAAGGAATATTTCATATTGTCAAAGGCTTTTTCTGCATCTATTTATACAACCATGTGGTTTTTTACCTTGTTACTCTTTATGTGTTGTAATTACATTTACTGACTTATGTATGTTGAACCATCCTTGAATCTCTGTGATGAAACCTACTTGTTTATGATGTATAATCTTTCTGATAATATGCTGCATTCTATTAGCTTATATCTTATTGAGGAATTTTGCATCTATGCTCATTAATGAGATTTGTCTATAGTTCTTTTCTTGTTTGTTTGTTGTGTGTTTACCCAGTTCAGGATCAGGGTGATACTGGTTTTCTGAAATGAATTTGGGAGCACTCTATCCATTTCAATTTTTTTCCCTTTACTGGGGATAGAACTCAGATTCTTGAGTTTGTGAGGCAGGTGTGGTGCCACTGAGCTAAATCCCCAGCTCCATTTCAATTTCTTTGAAGAACTTGAGGAGAATTGGTAATATAACATGCTTAAAAGTTACGCAGAATTCAGCAGTGACTTCTTCAATTTCCTGGGCTTTTTTAGTCAGTAGATTCCTTCTTATAGAGTTAATTTCATTGTGTTATTGGGTTTTTAAGCATATTTATGTAGTTTTGTGTTAGCTTTATGAGGTTGTATGTATCTAGGAATCTGTCCATTTATCAGAATTGGCTATTTTGTTGGAATATAATTTTTGAAGTACTTACTATCTTCTGGATTTTTGACAGTGTGTGTTGTGATTTCACTTTTTCTGTTTCTAATTGCATTGACATGTTTTTTATTTCTTTCTCATGGTAAATCTACCTAAGGACTTGTCTATTTTATTTATTGCTACATAGACCCAGATTTTCAATTTGTTGATTTTTTTCAGTTTTTTAAATCTCAGTTTCACTAACATACACTCTCATCTTTATCATTTTTCTCCTTAATTTTGGTTTGGGGCTGTTTTGTTGTTGTTTCTCAAGTATTTTAAGATTTCTCATAATGGTGTATTTTGGGACTTGTTCTGTTTGACTAATGTGAGCATTGATTGTGATGTTTTCTCTTAGGCCTGATTTCATAGTGTCCAAGAAAGTTTATTGTTTATAAAGTCATTGTCATTAACTTCCAAATTTTTAGGAATTTTTTCTTTGACTTCTTCTGTGACTCACTGGTTGTTTAGGAATATGCTGTTAATTTTCCAGGAGTTTCACCTTTTTTGAAATTTCTTCTGTCATCCATTTCTGTCTTTATTGCACAGTGATCTGATAGTATGCATAGGGTGATTTTGATTCTTTTATATTTACTCAAGCATTCTTTGTGGACTAGTTTGTGATCTATTTTGGAAAAACTATGCTGTATTTTTAGACAAGAATGTATACTGTGCTGTAAAGGTTTGGAACACTCTGAAAATATTTATTAAGTCAATATGTTCAAGGGTGTGATTCAGCTCTGAAATTTCTTTATTAGTTTACTTTTTAGTTGATCTGTGTTTTTGTGAAACTGGAGCATTAAAATTCCTTACTATGATTGTGTTATTTTTCATTTGAGTCTTTTAATTTTACCAGTTTTTGTTTTATGAATATATATGCTTGAGAATTTTGTGCATATATATTTATCTGTATTCTCTGTTCTTGTTGGATTGTGACTTTAATTAGTATTAAGTGACCTTCTTCTCTCTTATAATCAGTTTTAACTTGAAGTTTACCATGTCCGATATTAGAATTTCTACCTCTGCTCATTTTTGGGGTGCTGGTGCATGAAATATTATTTTCCATCCTTTAATTTTTAATTTGTGACTATCCTTTGTGATTAGATGAGCTTTTTGCAAGCAACAGATTCTTGGATTCTGTTTTTTGATCCAGTCTGCCACTGTGTGACTTGTTCAGAGAGTTGAGGCCATTAACATTGAAAGATATTACTGATATGTGTTGATTATTTACTATCATTGCCTTCTTTATCAGGGAGTGTATCATTCGTTTTTCTTTTCCTGATTTTTCCTTTTTTTTTTTTTTTTTT
>NW_022900951.1:57473410-57482224 GCF_012274545.1 Fukomys damarensis | reverse complement strand
TTTTTTCTTTTTTTTTTTTTTTTTTGCTATCCCTCCACTGCAGTACTGGAGTTAACTCAGATTCAGGACATCTTTCTGCCAGATTACAGTCGTTCTTGCAGTTTGATCCAGTCTGTTTTCTTGGATTAGGAAATGTTGCTGTCTCTCTCCCTGGATGTGATGGTAGATTTGGCAGATGAGTTCACTGGCACTAAATTGCCCACTGTATCAAGATTGTTACAATGCAATCAATTCAAATACAGCAGTAACAGGCTAATCCATTACAGTGATGTCTCTCAGGGATACTTTAGAAATAACATACGTAAGACCCTGTTTTGGGTCTCCCTTTATCTGTGGGAACACAGAACCAATGTGAGCTTCCAATCCTGTGACTCAGGCTGAAAATGGTGTCTGACCACAGAGAGTAAGTTCATGATTATCAGTCCCTGTCTCCCAGTCTGCTTTCGAACTGTAGTCTCCTGTGACTGTCCTTTAATCCATTCTGTGAAGTTGGCAGTGTGAAACAACCAAAGGGCTGTTCTGGGACCCAGGTTCAAACTATCTCCAACTGCAAAAGATTCTCCTGGCCCCATTGTATCTCTCCATTTCTCTGTGAGCAGAGAAGTTGTTGGTGTCTGGAAATTAGCCAGCTGGTGTCGGCAGCACCATGGGCTCTACTCTGCAGCATGATCCACCTCTTCTGTATCACTCAATCCTATTTTCTTCTCCTCTGACAGTTCCCTTGTACCCTCCTTTCACTTCAGTTTCTGTCCAAGCTATTGTTTTCCAGAATCTAGACACTTTGTCTTGGACAAGCTGGCACTCAACTGCTCTGTCATTTTGTCCCTTAGGTTTCTTATATAAGAGAAAGCATGCAGTATCAACTTTTTGAGTCTGGCTTATTTTACTTAACATTGTAGCCCCCTCCCCAGCTCCACTCATTTTCCTGCTAATGACATGATTGCATCCTTCTCTGTAGCTGAATAATATTCAATCACTGTATTTTCATTCCCACTGATTAGCTAGTGTGAATTGTGCCTCTCTAAACAAGGGTATGCATGTATGGTTATAATATGCTGACTTTAATTCTTTAGGCTACATATCCATGAGTGGTATAGCTGAATCAAATGGTATTTCTATTTTTAGCCTTTTTTTAAGGAATCTGCATACTGATTTCTATGGCGGTTATACTAGTTTACACTACCACCAAAAATGTGTGAGGGTTTGCATCCTCAGGAGCATTCATTGCTGTATTCTTGATGATAGCCACTTTGATTGAGGTGTGGTAGAGTGTCAAAGTAATTTAATCTACATTCCCTCAATAGCCCAAGATGTAGAACATTTTTAATGTTCATATTGGCCTTTTTTACATCCTCTGAGAAACATTTATTCAATTCATTTTCCCTTTTTTGATTAGGTTATATGCCTTTGGGAGTTTATTTTTGAGTTCTTTATATATTCTAGATATTAATCCTTTATCAGAGGAGTAGTTACCAGTGGTGTCTCCCCATTCTGTACATCATCTATTCATTCTGTTGTTTCCTTTTGTACTACAGCAGCTTTTTATTTTGATGTAACTCCTTTTGTTGATTCTTGATATTATTTCTTGTGCCATTATAGTGCTACGCAGGAACTATTTACCTATGCCTATGGTTTCTAATGTTTCCCCTATGTTATCTTCTAATAGTTTCAAAGTTTTAAATTTTTTATTTATATTTTATAAGGGATCCATTGTGCAATGAGAGATAGGAACCTAGTTTTATCTTGCTGCATGGGGCCATCCAGTTTCCCATTTTTTAAAGAGCCCTTTTCTCTACAGCACATGTTTTTGGCTCGCCTGTCAAAAACAAGATAGCTGTAGATATATGAATTTTGTTTCTGTTTTCTGTTCTGTTTCACTGGTCTCCTTGTCTATTTCTGTGCCAAAGCTATGCTTTTTATTATTGTTCTTGTTGTTGTGGTTGTTACCACGGCTTTGTAGCATAACTTGAAATCTGGTATTGTGATGCTGCCAGCATTGCACTTTTTGCTCAGAAATTTTTGGGGTCTTTTCTGATTTTATATGAATTTAACATTTTTTATACTTCCATGAAGTGAGTTGGTGGTATTTTAATAGGATCTGGGTTGAATCTATAGACTGCTTTTTGTAATACAGCATGTTAACAATATGTATTCTGCCAATCCATGAACAAAAGGGATCTTTCTATTTTCTAATGTCTCCTTCAATTCAGTCCTTCAGTGTAAGGTAATTTTCATTGTGCAGTTCTTTTGCCTCTTAGGTTAGATCGATTCCTACATACTTTTTATGCTGTTGGGAATAAATTTGCTTTCCTAATTTCTTTCTCCATGAACTCATTATTGGTGTACAGTAACACTATTGATTCTTGTGTGTTAATTTTGTTTTCTAATTTGCTGAATTTGTTCATTAGATCTAAAAGTTTTCTGATATTTAGTTTCTTAAATATATGATTATGATTATATCACCAGGGAACAGACATAGTTTTATTTTTTCTTTCAAATTTATTTTCCTTCCTTCTTTTCATTTCTCATTTTTTATTTTTCTTTTTAGCTAATTTTCCTATATAGAACTTCCATTGTTATGTTGATCTGAAGTGGCAAGGGTGAGTATCCTCTTATTTTTCTTGATGTTTGAGGAAGAGCTTACAGTTTTCACTATTGAATATTATGTTCACTATGACCTTTTTATACATAACTTTTAGTAGATTGAGATAATATCATTTTATTCCTAGATTGTTGATTACTTTTGTTGAGTGGATTTTAAATTTTGATCTATTCTTTAGCTGCATTGATTGAGATATAATGTAGTTTTTACCCTTAATTCTGTTAAGATGGATTATTAAGTGTATTGATTTCCATATTTTGGACAATTCTTGCATTGTAGAAATAAATTCTACTTTCATATGCTGTATAATACTTTTCATGTGATGTTAAACAGTTTACTTGTATTTTCTTAATAATTTTTGTTTATATTCATCATGAATATTTGTGTGTGATTTTCTCCCTTGTAGTACCTGATTTTGATATTAAAGTTATGCTGATCTTGTAATATGAATTTAGAAGTGTTCCGTACCTTTGAATTATTTCAATTAATTTGAGGAGTATTGGTATTAATTTTTTTCTACATATTTGCTATAATTTTCCATAAAACCATTTGGTCTTGAGTTTTTCTGTTGGGAGACTTAATTATTGATTCTGTCTCCTTGCTAGCTATGTTTAGGTCTTGGTAATTTGTGTGCTTCTAGAAATTTGTTAATATGTATAGATTGTCCACTTTTAGCATACAGTTGTGCAATATATTATATTTCAAATTCTACAAAATTGATAATTCCCTTTCTTTATTTCATATTTTACTCATTAACATCTTCTCTCTTTTACTTACATATGGTTTAAGATTTATCTATTTTTATTGTATTTTCAAAGACTCAAGTCGACTTTAACTTCTGTACTGGTTTTTCAATTCTTTTTTTTAAAATTGAGTTTATTGGTACCTTTTAGGCATACAGTACAGTTACATTCATTATTGGGATCTTACCTTTACATAAGACTCAAGTCGACTTTAACTTCTGTACTGGTTTTTCAATTCTTTTTTTTAAAATTGAGTTTATTGGTACCTTTTAGGCATACAGTACAGTTACATTCATTATTGGGATCTTGTACCTTTACATGACAGGTCTTGGTTCTCCTTTTTTCCTTTGTCCCTGCCCTCCCTTCACCCCCTCCTCCCCTCCCCATTTACAAACACTTTATTTTCATTTTCTCCTATTTTTTTCTTTTCCTTTATTACCTTTCCCCTACCCTTCCCACTTTCCCTACACCTTTCGCCCTTTTCTTCCTATTTTAAATTGTCAATTATCTCATTAGGATCTTGTGTACTATTTGTTTTTTTATTCTTTACTCTGGTTATCTCTGCACTTATTTTTTCATTTACCTTTTTCTGGCATCTTTTGTTGTATTTTGTTTCTCTTCTTCTAATTGCTTAAGCTATAGATTAAAATTGGTTCAAGATTATGATCAGTAATTTTAGGAGTCAACTTGATATTGCTGAAGAATTCCCAGATAGTTGACATTATTTAGATACAACATTATTATTTATGATATAACATTATTTATGAGTGTGTTTGTGATGACATCACCAAAAGAGATATTGAACTGATAGGAGAAGTGAAATGATTGCTCTCACCAATGTTGGTGGACACCATTCAATCCACTGATAGCTCAAATACAGCAAAAGGTGGCAGAAGAATGAGTTCACTCTCTCTTCATGATTTGGGACTTTCATATTCTTCTGCCTTAGAACAATGGGGCTACTTGCTCTACAGTCTTTTTGACTCTGAGATCTATGCTTGGAGACTCTCTGGTTCTGAAGCCTTCATAATAGGACCACTGTATTTACTAAAACTTGAGCTTTGTGGGCAGATGGTGAGATTTTGTCTCCATAATCACATGATTTAATTTCTATATCGATTTTCTATTGGTTTCATATCTTTGGGGAATGCTGACTTATTATAGATTTTGGTATCCAGAGACGTTCTAGAAAAATAAAAATTTAAATATAAGATTTCTGAATTGGTTTTAAGGTTTCTGGAAGTAGCTGTATAGTCTCATTAAATTTTTTAAATAATAACTATTTTCAGTAATAGAGCACCAAGAGCCTATGACATGAACTGTTTATAGAGATACAAAAAATATATTCATTATATACCTTTATATAATGGGTATATAATCAACCACTCATACAAATCAAGAAGAAAAGAGAAATAGCTGGAGATGATACTTTTGAAGACTTTTGGAAAATTATGAAATGTAAAATATTAACTGTTTCTAATATTACAAGACAAAAATAGTGAAAAAGGATGGGGTCAAACATTTGAATTTTTAGTTTAAGTACTGCAACAATGACCTCAGGGCTTCTAAATGTGTTCTTAAGGAGAGCTTTATAACTTGTAGCAAGATGGTTGAAACTCTTGAAAAATAAATAAAATGCAAGAGTTCATTCTGCAGTTGACAGAAAAATAATACAAGTTGAGCCCCTAGGCTTGTGGATTTTGAGTGTTAAAATGAGGCTATAGGTAGGCAAAGAATAAGATTTTTGTAAATTGAGATGGGGATATTGTAGAAAATCCCTGATGAAACACGTCTTTGCATACATAAGTGTAGAGAAATGTACAATAGAACTTCAAATATGCTTTTTGCCCAGTGGTAGGGTTATGTTTATGTTCCATGTTCTTCCCGCTGTGCAGCAATATGGTGGATTTATTCACTTACTAAACAGAGATAAAAGAAAAATGTTATTACCAATAATATTTCAAAATATGATTTATACTTTATCCACTGAAAACAAAATTAAAATAAAATCTAATACTCAGTTCAAAGATTTGTTCCAAGAAGCATGCATACATACAGACTTGAAATAACAGTAAAAGTGTACAGAGACAAATTTGAAAGTGAAAATTTGACCACAAAATACATATTCTTAAAAGTGCTCTGCAATGTTTTTCTTCTAGAAGCATTTATTATATAAACAATTATGGCTATGACCATAAATTTAGGCAAAAGCTACTAAACACAGTGGTTGGAAATTTTAAAAGTACATATCTGACAATGTAGGAATAAAATAAATCAATCCATAGACAAATAATGTTAAAAAATTTGAAAAGATGTTAGAAGAAATATTTCACATATTCATTTCTTAAGATTTTGAAACAATGTGAAAATGTAAAGCACGTTTTGATATTTTATATGTAAGAAAATGTGAAACAAAACAACACTGAGATTCTGTCTTACTCCAGAAAGAATGACTATGATCATGAACTCAAAAAATAATAAATGCTGGCAAGGTTATAGGGAAAAATGAACCCTTCTACATTGTTGGCGGGGAGGTAAACTGTACAACCACTAAGGAATCAGTATGGATATTCCTATTTTTTTTAAAAAAGTAAAAATTCCATTTGACCCAGATACATCTCTTCTGTGCTTCTTCCTAAATGAGTCAAAGTCATAATATTACAGTGATACACACACACACACACACACACACACACACACACACACACACATGTTTAAAGTGGCACAGCAATAGCTAAATATTGGAAGCAGCCTATAGGCCCATCAACAAATGAGGGAATAAAGTGTGGTACATATACACAATGGACTCTGCTATAAAGAAAGATAAATTTAGCTATGAATGTCTCTTATGTCTCATTCTTTATGGCTGAGTAGTATTCCATTTTATTTTTTTTAAACACATTTTCTTTATACAGTCTGAGGATCAGATTAATGTCTGGCTGAGTCAGGAGTGCCACACCCATCTCTTGTGAGAAAACTCCAACGCCTAATAGGGCTGGAATAATCCGCCCCTTCGGGTGTGTATAGATCTGACCTTAGACAGATAAACTGTTCCTCTCAAAAATCTCTAAAGTCATTATTCCATTTACCTCAGCCCCTAAAGCATACAATCCAAAAAGTAACAGGTGACCAATAACGATGTGCCAAATATCCCGACTCCACCCTGGTTCCACCCCTGCCTTACCCTATCCAATAGTGATACAATAGCTCCACCTTGGCTCCACCCCCACCTTACCCTATATAAGCCTGTGCATTTGCTGAATAAAGCAGATGTGTTCCAGAAACCTCCCAGGAATCTGCGTGTTGATTCCACGCCTTGCCTTCCCAGTTTGGGCCCCTTGAATCCTATTCCATGAGCTGGCTCTTCGAGGAAAACAACAACAGTCTCCATTTGATGGGCAATTAGGTTGTTTCCAAGTTTTAGCTATTATAAACTGTGCTTCTATGAACGTGGGTGCACACATAACATTGTGGTATGTTTCTTTTAATTCTTTTGGGAAGATACCTAGCAGGGAAATAGCTGGGTCAAATGGAGCCTCTAATCCTAGTTCTTGGAGGTATCTCCATACTGATCTCTACAGTGGTTGCACCAGTCTGCACTCCCACCAACATTGAAGAAATATTCTTTTCTCCCCACAACCACACCAGCATTTGTTATTGGTTGATTTAATGATAGCAGCCATTCTTTCTGGGGTGAGGTGGAATCTCAGCATTGTAGGACACACATGTGTAAATACTGAATAGTTTCTCTGGTGTGAGAAACTGAAAGTGTAAATAAGGATCAAAATGTATAACAGATAATGTGAAATAGGAAGAAAGGGTGCAAAGGGGAAGGTGAGGTGGGAAGGGTAGGGGGAAGGAAAGAAGGGAATGGAATTAATATGAAAAAATTTTAAAATGGAAACAAAGTCTTTGTAAATAGGGGTGGAGGGTTGAAGGGAGGGCAGGGGAATGGGGAAAAATAAGAATCAAGATATATTACATAAAGGTACAAATCTTCAAGGATGAATGTCATTATATTGTATACCTAAAGTGTTCCAATAAAACTGATTTTTAAAAAATGTAAGTTTGAATCATTTGTAGGAAAATGGAGGCATCTTGAAATCACAATGTTAAGTAAAATAAATGAGACGCAGAATGTTGAATATCATGTGCTTTCTCCTATATGAGAAACCCAAGATATAAATCATTTCAAGAGTAAAATAAAAGAGAAATATAGGAAATGGAGAGGTAGACTTTCTGGAAATGAGAAGGGGATCTGGAAATGGGGGGAGATGGGAGGACAGGGAAGTAAAAATGATTTAGATTTGATATCTACATGGTACCAATTCCCCAGGATGAATGTAATCATTGTGTATTACAAACATATTTTAATTAAAAGAAAATAAACAGGAGGAGACAATGGAATGATTGTAGAATGAGGAAACCATCTGACTTAATAATTTGAAAAGAACTAAACCTGTTTAGCTGATTATTGCTCCACTATGAATCAACAGAGTAACGTATCAGCCAAAACTCTGAGAAATTAAAAGCATTTTTACCCAGTCTACAAGAGACGCATATAAATTTTAATAGACAATAATATTATGCATGTATCACTCTCTATCTATTGATCTATTTCTATAACATCTACCTATTTTCTGGAAAACTACTTGCTACAATATTAAAAGCAGTACTAAAAATAAAGTTAGGAGTAATTTAAAATTCCATTCTTTGTAATCAGAAGTTACTCATATTTTATAATAAACATTTATTATATATTTAATAGCAATACACACATAATATCATATGCTATAAAGCATCAATGGAATACTTTGTAGAAATGTTCAGCAAATAACAATGAAAGGAAGCTATGGTTTGTACATCGGAATATTCTTAGCAGCTTTGGTTTGAATGAGTAAAACACACAAACAGCAAACAGCCATTATAGTTCTTCAAAGCGTGACAGCAGATGAAGATGAAACCTATCAAAATAGATCTGTGGTATAGAATGAAAGGTCGATAATTATTACATATGGGAAGAATAATGACAGGAATTTTTATTCTCCTTCTTTTGCTTACCAAACCTATTCATTTCTTTTTAAATGAAATTATACCATTTGAATTGCAAACAAAACATTATTTTAAAAATTTAAAAAGCAAAACAAAGAATGAGGTGTTATTTTACTGCATTACATTGCTAAAAATAAGTAGTTAAAAATGTCCAGGGAAAAACATATGCAGAAAAATGAACAAATTTCTAATGTGTCAGAGGAAGTGTAAATTGGTATATCCAGGATACTCAATAGTATAAAGAACTTTAAAAAGCATCTATTTTGCAACTTAACTTCAAGGTATTTATCTTAATGAGTACTGGAAGACAGATCCTGGAAAATTATTTAGCACAGACTTGGCTTTAGTGGGGAAAATTTTAAACATAATGTCCAAGATAAAAGAAAAAAATTTTTTTCAAAATCTGATGTCTGCACA
>NW_022900951.1:57472052-57473391 GCF_012274545.1 Fukomys damarensis | reverse complement strand
GATCCTGGAAAATTATTTAGCACAGACTTGGCTTTAGTGGGGAAAATTTTAAACATAATGTCCAAGATAAAAGAAAAAAATTTTTTTCAAAATCTGATCTGTCTGCACAATAGCAATAACTTCTGGAAGAATATTGAATAGTAAAACCTTATTAAGTATATTTATAATATATTATAAAGAAATTTTGACAGAATACATTATTAATATATAGAATAAATTTAGAATGCTTCTGTGTTTGTTTTAAAATATACAGGTAGGCAAACCTGAAAAAGAATAGTATTTTTAAAAAGAGGTTGAGCATATGTGTGTGAGATATTCATACTTTTAAACAGTGTATTTGTAAAATAAAACAACAAAAGAAAAATCTATAAGCTTAATTGATTTTTCATAGATCAGAAAACCTAACTTAAGAAGATAAGCAGGGAAATATGAACTCTCATACTGTTGATGGAAATAAATTTTACAGACAAAAGCACTTGTCAACAAATTACAAGGTGCACAAGGTAATTAAATATCCCTAGAGATAAGGAAATAATCACCTACAAATGTGTTTCCCATAACATTAATTTTATAGGGGTAACACCAAAACCATTTGCAAGTACATTGAGGGACTGTGTCTGAAAAACAATAGTTTATCCACAAAATGGAACATTAAATAAAAACAAAATTAGAGAATCATGTTTAATAATTTGAAAAGGGAGATATGATATGGTGAAAATAATCCCACAATCAATCATATTCTATATTACATTTTTGAAGTATTATTTATAAATATGTTATAAATATTTCAAAACCTTTTAATGTCTAGTATAATAAAGAATATTTTATTCCTCTCATCATAATCTTTAAAAAAATCTATTATGATAATGTATTATTTGTACAAATACAAATAATTGAAATAAATCTTTAAAAAGTCTATTATCCTGATAAAAGAATAGAGGTTTGAAGAATTGACTGTAATATAAAGTCCAGAAAATTGATCACATGTTCAAGTCCTCTCATGATGTTTTTGTCCTTTAAAAAGGTAAAATGCTGCTATCATCAAAAATAGTCATTTACTGAGAAACCCAAAAGAATTTTAAAAATTTAACCCACCCACATCTTTTGATATTTCCATTTTATTTGAACAATTTTCAGAAAATAATCTTGAATCTAAGCTAGATTTGTGCAAATGGTATTCTTGAAACCTTTGGTTTGATATTCAATAAAGATGTAGATAAAAGAAAATAAATATCCTCATTTATGCATCTAAATATGGATATCAATGTATAGAGATGTACATATGTATTATTTAGAGAAGTGTATGTATATATGTGGTTGAATATATGGGTTTATATTT
>NW_022900951.1:57455420-57471552 GCF_012274545.1 Fukomys damarensis | reverse complement strand
TTGATAGCTGCTGAAAGGCCCCGGGAAGCCTGCCATCAGAGATTTGCCTTGTCTTTGGCACCCGTCATCCTCTGCACCCTGTTTCAGGTTGCTGTGAACACGAGGCTCTGTCTGGGAGCAGTGAGTCACCTCAAGGGATTCAGAATCCCACGCTGAAGCCCACACACCGGAAGGCATAGAGATAGAAAGGTCTGGACATTGATTCTGTTTCAGTTTCACATTTTAAGTCATGGCCATTGTCATGCTCAAGTTCCAAGTCATGTTCTAGTTCTAAGTCAATGTGAAGTTCAAGTTCAAATCAAGTTCAAAGTGCAAGACAGCATTCAAGTTCAAGTACAGACTGCACCATTCAGAATTCCTGGGGGTGGGCCCTGCCGCAGAAGCCTCCTCAGTGAGGGCTGGGCAGGCAGAGCACTAGAATCCCCAGAGTCTTTCCAGAATCCCTAGAGTGCTCGGGTGAGCACATGTCCTGCAACATTAAGATCAAGTTGAAGCTCAAAATCAACTTAAAGTTCAAGTTTCAATTCAAGTTCAAAGTGTGGTTTAAGGTCAGGCTCAAGTTCCAAGTTAGACAAGTTCAGGTTTGGAGTCAAGTTTAAGTTTGTAATTAAGGTGGAGTTCGCCTAGAGTTTCTACACCTAAAATTCTAGAAGCCATCAGGTCCCAGGGAATGGCTTCCCAGGCAGAATGCCAAGAATCCCTAGGGTGTGCTTGAGAAAGCTCATGCCCTCCAGCTTGCAGGGGACTTCAGGGTGAAGGCTGTGCAAGCAGTGCACCTGATTATACTTCAAAGAATCATCAGGGGGGTCACCCACGAGCATCCTCTGCTGTAAAGGTTTCAGGCAAAATGCTGTGCTAGCACAGAGGAGCCTGGGAAGCTTGTGTTCAGCAGCTCACAGTGGCTTCTGCACTGGGGGTTTCTGTATTCCTCTCTTTCTTCTGTCTAATCTAGAAGACTTATTTCACAAAAGTATACCTTTATTGAGGCCTTCACCCCTCATGAGTAGAACACTTTAATGCTGATTTGTTTCTGCGGAAAATTTTGGTATGGAGAAAATGATGGGACTGCCTCTGGATGGTTCCAGTGAGAAGTGGGGAAGAGCACCACGTATTCACCCCTCCGCACAACAGAAAGGGACGCATTCTCACCCAATTACTTCTTTTTTACTTGTGTTTTATTCATTACTTTTTCGTACAGTCTTAAAGCAGTTAAAAATAAGTAAAGGCAAAAAATAAAAATCGGATAATGAAAGAAGGTAAGAGTGTTTAACTTTAAATCCATTCTTTCCATCAAAGGCAGACTTCATAAAAAATCTATTCTTGGCTTTCAAAGAATTAATCTATCAGCATCATATTTTCTTTTGTTGTGAAAGCCACTGTTTAGTTTGCACTGCATTTTGGTAGTGCACAAAACAATGTGTTCTGCATGTTCATTGATATCCTACATTAGATAAAATATTTTGACTATATCAAGCTTTGCTATTACACCATGAAGTGAATTAGGGAAATCATCTTCTAAATTCTTTCTAGATCCTGATCATTTTAAGTAAAATTAGAATTCTTAAAGATTCATTAACATGCTGCTGTGAGCCCCTTCCAGGTGTCTTTCCAGTGGATGATTCCCAATTGTCATTCCAAGGTTTTCATTGTTAGTTGCTCTGTTCATACCTTCCTTAGGTTATTGTCCATTTTGTTGATATGTACCTTTTCTTCTAGAAAATCGTCCACATCTTTCCATGCTGTTGCAAAACCTCTCTCTTATTGGACTTGCTTCAGAATCCTTTGTATTTTTAGGGGTTTTTTTCTGTCAACAATGATATCAAAACATGCTTTTTGGCTCGCCTTGTTTTTCATGGAGAACTGTCTAGTTTGAAAATGTTCCATGATAATCTTAAATAATTTTTTATTAATCTGTGCTCAATGAGACGTATTTGGTGGTGGAGGTGTAGCTTGATGGTAGAATGCTTGCCACTGTGTTTAAGCATCAGCATCCGAAAAATAAATACCTTTTTCAGGATCAGCTCTCAGTTATATTATTTTAAAAGATTATGTATTTCTAAACACATACACCACAACGTTTCTTCCAAATATGGATGAAATTTTTCTAAACAAAATATGTGAATAAGTTTTAGAAGACAGAAAGGAACACGATGGTGATATTTTGCAATGCCAAATATTGATATTGTATGCTGCCTAGAATCACTTAAGATGACATTTCTTCAGGACAAATCCTGGCTCAGAGTGTGTATCTATCTGCAGGAGGGAGTTTTCCAGCAAACCCCACAGATTTTCCCATTGGATGAGGGAGCGATGGGAAAAATGGAACCAGGAATCATGAGCCAATGTTCCCCTCTCCTTCCTAGTGGGATGGACATGAGGGCCAGGGTTAGAAGGAGATGATCAGAGTACCTGGTGCCATCATCAGAGATATTCCAAATGCAAGCCAGCAATCACCCTCAACCTTGATGTTTCTTTTTAGTCTTTTTCCATCCCCTGACCACACACCCCTTTGCCGTGCTCCTTAACTATAAATACCCACTTGAGCATGCTGTTTTTGCAGTCCATCTTAATGACTCTCCCCAGTCCAAGACCCCATTGCAGTGGTTTCTATACTTATCTCCATGGTCCTAAATGAAGTCTCTCTTAGCATGCTGCATGAAGTCTCATCAGACGAATTGTTCTTTAACACTGCAAGCCAGAGAGCACCAAAGATTGCCAGAAACCCACCAGAACCTGGAAGGGGCAAGGAAAGAGCCCCCTCAAGAGGTTTTAGAGGGAACACAGGCCCACTGATACCCGTAGCTTGGAATTTATACTCCAGAATGGTGAGATAATCCATTTCTGTTTTAAATTGCACCGTTAGTACATTATTATGGCATCCCTCCGAAATGAATACACTGGCTATCTCTGAACTAAAGTTTAGACTTTGTTTTTCCTAATCCACCTTCCCAATGATATCAATAGAATAGTGAGACGACTATTCTGAATTTTAAGATGAGGAAGGATCACAGAGAAATCAATTTGGATCCAGAGAAGTGGTGAAGGAAGGTGGGTATGGCATTTGGAGAGTTGGGTTGAAAATCACAAGGGAGGTGGTGTTCAGATAAGGTCAAAGACAGGTCCTTGGCTAGGAAGGGAACTCAGTAGATTCCTAAGCACTGTACTCTCCAATTTTCTTAGTCCAAGAACTTCATTACCACATCTTGGGGACATTTCATCCTGAAGGCCCTGTTTCACCAGTGAGCTCTTCCCCCACAGGAAGTAAAGCACAAGGACTCAAGTATCCGGAGCATTTATATACCATCAAACACCCACACCTTCTTCTCCTTAATTCTTTCTTCTGAGAGCACCTCAGCACATTTTAAACCTGTTTCTGCTAGGGGTAAAAGGGAGTTGTGAACCCAGCCCCCTCCCAGAGCACAAGAAGAGGAGTGCAATGGCAGGGAAAGACTCCTGACCTGCCCTGGTCTACAGAGATGGTGCTTTGACTTCCCTGAGCTGAGCTGCATCTTGACAGAGATAGCGAATATAGATTTTAATAAGACATAAATCTTCACTTTATTGCTTTTCATGGGATTTTTGAGAGGGAAGTGTTTTATCATTTTTACTTCTTGGGAGGGTGGGGGGGCGTCAGGGATTCCCCTGGACATGTGGTGGTGTGTTTCTTCAATGACTCATACCCTCAGGTGGACACATTTACACATGCATACCCCAATATATGTACATGCACAACCATGCATACCTCCCTCTCTGGCTTTCACCTCTCGGGCTGAAAGGTTGGAGGAAAACAAGAGTGGCTATCAAGGAGACGCTAAGAGAGGAATGTGACACCAGAGGGGAGCGAGAAGGATTCTCACTTCCCAAGAGACAGGAAATTCCCTCCCATGACCCACCTCTTTCTGAAATCTTAGATTTCTCTCCCTTGGCCCTGGAAATTATTCTCTAATAATTCATGAAAAGAACTCCAGACATACGTCTTTCCAAGCATTGAATTCCTCTAAAGTCCTGAGCTGAATGCTGGAATTTCCTGCAGCCCTGCTGCTCTTCTTCCCTGAGTAATGAAGAGAGAGTGCGGAGATAAATAGTGTTAGAAGAAAAAGGTCAAGAGAATGAGATCAGCCTGGGAAACAGCTGTGAGTTAGCATCCCCGGAACATGTAAGGAATGGTCCTCTCTTTTTCTACCTTACCTCTTGTTGTGAAAGTGAAGATATTTTGAATCAGTGATTTATGGTCTCACTCCTATATCAGGGAATGTGATAGGTCAGTAGAATTCCTCGCATGACCTGTCAGATCTGAGGTATAGAGGTGTGTGGCCATGTTTTTCTTGCAGTAGTTGAGATGTGCTTTCGTTGTTGGTGACTTATGTTTCCTGTGAACATAAAGGCCATGCCCTACCCCAATGCACTCCAGCCAAAGCTCTTCAGGTACACTTTTGGTATAAAGCCTAATTCACACTCCTTGCAAACATGAGTCTGTGTCTTCAGTCTGCGTCTCCAGTTCAAATCTTGATGGAAAGACTTATAAACTTTCCTGTGACTCATCTGTCCCTACTGCTGTGACACTGTTAGAAATGGTCATTTCACGGTGCAGCCTGTGGGGCTGTCTGCACCAACCCCCCGTCTCATCCCACCATCCTACCTCCTCCTTCTCCAGTGGTGCCTGTGGGCTGTGCTGTTGGGAATATCCTCTCGTTGTGCTGTCCTTGGGGGTTCCTGTCTGGATCCTGTGTTCCTTCTCTCAAGGTCACTGTAGATTGCCTCATAAACTCCTAGTAGCTCATTAGAACCGTGGCCCATGAGGGGAATCTGCAGTTCCCCTTTTTCGGTCTTGGGCTTGCACAATCCACAGGCAAGTGAGATCAATTCACAAGATGGCATTCACACTATCTATGCAGACACCCCACTTGCTAGGCTCGCAGTTCATGTTCTGTGACCAGTGGGCAAGTGGGGAAACACCCAGAGATGGTCTCTGGTCTCTTCCTCTCTGTGCTGTGTGCCTTCCCAAGGTCTGGGTCAAGCTGACTCTACTCTTCCCCAGGGTCTCCCCTCCTGTTTCTTCAAGGCTTCCCTCCAACATTTGGGCAGTGACATTCTGTTTATAATATGTCTCCAGCTTACAATGCAGAAAAATCCTGTTCTTTTGCAACAGGTAGCCTAGTTTCCTAGATCACATAATGAAATATCATTTGAAGCTTCAAACTGGACACCTGGTTCATGATGAAGATCGCTTCTTCCCTCAAGACTGGATGTGACTTTCAAGTTTTTCTGTAGCTGGCTCCTGGGCTGCTGATTCATTCCTGTTTTAGGCACCCAGCACCTTTTTTGCAGAGCCATGGCATCTGCCAGTGCTTATTCAGATGCTCCTATGGTGGTCTGGCACCATGGATATACTCTAGGGGAAGCAGTACAATGATGGAGTTTGTGATGTGCGAAGTGAATCTGGTGGAGGCTCCTTGCCCCACCAAGGAAATTGATCTACAGTATTTGATTGTGGGGCCCTCCTGTGGCCCAACAGCAATCTTGACTGCCTCTCCTCACTTGTGTGCATTACCCTGGGTGGTGTTAGTGCCCACTGTAGCTACTAGTAGGCTGGGGGCAGTATGCTCTCAGGAGTTTGTAATCAGCAATTGTCAACCTCCGTACCAAGATCCAGTCTCCAGTGAGCATAAAGCCCAGGAAGGGGGAGCAGTGAGTTGTCTTAAGGCACTCGGGTTGTTCTACCAGAGTGGTAGTTGGGATGAAGATGAAATGTTCTATGCACAAGCACCACTTCAAATTCAAAGTGAAGCAAAATCAAGGTCAAATTCAAGTTCTACTTCAAATTTCAATTGCACTACTCAGAGTCCTCAGGGCCTCAGCTCTCTGGAGCCTCTCTGCTAAGGGATGCATGGACAGAGAGGAAAACTGCACTGACCAGAAACCCCGGGGTACTCAGGTAGCTGTGTGTCCTGCAGTTCTCTGGAAACTAGAAGTGAGTTTTTTTTTTTTTTATGTGACTGCTTTTTTCCTTTAGATACATGTGGCTTCTCAGAACTTATTTAGGCCTAGGCCATAAACTGCTACCCCCACCTCTCCTCAGCCCAGATAAATGGACAGAATATGCAGATGCAGCACAAGGAGATCATCGGATTACATTCCCTTAGGCAAGGAAGTGAGAGGTCCAGGTTCAGGAAGGAAGGAAGCAAGCCTGAACTTTTCTTCTGTTTCATTGTGTTCCCTCCTCCTCTGTCCCTTGCTATCAAAAAGCCCAACACACTTGTACACAGTGAGATGGTGATGTGAGGCAAATGGACCCCTCCATTTCCTCAGAGCTAGCTTTGAATAAATCCTTTTACTTTTTTTCCCAAAATAAATGGTTTCCTTTGATTTGATCAGTGCTGAGCAAACAAACCTGAGCATGTGAACCTGAGTGGGCTGTAACACTGTGTGGTCTTTGGTGTGAGGGCTGTGCAAGGACGTTGTTGGACTGCACTGCCCGGAATCATCAGGGGCCTCAGGTCCCAGAAGTCTTCATGAGGAGAGCTGGGTGAGCAGATGACACTACCCCAATTCTAAGAGGTCCCCAGGTGAGCTTTGTGGCCTGCTGTTACCAGAGGCCTCCAGGATGAGTGCTGGAAGGATAGAATGGACTGCTTAACAGAATCTGCAGGGTGGTCTAGTGTGCTTGGGGCCTGCCACTGCCACACACTGTGGGAGATGTGGATCTGAGCCTGAGCTTTAGATTCTCCTCACCTGTGGCTTCTAGGTGGTGGTATTCGACTTTCTGGAAGCCTTGTTCCTAAAATGGGTCCATTTCCCAGCAAAGTCACTCCCTCTTGAAGACTATATTTCACAGAAACTTCTGTGATTGTTTTTGTTTCTGGCTTTAATGCTGGAGCCCAGCCCTTGAACACATGTATAACTTGTCAGGTGCATTGTTTTACTTACTTTTCTCATTGCTGAAACAAAACACCAGACACAGAATGTTAAAGGAGGAAAAGTGGGTTTTTTTTGACTCACAGTTTATAAAGGTTTCAGTCCATAGTTGACTTATCCCAATGTAAGGTGGCCTGGCAGAGGAGCATTGCAGAGGAGAAACAGTCTGTGAGAGGGAAGGCAGGAAACAGCAGCAACAGCAAGCTTTCCTTTGCCTTTTGTCTCATTCAGGCTACAAGTCTGTTATATGTTGCCACTCATGTCCATGTTAGGTGTTTCTATTATCCACACCCAGAAGTACACTAAACCAACCAGTGAACTAATTTAGTTATCCTATACCCTTAATCAATATTCACATGGCCTAGATCCAGCCATCTCTAAAAAGCCCCCTTATGAGTGCATGAAGCTTTGGGAGATATTCAGATACAAGCCATCACATTCTTCTCCGACCCCCAAAAGAGTCTTGTGCATCTCTTTATGCAAAAGATATTTATTCCATCTATAGTAGTTTCCAAAGTCCTAACATTTCCAGCATTACTTGTCATGCCAAGTCCAAATTCTCCTCTGAGATTTAAGGCAAAATTTTAGCTGGAAGCCCCTGTAAAGATGAAAAAAAAAAAAAAACTAAACACTTTGCGGTATAATGGTACAAGATAAAGATTTCCATTCTAAAAGTTACAGAGAGGGGGATAGAAATGAATAAGAAAAAACAAGACCAAAATCCAGGAAGGAGAATATTAAGTCCCATAGTTTTATGTCCAGCACTTGGGGTAATCTGTGGCAAGATTTCAACTTGAAAAGGCTTACTCGGCTCCACCCTTATGGCACAGCTGGTTGTTGTAGCTCTCATGACTTCTTTCTTGGGCTGGATTTGCTTACTTCTTCTGGCTTTCCTCAGATGATCCATGTCACTGGCTTCTGTAGCATTCTGGGATCTCCACTGCACCTTGGATTCATACTCATAGCTTCACACACACTGCCCTCTCAAGGGCACACTGCCTGGCCTCCCAGGCCTTTTTCTGAAATCTGAGTGGAAGCCTTTCTGACCTCACAGCTCTTGCATTCTGCATGCACCAAAAACCAGCACCAGAAGGTTGATGCCAAATTCTACCATCAGCTGGAGCAACAACCAGGCTTCCTTCTCTCTTGAATGTAGTGGGTGGAGTACCTGAATTGCTTAGTGCTGTAGACCCAATTCTGGGGAACACATTTCCTAGATTGTCATGATTCTAGAACATGGTGCTTTGGGACTCTCTTCTTAAAGCATAGTCTTTTTTACCTTTGATATTTTGAGGCTGCAAAAAGTGGAGTCCTGCTGGTTTTTGTGATGCCCTCAGGCCATCTTTTCTAGTGTCTTCCAAAATATTTGGCTTTTGATTGCTGATACTTTTAGTAACCAAGTTCTCTTCTGTTCCATCTTTTTTTTTTTTTTTTTTGTACCGGGAATTGAACTCGGGTCCTTGCGCTTGCAAGGCAGGCCACCGAAAAGCTGAGTTAAATCCCTGGCCCCTGTTCCATCTTTATATCTCACAACTTTGCTGAAGCTTTCACAAAACTTTTAAAATCATTCTCCTGGGTCCTTTGTTCTTCATTCTCAAGGTGGAGCTGGCTAGAAACCCCCAACAATAGCCATCCAACCACCTCAACATCAGGCTGCCTTAAAATTTCTTCTGCAAGATTAATTGGTCTGTTGCCCTTAATCTCAGCCTCAGAAAAAGTACCTGGATGTGAGCAATGTGCATACAAATTTTCAGCCAATGCATAAAACTTATAGTGTAGAGTCCAACAGCCAATGCAGTTCTTGATCCTAACTGAATCCTCCTGAGCCTGGTATTTACTAGCTGAATTTCTAGCAGCATTCTAGTCTTCTGAGCTCTGACCAGAATCTCCCATCAAGCGTGGGTTACAGTATTCCAGGGCTGCTTCTCCAACCAGTATCTCAACATATTCCTAAACTCCTCCTGCAAGTCAGTTTCAAGTGCTTCTAAACCACCCGACCAGGTAGTGTCACAGCGATGCCCTTTCTCTTGTATTGAAATCTGTCTTACTCCCTCATTCTTAAGACGAAACTCCCAACACCCCAAGTTAAAGGAGGTAATGTTTACTTTAGTTCACAGTTTTGTAGAAGTTTCAGTCCATTGGTGGCAGGCTTCAAGGATGGACAGCATGGCAGAAATGCATGGCAGAGGGGAAACAGTCTATGATAGTGCAAGCAGAAAAAAAGCAGCAGCTTTTCTCATATTTATTCCTTTCCCCTCTTTCCTTTCTTCTACCTCTCCGACTTCCTCTTACCCTTTGGACCTTTACTTCCTATTTCACATTATCTAGTATACATTTAGATCTTACTTACACTTTCAGTTTAAATTCCCAATAATAAATATACTCATATTGTATACCCAAAATGTAGCAATAAAATTAATGAATGGAAAGAAAATAACAGGAGCTGCAAGCCTCTTTCCCTCTCTTGATTCTATTCGGACTACCAGCCTCTTGATTAGTGCCACTCATACCTAGGGTTTGTCTTCAGTCTTCAGTAAATCCACTCAGACACAAATAAAACCATGATAATCCAATCAGTAGCCCAATCCAGTTATTATGCACCCAAAACTATTAGTCACAAACCTTAGATTCAGCCACATCCAAAAGGCTGCACTACCTATATCTTATGAGGCTTTGTGGAAAGATGTAACTATAAGCCCTAATACTGAAATGCCCATATTAGAAAATCAGAGTGAGCCCAAATAAATAACCTAATGATGTACTTCAAAATCCTAGACAAAGAACAATTTTAGTTAAAGCTAATAAAAGGAAGAAAATAATAAAGATTAGTAAAGAAATTAATGAAATGGAATAGAAAATAGAATATTTAAAGAATCAAAGTGCTGGTTCTTCAAGAAAATAAAACAGATAAAATTTTAGCAACACTTGCAGAAAAATGAAAGAAAAGACTGATGTCAATGCAAATAGAAATGAAAAAGGCAAAATCACAATGGACTCTGCTGAAGTTCAAATTATGAATGACCTCTTTGAACACCTGTGTTCCAATAAACTGGGGAATCTAAAAAAAATGAATAGATTCCTAGGCATATCAGAATTATCAAAACTGAACCAAAGAGATATAAAGACAGTGAGAAGTCCAGTAACAGGCAATAAAATTGAGGCAGTAATATGAAAAACTGAAAACTAAGAAAAGCCTGATGGATTCACCCCTGAATTCTAGAAAAACTTCAGGGAAGGGATATTAGAAATATTCTTCCAACTCTTTAATGAAATGGAAAGAGAATGAGTACTTTCAAATTCATTCCAGGAAAGTAACATTAATTACCAAACCAAATAAGTACTCAACTATAAAAAGACAAGTACAGGCCAATCTCTTTAAAGAGCATAGGCATTTTTTTCCTACTATACAAAAAGAGGGAAAATGCAAGAATAAATGCAAGAATTAAAAGAAAAAGAGCATAGGTGCAAAAATCCTCAAAAAGAAAGGCAAATAGTATGCAACAAATCATCAAAAAGATTAAACATCATGACCCAGTAGGCTTTATCCCAGAAAGGCAAGAATGGTACAACATATGCAAATAAATGAATATAATACATCACATTAAGAGAGAAAGGACAAAGTCACATGATAACCTCAATAAATGCAGAAGAAGCCTTTGAGAAAAATCCAACTTCTATCCAAAAACAACCCTTAAGAAAATAGGTGTAACAGAACTGTATCTCAATCTAATACTATTTCTGACAAAAATATTGCCAACATCATATTAAATCAGAAAAAGCTGAAAGCTTTCCATTTTAAATAAGGAACAAAACAAAGATGTTCACTATCAACACTCTTGTTTAACCCAGCATCAAAAATATTAGTCCAGGGCCATGTATTTAGCTTAGTGGTTCCACCACAAGCCTTGCTAGCGCAAGGTCCTGAGCTTAGCCCCCAGTACCAAAAAAAAAAAAAAAGTCCAATAATGACATGATCCTTTACATTGAACACCACCAAAATTCCACTGAAACTCTTGTAAAATAAATAACCTAGTCCAGCAATGCCCATAGGATTAAAAAATCAACACAAAAAATAAATAGTATTCCTGCATACCAATAGTAAACCTACTGAGAAATAAATCAGGAAAGCAATATCATAGTAGTCTCCAGAAAATTTAAGTACTTAGGAATTAACTTGACCACAGAAGTAAATGTTCTCTATAATAAAAACTACAATATCTAAGAAAAAATGAAGAGGACATTAGGAAATGGAAAGATTTCACTTGTCCCTGGATAGAACGAAACAATATTGTCAAAATGGTCATATTAACAACACTAATATATAGATTTGCTGCGATCCAAATCAAAATATCAACATTACTCACAAACTAGAATAAACAATCTTAATATTTATGTGAACTCAGAAGAGATGCTGAAGAGCAAAACAATCCTGGGGGAAAATTGCAAAGCAGGAGCATCACAATCCCAGATTTCAAGCTATATTGTAAAGCTCTAGTGGAAAAAAGTAGAGCAGACATATGGCTCAATGGGATATAATTTAGGATGCAGAAACAACCTAATCTTTGGCAAAGGGACAAAAATATACTCTGGATGAAAGATAGCCTCTTAATGAAACACTGCTGGAAAAACAGGTTACAAACATGCAGAAGGTTGAATCTACACCCATATCTATCACTATGTACTAAAACAAAATAAAAAATGAATCAAAGACCTGGATATTAAAAGAAAAATACTTAATCTGTTATTAGATCAATTAGGTAAAACTCTGGAACCCATAAGCATAGGTAAGAACATTTTAAAACATAACCTTAATTGCACTAGCCATAACAATGAGAATCCAAAAATGGGACTATATCATATTTTAAAGATTCTGCACAAAAAAGGAAACAACTAATGGAATTAAGACACAAAGTACAGAATTGGAGAATATTTTTTGCCAGCTACTTCTCAGAGGACTATGATCTAAAATATATAAAGAATTCAAAAAAATAGACTCAAAATAATAAAAGATGCAATGAAAAATGGGCAATTGAAATGAATAGATACTTCTCAGAAGAAAAAGTACAAATAGCCAATCAATACATGAAGAAGATGTTTAACATCTCTGACCATTCAAAAAATGAAAAATTTTAAATGGCTATCTGTAGGGACCAGTGTAAGGGGGAATCACCAGAACCCCTTTAGTGGGTCCTGGTGTCCTATGAGCCATTACAGCACAAGGTGAATTAAAGAATAAAGACAGGAAATGATACTTAGAGAAAAAGCTGGGTTCTGGGCCTGATCAATGTTGCTCTGAGTGGCAAAAATAAAGGCACCCTTAGAATGGGTTCATAGGGAGTGCCAAATGACTCAGAGGGTGGTGGTAACCAAGGACCATGAGGATCTTTTTTATTTTCAGCTTTAATTGAGTTTATTGGTACATTTTAGGGATACAGTACAGTTACATATGTCCTCCCTTCCCCCCCTCCTCCCCTCCCCATCTACAAACAACTTTATTTTCATCTTTTCATTTCTCACATTTTTTTCTTTTCCCTTTTTACTCTTCCCCTACCCATCCCACCTTCCCTACACCTTTAGCTCCTTTCTTCCCATTTCTAAATGTCAGTAATCTTATTAGAATCTTATGCATTGTTGCACATTATTTACACCAGGGAAACTATTCGATATTTACACAAGTGTGACTTATTTATTTCACTTAGGAGTACATCTTCAATATGTATCCATTTTCCTATGAATGAATCTATTTTCTCATTCTTTATGGCTGAGTAATATTCCATTTTATAGAAAAACCACAACTTCTTTATCCAGTTTCCAACAGATGGGCAAATAGGCCGTTTCCAAGATTTAGCTATTACAAACTGTGCCGCTATAAATATGGGTGCACATACTTCTCTGTGATATGATTCTTTTAGTTCTCTTGGAAAGATACCCAGCAGAGGGATGGCTGGGTCAAATGGAACCTCCAGTCCAAGCTCTTTGAGGTATCTCCATATTGATTTCCATAGTGGTTGCACTAGTCTGCACTCCCACCAACAATGGAGGAGGGTTCCTTTCTCCCCACAACCCCGCCAACATTTGTTATTGTGTGATTTCTTGATAGCAGCCATTCTTTGTGGGGTGAGGTGGAATCTCAGTGTTGTTTTCATCTGCATCTCTCGAATGACCAGTGATGTGGAACATTTTTTCAAATATTTTCTTGCTGCTTTTACTTCTTTGTCTGAGAAATGTCTGTTCATTTCGCATGCCCATTTTTGAATCGGGTCTTTATATTTGGGGGGACTGATTGTTTTGAGTTCTTTATATATCCTTGATAATAGTCCTTTGTCCGAGGAACAGCTGGTTAAAATTTTTTCCCACATTGTAGATTGTCTCTTAGTTCTGCTGATGGTTTCTTTTGAAGTACAGAAGCTTTTTAGTAAGATGAGATCCCAGTTGTTGATTCTATCTGCTAGTTCCTGTGCTACTGAGGATTTGTTCATAAAGTCTTTTCCTATACCAATGTCTTCCAGAGTTCTGCCTAACTTACCTTCCAGCAACTTTAATGTTTCTGTTTTAATATTTAGATCTTTAATGCATTTGGATTTTAATTTAGTGCATGGCAAAAGATAAAGGTCTAATTTTAATCTGTGGCAGGTTGACATCCAGTTTTTCCAACACCATTTATTAAAGAGGCTATCTATCCTCCACTGAGGATGGTCAGCTCCTTTGTCAAAGATGAGGTAGCTGAGTACATCTGCATTTGTTTTTGTGTCTTCCAGTCTGTGCCACTGATACCATGAGGATCTTTTGTTGATGAGGATCTTACATTGATTAGAATGGCAAGATGAGCAAAGACATTCTTACAATAGGTGAGATGAGTTAAGCTAATAAAGAATTTCTCCCTCCCCAGGTGAAACCTTTCTACTCAGTTCACAAAGAACCATAATGTCTTCAGCTGATGGAATCTATCCCTTTGGCATCACAGTATCATGGGACCATTGAGGTCTCTGCTGTGACCAGAGGCAAAATGGAGTTATGTTTTGTTATCCATACCTGTAGGTAAGAAGACTAGGCCTAATCATAATTTAATTGAGAAATGATTTTTCCCAAAAATTATGTAGAATGGCTCCTGAAAGCTATCTTCATAAAATCAAACAACAAAGGCAGTCAAGGCTGCTAGGAAACAGAAACCCTTCTACATTGTTGGCAGGGATGTAAACTGGTACAATCACTATGAAAATCAGTATGGAGATTCTTCAAAAACTAAAATTAGATATTCCATTCAACCCAGCTATTCTCCTTTTGATATCATTCTGAAAGAGTTATAGACATCATATTACAGTGATACATTCATACCCATTTTTATAGCAGCACAATTCATAACAGCTAAATCTTGGAAGAGGTCTATAGTCCATCAATAGTTAAATGGACAAAGACGATGTGGTATTTATAGAGAATGAAGTATTGCTTTGCTATTAAGAATAATAAATTTGAGTTTTTTGTAGCAAATAGATGTACTTTGCAATCATAATGTTAAGTAAAATAATTCAGACACAAATCCATAAATATTATGAGATTTATCTTACATAAGAAACCAAAGTATAAATAAGTTGAAGAGAAAAACAAAGAACCAAGGTCTACCACCAGCTCCATCAGTATCCAGACTACTTGGACCATGCATGGCTACAGCTATTTCTGAGAGTCTGGATGGCTGAGTACAATGAAATGAATCCTGGATAAACAATTCCTCTGGATGTTTTTCTTAAGCAAAGGCCCCAGGGTCTTCACAAAAGTCATGAACTTCTGCAATCTTGGGCCTGCAAGGAGTTGAATCTTGCTGATTCCTGTGATGACCTCAATGCATTTTTCTTATTACAATTGAAATTATTTGGTTTCTTTTTAATGGCACTAATCTCTTCAGCACCCACAAAGGCTTTGGTCCCAACTTTATACGTTGTTGTTTGCAAGCCAAAATTGGAGTTTTTCTAGTAAACTGGCTCTGCTTGCTGCTTTTGATTATGACTACAAATCTGACTTAAATCAACCAGCCCTACCCATGCCAAAACCTGAACACTAATCTGCCTTAAAATTTCCTCTACTGCATCAACTAATCTATTTCACTAAAATCCAGCCTCACACAAAATCTCATGGCTTAGAAAAATGTAGACAAATTTTTGGTCTGAATGTAGCATGTTTGGCCTATATTCCAGTTCTATTAGAATTTTGATTCCCAAATGAAGTGGCATGACCTTCAATATTAAAATTGCATTTTTCATTAAGTTTATTGGTATTTTTAGGTATACAGTACAGTTACATTCATCATTGGGATCCTGTACATTTACATGATGTGTCTTGGTTCTTATGTTTTCCCCATATCCCTGCCTGCCGATCATCACCTCCACCCTTCCCTATTTAAAAAGACTGTTTCCATTTTTTCCATTTCTCATAATTTTCTTTTCCTTTCTTTCCTTTCCTCTACCCTTTCCACTTCCCCTACTACTTCAGCTCTTTGCTTCCTGTTTCACACTATCAATTAAACAATTTTAACCTTACTTACACTTTTAGTTTTTCACATCAGAGAAAATATTTGGTACTTATATTTGTGTGTCCTACTTATTTCAGTTAAGAGTACGGCTTTAATATGCATCCATTTACCTATAAATGTCTAGTTTCTCATTCTTTATGAGTGAGTAGTACTCCATTTTATAGAAAAACTACACCTTCTTTATCCAGTCTCTAGTTGATGGGCAACTGGGCTGTTTCTATGCTTTAGCTATTACAAATTGTGATGCTATAAACATGGGTGTGCATATATCACTGTTTTATGAAACTTTTAATTTGTTTTGGAAAGATACCCAGCAGAGGGATAGCTGGGTCAAATGGAACCTCTAATCCTAGTTTTTCGAAGTATCACCATATTGATTTCCACAGTGGTTGCACCACTCTGCACTCCCACCAACAATGGAGAAGGGTTCCTTTCTCCCCACAACCCCACCAGCATTTGTGATTGGTAAATTTCTTTATACCAGCCATTCTTTCTGGGGTGAGTTGGAATTACAGCATTGTTTTCATCTTCATGTCTCGATTGACCAGTGATATTGAACATTTTTCATATATTTATTTGCTGTATTTACTTGTTTCTCTGATAGATATCTGTTCATTTTAGATGCCCATTTTTGAATCAGATCTTTTTTTTTTTTTTTTTTTTTTTTTTTTTTTTTTTTTTTTTTTTTTTTGT
>NW_022900951.1:57422998-57454688 GCF_012274545.1 Fukomys damarensis | reverse complement strand
CATATATTTTCTTGCTGCTTTCACTTCTTTGTATGAGAAATGTCTGTTCATTTCGGATGCCCATTTTTGGATCGGGTCTTTATATTTGGGGGGACTGATTGTTTTGAGTTCTTTATATATCCTTGATAATAGTCCTTTGTCTGAGGTACAGCTGGTAAAAATTTTTTCCCACATTGTAGATTGTCTCTTAGTTCTGCTAATGGTTTCTTTTGAAGTACAGAAGCTTTTTAGTAAGATGAGATCCCAGTTGTTGATTGAATCAGATCTTTATATTTGGTGGGTCTGATTTTTTTGAGTTCTTTATTTATTCTAGATATTAGACCTTTGTCAGAGGAACAGCTGGTAAAAATTTTTCCCACATTGTAGGCTGTCTCTTAACTCTGTTGGTAGTTTCTTTTGAAGTAAAGAAGCTGAGATGAGATCCCAGTTGTTGATTTTTTATGCTAGTTCCCAAGCTACTGAGGATTGGTTTGTAAAGTTTTTTTCTATGCCAATATCTTCAAGAGTTCTACTTAACTTATCTTCCAGCAAGTTTAATGTTTCTGTTTTAATATTTAGATCTTTAATACACTTTGATTTTAGTTTAATGCATGGTGAAAGATAGGGGGTCTAGTTTTGATCTTTGTCAGGTTGAAATCCAGTTTTTCCAAAATAATTTATTGAAGAGCTGTCTTTCTTCCACTGAGGATTGTTGGCTCCTTTGTCAAAGTTGAGGTAACTGAGTATGTCTGAAGTCATTTCTTAATCTTCTAATCTATTCTACTGATTCTTGTGCCAGTTTCTTTGCCAGTGCCATGCTGTTTTTATCACAGTGCCTTGTAGTATAGTTTCAAGTTAGGAATTGTGATACTTCATGCATGTCTCTCATGCCTAGAATGGCTTTTGCTATTCTAGGTTTCTTCTGGTTCCAAATGAATTTTTGGATTGTGTCTCCAAATACAAAATATTCTGTTAGGATTTCAATCAGGATTGCATTGAGGGCCAGGGATTTAGCTCAGTGGTTCAGGCACCTGCCTCACAAGCACAAGGATCTGAGTTTTATCTCTGGTACCAAAAAAAAAAGATTGCATTGAATCTGTACAGGAGTTTTGGAAGTATGGCCATTTTCACTACATTGGTTGTTCCTACCCAGGAGGAAGGGATGTCTTTCCATTTTCTTTTATCCTCTTTGATCTCTTTTATCAGATGCTGTAGTTTTCAGTGTAGAGGTCTTCTGTTTCCTTCATTAGATTGATTCCTAGATTTTCTCTTTTTTGGGATTCTATTGTGAAAGGAATTGTTTCTCTAATTTCTCTCTCAGTGAGTCTGTTATTTGTGTACAAGAAGGCTATTCATTTTTGAGTGTTGGTCTTGTATCCAGCTACCCTGCTGATAGTGTAAATTAAGTCTAGAAGTCTTTTGGCAGAGTTTTTTGGGTCTTCAATGTAGAGTGTCATATCGTCAGCAAATAATGACAGTTTAAATTCTTCCTTTACTATCTTTATTCCTTTTATTTATTTCTCTTGTCCAATTGCTGTGGCTACTGTTTCTAGAACTATATTGAACAGGAGTGGTGATAGTGGATATTCTTGTCTTGTTCCTGATTTTAGTGTGAAGGCTTTCAGTTATTGACCATTTAGTATGATATTGACCATTGGTTTTTCTTAGATAGCCTTTATCAAGTTGAGATAAAGATCATCTATTCTGATTTTCCGCAGGGTATTTTTTTTTTATCATGAATGGGTGTCGAATTTTGTCAAATGTGTTTTCTGCGTCTATTGAGATGATCATATGTTTTTTGTCCTTGACTCTGTTAATAAAATGTATTATATTTATTGATTTATGTATGTTAAACCATCCTTGCATCCCTGGAATAAATCCTGCCTTGGTCAGGGTATATGATCTTCTTGATGACCCTCTGTATTCTGTTCGCCATTATCTTTTTGAGAATTTTTACATCTATATTCATTAGGGTGATTGCCCTGTGGTTTTCATTTTTGGTTGAGTCTTTCCCTGGTTTGGGAACCAAAATAACACTTGCTTCTAAGAAGGAATTTGGAAGTATTGCTTCCCTTTCAATTTCATTGAAAATTTCAAAGAGTTGTGGCAATAGTTCTTCTCCAAATGTCTTGTAGAATTCAGCAGTGAAGCCATCAAGACCTGGGCTTTTCTTTGTTAGTAAATTTTTAATTATTTTTTCAATTTCACTGGTTGTAATTGGAATATTTAGAATTTTTTTATCTTCTTCACTCAACTTTGGTAATCCATATGTATCTAGAAATCTGTGCATTTCTTCTGTGTTTTCCATCTTATTGGTGTATAGTTTCTCATAGTAGGTATTGATAATCCTCTGGATTTCTGCTGGATCCATTGTAATTTCACCTATTTCTTTCCTAATTGCATGCATTTGGGTCTCTTTTTTTTATATAAGGTTGATTAGGGGTTTATAGCTTGTATTTATTCTTTCAAAAAACCAACTCTTCAATTCATTGATTTTTTTTGTATCATTCTTTTAGTATCCATTGCATCAATTTCTGCTCTGATCTTTATAATTTCTTCCCTTGTATCATCTTTGGGTTTGTCTTGCTCTTCTTTTTCTAGGAGCTTAAAATTCAGCATTAGGTTGCTTATTTGAGCTTGTTCTGTGTTCCTAGTGTGGGCACTCACTGCTATGAATTTCCTTTATAGGACTGCTTTCATTGTGTCCCAGAGATTCCTGTAAGTTGTATTGGCATTATCACTTATTTGTAAAAACTGTCTTATTTCTTCTTTGATTTCCTCTTTGACCCATTGGCATGTTCAGTAGACTGTTATTCAATTTCTATGTGTTTGTGAAGTTCTGGTTTCTAATGCTATTGATTTCCAGTTTAATTATCATTTGCATTCTTATCCACATTTGGTCTTTTGTGCTCCCATAAAGATTTTTCATCATGCCAGGCATGGTGGAACATGCCTGTAACCCCAGCACTCAGGAGACTGAGGCAGGAGGATCACTGTGAGTTCAAGACCAGCCTGGGCTACATACAGTTCCAGGTCAATCTCAATTACATAGTGAGACCCTGTCTCAAAAAAACAAGACAAAACAAAACACAAGATTTTTCATCAGACTCTGCTTACAGAAATCTAGGGTTTCTATAGCTCACATCTCCAAATCCTTTCAATCCCTTCCCACAAACCACTTCCAAAGATGTCTGAAATATATGGTAAGCTATACTTAAAGAAAGACCCTCCCATTTCAAACCAATTTTCTGCATTGGTCAGATTTCTTATCAGTGGTTAAAAACAACAACAACAACAACAGCACCCATGATTTAAAAGAGGAGAGATCTAATTTGATTAACTTTCAGATGTTTCAGTCCATAATTTGCTAGTACCAAGTTAGAAACATCGTAGTGGAAGGGCATTGCAAAGCAAAGTTGCTCAGTTGATGTCTGAGAAGCAGAGCAAGTCATCAGTACCAGAGAGATTGGGGTCAGGTACCAGATATAGTCTCTCAAGGTAATGCCTTCATGACATACTCATAATTATGTTTTACAAATCCACTAGGTGGTTAGAAAGCCAATCAAATTGACAAAAAAGATTAATCACCATAGTTTATCACTATTCTGAGCAGTCTAATAAAAGGAAACCGTAGCCAGTCTTTTTGTCTGTTTATTTATTTATTTATTTTAGACAGGGACTCACTATGTAGTTCTGGCTGGCCTTGAATTTACTGTGGAGACCATGCTGGACTTGAACTCCTGGTAGATCCTTGCCTCAGCCTTCTGAGTGCTGGAATTAGAGGTGTGAGCCACCATGCCCTGTTCCTAATCAGTGTGAATCAGGCACTTTTTAAAACCAATGCCCAGCTGCTATGCCAGAATGCTTTCATATTTCTCTACAGTTTAGATCTTCCACACTACTTTTTGTTAGCCAACATACAAATTAAAATAATCACAGATAACTGATAATAGTAACCCCAGCTCAGGAGACTGAGGCAGGAGGATCACTGTGAGTTCAAGACCAGCCTGGGCTACATACAGTTCCAGGTCAATCTCAATTACATAGTGAGACCCTGTCTCAAAAAAACAAGACAAAACAAAACACAAGATTTTTCATCAGACTCTGCTTACAGAAATCTAGGGTTTCTATAGCTCACATCTCCAAATCCTTTCAATCCCTTCCCACAAACCACTTCCAAAGATGTCTGAAATATATGGTAAGCTATACTTAAAGAAAGACCCTCCCATTTCAAACCAATTTTCTGCATTGGTCAGATTTCTTATCAGTGGTTAAAAACAACAACAACAACAACAGCACCCATGATTTAAAAGAGGAGAGATCTAATTTGATTAACTTTCAGATGTTTCAGTCCATAATTTGCTAGTACCAAGTTAGAAACATCGTAGTGGAAGGGCATTGCAAAGCAAAGTTGCTCAGTTGATGTCTGAGAAGCAGAGCAAGTCATCAGTACCAGAGAGATTGGGGTCAGGTACCAGATATAGTCTCTCAAGGTAATGCCTTCATGACATACTCATAATTATGTTTTACAAATCCACTAGGTGGTTAGAAAGCCAATCAAATTGACAAAAAAGATTAATCACCATAGTTTATCACTATTCTGAGCAGTCTAATAAAAGGAAACCGTAGCCAGTCTTTTTGTCTGTTTATTTATTTATTTATTTTAGACAGGGACTCACTATGTAGTTCTGGCTGGCCTTGAATTTACTGTGGAGACCATGCTGGACTTGAACTCCTGGTAGATCCTTGCCTCAGCCTTCTGAGTGCTGGAATTAGAGGTGTGAGCCACCATGCCCTGTTCCTAATCAGTGTGAATCAGGCACTTTTTAAAACCAATGCCCAGCTGCTATGCCAGAATGCTTTCATATTTCTCTACAGTTTAGATCTTCCACACTACTTTTTGTTAGCCAACATACAAATTAAAATAATCACAGATAACTGATAATCATTGTCTGAAGATGAAAGGGGCCTTGAGAGCTAGGTCTGAGAGAAGAAACCATTCCTCCCCATTGTACTTATGACTACAAATATACTGTAAGTTCACCATTGCATAATGGTCTTAGAAAATCCTGCCAGAATTTCCTGCTGTTGCCTAAGCTTCCCAACCCCTAACCACTGATCTGCTTGTGTAACTCATGCCTGCTGTTTTCCTGAACAATCTCAGCTGTTGTTTCCCCTCCAATAAATGGAAGGGAACATTAACATAAAACATAAAGATATAAAATGGGAGTAAACTTCTATTTGGTGCTCTCAAGTAGACAGAAGTCCTTTGTTGAGCCATTAAAACTTATTAAAACTGATTTGCTATGATTTGTCAGAGTGCCCTGTATAGGTATCTTATCTTTTCTCCTGCTTCATTTGGCACCCCAAATAGGCTGCTTTGGGATCTGACACACTCACTCATGACTGAATGCCTCACTTGTGGGTGGAGCAGGGGAGCTCAGCTAGCAGGATGATGAGCTCTTGTGGAATAAGCACTGGCAGAGTGCTTCCTATCATGTGGGAGGTCTCCCTGTAAGACTGGTTGGGGCACCTTGGCGGGATGCCCAAGGAGTGCTCACATGGAGAGGACCAAATGGTGTTTGGCAGATGTCTAAATCACAGTAAAGTTGAGGAGCCCCATTTCAGGGAAGAGATCCAAGGAGTGAATCTATAGAAAGGGCTGATCACCCTCAGTGTTCTCTGACTAGCTGCCAGAGTACAGTGAAACTGAAACATTAAAGGCCACCATTGGTGGGTGGGAGTTTTGTTGGTTTGTTTTAGTGAGTGCTTATGTGTGAATGACACACACATTGCATTTCTAACAACAGTTGGGAGGCACAGGGCCAAAGGATATGTGAAGTCTGAAACTGAGGTTCCAGGGCTACTTCATATAGCTTAGGGCAGCACTACACTGATAGCTAGTATCACTGGCCTACCAATACTAAGAGGGGCCTGAAATGCATCTGCAAGGAGACTGGCTGGTGAAGAATGGAATGATTGGTGTTTTGTTAGTTGTAAATTTCTATGAGAGAAAAAAACCATTGGCAGCAGCTAGAGTAAAAACACATTAGAAATCATGATTACAAAATTTTAAGAAGGGATTTACTAGAGATTATGGTCAGAAACTCTCCAGGAAAGCTTAGGACCCTTTGTGAGATTGATTGTCTATCCTTTCAGGTTGGATGGATCCCACAAGGCTCATTTTAAAAACACTTGGTCCTGGTGCAACCACTATGGAAGTCAATATGGAGATACCTCAAAGAACTGGGATTAGAAGTTCCATTTGATCCAGCTATACTGCTGCTGGGTATCTTTCCAAAAGAATTAAAAGAATCATACCACAGTGATATATGCACATCCATGTTTATAGTGGCACAATTTGTAATAGCTAAAACATAGAAACAGCCCAGTTGCCCATCAACTAGAGACTGGATAGAGAAGATGTAGTTTTTCCATAAAATGGAGTACTACTCAGGCATAAAGAATGAGAAACTGGAGTCATCCATAGGAAAACAGATGCACACTGAGGCCATACTCTTAAGTGAAATAAGTAAGACACACATGTAAATACCTAGTAGTTTCTCTGATGTGAAAAAATAAAAGTGTAAATAAGGTCCAAATGGTATAACTGACAATGTGAAACAGGAAGAAAAGGGCTAAAGGTGTAGGGGGAAGTGGGAAGGGTAAGGGAAAGGAAATAAGGGAAAATAAAAAATGTGAGAAAATGAAAAAATGGAAACAAAGTTTTTGAAAATAGGGAAAGGTGGAAGGGGTCAAGGGAGGGCAGGGGTATGGGGAAAAAGTGAGAGCCAAGACCTGTCGTGTAAAGGTACAAGATCCCAATAATGAATGTAACTGTATTGTATACCCAAGAAGTACCAATAAACTCAATGAGAAAAAATAATAAAAAATAAAAACCCTTCGTTCTAAAAGTGTGGCCAACTAGCAGGGTATCTCAACTCCACCCTGCCACCTGGGGGCATTTCTGGATACCTAGACTAACTTTCATATGTTAGATTCCTGGCTAGCATGAATCCTCAGACCACCACTTTAGTTGGGGGAGTCGAGTCCATTTCCTGAGTTCTTGTCACCACAACACCTGCCTAAACAGGCAAAGGCCTGATAAAACTCCACTCATTTTTTGAGGGTTATCTGGATGATTTGGACTTAGATATGTTGACCTTCCCACTCCCAGATCAACCACCCTCCCCTTATGGGCAGTAGATGCCAACCCCAGCTCTAGGACCTTTGGCACCTCCAGAGTCAGGCTCCTCTGGCTTTGGGCTAGCCCTGCACCGGCTTCAGCCAAAGAGGCCTCCCCACCCCATTCCTACTCCACCACAGACTGTCTGACAGCTGGTGCTACTCCAAATTTCTGATGTTTGCTGCATCCCCCAATTCTTCCATGAGGAATCATTAGTCTGAAACTCCTCAGGCCTGATTAGTGCCAAAGTGGGCCACTCAGTAGTAGCAGTCCCTATTAAGCCTCACAGCTGTATTATCATAAGAGAATAGGCTACTCAACCGTATGAACATCTATTTGTCAGACTTCCTCCATCCTAAAGGGAGTAATACACCCTATAGAGACATTAAGAAACAGCTCCCTAAAGAAATAATTGAGTTTAAAAAAAAACTACCCCAATACAGCCTCTTGGGCTTTAGAAAAGGTCCCAATTAACTTATCTAGTCCCCTCCATTCCTTCTCTCTAGGAGACAGTTTGGATAAAAGATTGACATCAACACAGTCTTAAGCCCAGATAAAGGACTCCATTAACAGTCATTCTGACTAGCCCCATGGCAGTTCAGGTAAAAAGTCTCCACTTAGATTCACCATAGTTGTCTAAAAAAGGCTGTGACTCCAGAGTAGAAATTTTCCAGAGATTCTCATCATGACACCAACATTATCTTGACCCGAAGAAGAACTGTGCCGATAGCAACAGGAAACTTTAGCTCTGCTCTAGTCATTCTGGGGGCTGCCTATTCTACACACAGAAGAAGCGTGAGGACACCAATGACAGCAATAATACATACCTTTGTGACTATCTGTAATAAACTCTCACCCCTGGTTCCTAAAGACTAACATTATTAGGAGGCAACACCTCACCCCCGCAAAAAAGAGAAAGATTTTCAAGTCCAAATAAAAAAACTAGCCTGCCTGTTGCAGAGATTCTATAATGAGACTGAGAAAAATACAAAATAATAAACAAATAAATAAATAAAACCAAGGTCAATCCCTTAGCTCAGTTCCTCGATATGAGCTCCAGATAAAAAACATAACTGCTTCCATCCATTATACAGACCTTAAAGGTTATATTATATATATAAAAATCAGACTCATGCCCAATCCCCACCCCACAGGACAAAATTATATTTTTGGGACCATTAAGCCATTCTTCTTCCTTCTGCCCCTATGCCAAAGGAAACTGTTATCACTTAGATACTCCCTAAAAGGTGTATAAAAGATATTAGTCCATAAAAGATGACATAAAATTAGACCTAGATGATAAAAGTCAATATAAAAGGTGAGGCTCTCCATCAGAGCCTCAAAGGGGTGGAATGAAAGAGGAAACCACCCCTTCCACTGTGAAATACAATTGGTAGTCATGACTACAGCTATGCTGTGAGTTCACTGGAGCATAATGGTCTTAGAAAGTCCTGCCAGAACTTCCCGCTGTTGCCTATGCTTCCCCTCTCGAACTGTTGGTCTGCTTGTGTAATTCTTGCCTGCTGTTTCCCTGAAAAATCTCAGCTGTTGTTTCCCTTCAATTAGAGAAAGGCCCATACAAGCATAAAGATATAAAATGGAGGTAAACTTGTGTTTGGCACTCTGGAGCAGACAGAAGTCCCTTGCTGAGCCGCCAGCTATCAAAACTGATTTGCTTCATGTCTGAGTGCTGTGTCTGGGATCACACCTTTTCTCCTGCTTCAGGTCTTCACTCACTAAAGTGATACTACTACTACTAAGATGAGTCCACATTTCATTTTCCAGGGCCATTTCTCACCAACAAAAAGCCCTTGACAAGAGACCCAGAATTGATAATTCTGTGAGCTGAAGTTCCCCAACTAAATGATTTGGCTAATAACCCTGGAAAGTTCCAGCTCTTCTAGGACAAGTTATGTAAAACAACCAATGTTTTTCACCAAAACTCATCTACACCATTACCTGATATGAGAAAACACCCAGGCCTATAATGACCACCTCAAGGAAATCTCCAGTGTTGTCCCATTGGTTGACATGGAGTATCTTTCCTGGCCCTGATTGATGCTGGTTTCCAAATTCCATGGACCCCTGGAAACCACATTCAATTTAAAAGAGTAACACCCTGTTATAAAGACATTTCTCAGACAAAGAAGTAAAAGCAGCAAGTACATATATGAAAAAATGTTCCACATCACTGGTCATTCGAGAGATGCAGATGAAAACAACACTGAGATTCCACCACACCCTACAAAGAATGGCTGCTATCAAGAAATCAAGCAATAACAAATGCTGGCGGGGTTGTGGGGAGAAAGGAACCCTTCTCTACTGTTGTGGGAGTGCAGAAATGGTGCAACCACTATGGAAATCAATATGGAGATACCTCAAAGAGCTGGGACTAGAAGTTCCATTTGACCCAGCCATCCCTCCGCTGGGTATCTTTCCAAAAGAATTAAAAGAATCGTATCACAGTAATATATGCATCCCTATGTTTACAACGGCACAGTTTGTAATAGCTAAAACTTGGAAACAGCACATTTGCCCATCAGTTGGAGACTGGATAAAGAAGATGTGGTTTTTCTATAAAAGGGAATACTACTCAGCCATAAAGAATGAGAAATTAGAGTCATTCATAGGTGAATGGATACATATTGAGGATATATTCCTAAGTGAAATAAATCATACATGTATAAATACCGAACAGTTTCTCTGGTGTGAAAAACTGTAATGGTACATAATATCCTAATGAGATAATTGACAATGTGAAATAGGAAGAAAGGGATAAAGGTGTAAGGGAAATAAGAAGGGTAGAGGAAAGGTAATGAGGGAAAAGAAAAATACATCAGAAAGTGGAAATAAAGTTTTGAGGAGGGGTGAAGGGAGGGCAGGGATAAAGGGAAAAAATGAAAATCAAGACCTGTCATGTAAAGGTACAAGATCCCAATGATGAGTGTAACTGTACTGTGTACCTAAAATGTACCAATAAACTCAATGAGAAAAAAAGGATATTACTAGACATAGATTAAAGGCAAACAAGTTTTTCTTACATCAACTGTTGTTATAATACTTTGGTTAATTTTCTGGTAGACATAGATCACACTGTCTTGGATTTTCAGTTTGAGTTGGGTGATGTAACTCACTGGATTAAATGAAAAATTTAAGCCCTTATTGTTAGCCTCACCAAATGAGACTCTGTGGATAGATTTCAATCTCTTAAAAATATTAATACAGGCTAGTATTAATTGAAATGTATTTACACAAGTTGGGTTTCTTTATACAAGATCCATTAAGTAAAGAGATATTTATCACCACCTTTTCTCTGTTTAACATTCTAATTATACCTTTTCCCAAACCTGGAAAAAAATGCATGTCACTTCACTGTAGACTAGCATAAATTTAATGCCTCTGTCTGACCTATGAATGTCCCTACACCTGAAACAACTGAAATGACCAACGGCCATCCAATCTTCCCCTGGCAGATACTATTGTATCCAGTGTTGTAAATGTGATCAATACATTCTATTTTAGTAACCTATTATTACTACCCTGCACCCACACTTCACATGCAACTTTGAGAGGACGCATTATGCTTTGCTCAGTTATCCAGCAATGGGCCAGCAATTTTACACAGTTTCTGCTGGCAACACAGTAATCAGATGCAATTGTCTCCAGATAACCTAGGTTCAGCAATGCACTGATGACATACTCCTATGAGGAAATTCACTAGGTACTCTCACATAAGGCATACAAACACTCACCTATTGTACCTACTGAGAGTGGATGGGCAATTGCCTCACATAAAGTTCAGAGGGTGGCCACTGCAGTTAAATTATTAAACATTACCCAAAGCACTAAGGTCTGCTTCATTCATTAAATTAAAAAAGAAGAAGCACCTAATGTCATTCTCAAGTACTATCAAAAATGCTCAAAACTTATTAGATCTCTGGCTGCTGGAGGAAAACTCATTCTTTCATTTGAAAAAACTATAGCCTATTTATGTGATACCTTACAAATTGATCCTCTTTGAATAGGGTTTTTTAAAATAAAAGGCTCAAGAATCAGTTGAAAGGGCTATTCAACTGGCATTCCATTTAATATATCCTATAACTTCTTTATTGTAGAAGCTCTCACTACCATCTATTAGGCTTCTTGAAGTCTCTGGACCACCCATAGTGGTGACCATAGACTTCTGGTATGAAAGGCTGTCCATTTTGGCCCCAGATCACACATCATTACAACTATCACTTACATACAGAAATGAGCATCTTGATTTGGTATTTCAGATATCCTTCCCACAGATTAGAGCAGACATAGACAATAGTTTACAAATTATATATGCACTCCTAAATTGAAAGGGAAATTGGGAACTAGATGCTTTGTACTCAAGATTACACCTGTGTTATGTTGAACAAGAGGAGGAGGAAAGGTGGATAAAAACATAAAACATCTTTTCTACAATTTTGAAGGTGGCTTTTTCTTAAGTGAACATTTACTTGATCACCACAAACTTTTGGCCATTTTCCAGTACTCCTAAGTTTTAGATCATACGACTTCTGGCTTGGAAGGAAGTCTTTGATATTTCTATGGGGTAAATAACACCTTAGAGTCTCCTTATATGTAATTTTTCTGACATCCCATTTAGATATTTTAGCAAATGCCACGACATGCACAGAAATCTTTTCCTGGATCTCTCCATCTGTTTTGGATTATTTGATAGATATAATGTCCCAAGGCCTTCTCATTTTCATTATGTTTGGCAACAGGTGCAAGGCTATATGGCTCTGAAATTTTACATTGATTCATACTCAACAAATGAAATATGCACAACTCAGGTATCATTTGATCAGCAATGGTAGATTGCAACAAAATGTCTAATACTAATGTTAATGTTTGACCACTGACTTCTTTTTACATCTCACTCTTCCTTTTAGTTTTGTTGTCACATCTTAACACACTAAGAAAACACATGCATGTGACTGTTCCTTTGACTCCTGCTGTGACACTAGTGGCATATTCAAATCTCATAAATGTATAGCCTATGTGCAAAAGCTTTTCCCCAGCCCAACCCTCTAACTACTATAAAGCATCACAAGTTCCCTTTACTTTCCCCGAGGCAGTCTGAATTGGCTTATGCTCACTGTCCTATCCTTAGAAGTACATTGTAAATGTAATAAAATTTCACTCAAATTTTCATATTGTACATCAGCTTTGAAATCCAAGTGTCATCAGCTTTGAAATCCAAGATAAACTATAAGACATAAACCACCCTACTTGTATGAGGTGTCTATAAATTAGTGTTTGAAGAACATACTTTTCATTGTTTGAAAAATTTTACATTTACTAAAACTTGACTAAAGGCCCAGAATATAATATCTCATGATAAATGTTCCTGGAAGTACATTCTGCTGTTGTCGAGTGATGTATTCTACAAATTACAATAAGGTCAAGTTAGTTGATAGCGCTGTTAAAATATGATATCTTTCCTAAAATAGAAAAGTGTTGAAATAATTATCTATAATTGTAGTCTTGTCTTCTTCTCTTTGAAGTTCAATTAAATATTGATGTATATATTTTTTATAAAAAGTAGAACAAAATTTCATAACAACATTATAAGAGAGTAACAGTAGTTAATATACTCTGTATCTTTATCTTCAAAGTAGTTATTCAGAGTACAAGACATAAACCAAAAAGATTCTTACGAAAAAAGAAACAAATGGATAAGACAAAACTTTATGTTCCCAAATTACATATTCCTTTGTTTCAAAAATAAATATATATATGCTAATTTGTTTCACTGACACATGTATTTTGAAGCATTATTAGGTAAACAAATTTTAGGATTGCTAGCTCTTTTTGATGAATTGAATTATTTATTAGTATGAAACCAATATATTTTCTCTGAAATCTTTTTTTATTTAAACTTTCTTTTGAATAATTTTGACATACTATAACTTTCCACTTTATATATATATATTTTTTTAAATGAATGTTGTGCAGGCAGCATGGAGTAGATTTTCATTTGTTTTTTGGGGTTTTTTTGGGGGGGTTGGGGATTGAACTCAGGACCTTGTGCTTGTGAGGCAAGTGGCAGATCACAGTTTTATTTAATTGCATAACTTGTATTTTAATTGGGATGTGTAGGCTATTTACATTTAATATTACGTTTGTACTCCATAAATTCTAATCTATGATCTTAGTACTGATTTTCTACTTGTTCCATCTATTCATTATTGTTCCTTTTTTAATATCTTCATTTGCCAAATCAATTATTTTTATAACAGTTTTTTTCTCATTTGGCAAAATATATATATGTCTTTGTTTTATTGCTTCAGTGGTTTTAGGGGCTTTATAACATATATATTTTTGTCTTCATTTTTTTTTCCTTCAAGTGTTTCCCATTCTAGTACTAACCATGCATGACCCTGCTTAGTTTCCAAGATTAAAAGAGATCAGGTGCATTCAGGCTGATATGGCCATAGACCCCTCAAGTGTCATTATAAATTTCAGCTATATTATAACAACGTTGCAATAGTGTATTTCTATTTTTCTTCTCCTAGCCTTGTTTAGTCAATCTTTTGGAGATAGATTTAAATAATTAAAAACAGTGTTATATACCTAGATAGTTATCATTACCAGTGCTATTCATTCCTTTAAATAGGTCCATATTTTCATGTAGTAAAACTTTCTTTCTTTCCAAAGAATTTCCTTTAACATTTCCTTCAGTATTTTGTGATGAATTGCTTCATAATTTGTGTGTTGAAAAAATGTTACTTCACTTTAATTTTGGAAGGATCTCTTTTCTTCAATGTTCTTTCATTTGTTTAAAGATCTTTCTCTACTGTCTGTCCATCAACATTCTTTCAGACAAGTAATCTATTGCCATCCTCTTCTATGTTCCTCATAATCTCAAATAACATTTTCACTCTTAATGCTTTTAGGATTTTCTCTTTATATTTTTGAGAATTTTATTTCAATGGGCATCAATGGAGTTTTATTAATTTGTCTTACAATTGGAATTTGACAGGCTTCTTTTGCCTGTAGGTTTATTTTCAACAAGCTTGGAACATAATTTGACCATTATTTCTTCAGTGACTTATGGTACTCCTTCACTGGGGACTCTAATTGCGTATATTATAGGGTATATGAAGTTGTCATATATTTCCCAGATTTGCTGTTCATTTTCTTAATCTCATTTTTATCTCTGTTTTATTTTGAAAACTTTCTATATCTATGTCTTTGGGTTCACTGAGTTCATAATTTCTTACTCTGTATCTAATGCACTGTTAATATCACCTTTTGTCTTTTTCATGTCACACATTATAGATTTCCTCTTCAGGAGCTAAAATTGTCTTTTGCTTCATCTTCTATTACTTGAGTTATCCCTTTAAAATACAGAAGACGGTTTTGATAACTGTTTCTACTTTCATTATCTAATTTCAGTCTCTTAGTTCAAGCTTGCTGTCAGTTAGTTGAAAACCCTATTTCCACATATTATTCCCTGCTGATTTCTTTTAAGATTAATTTTATTAGTACATTGTAGGTATGCAATATAATGACATTCATCATCAGAGATTTGTACTTTTACATAATATATCTTGATTTTATTTTGACTTTGTAATGTTATTTGAGATCCATTAACTTAAAGTTTTAACTTATACATAGTTATTTGGTAATTGAAACAGAGAGCACCTAGAAATATCTGTTAAATTAAAGTATAAATAAATAAATAAATAAATATCCCATTGATATTTTCAGGTTTAGTTTATTGTAATGGAATTCTAGCTTTCTATTACCACACCAGTTCATCTGAACAATTCCACTGTTCAGTAAAATTTAGTTTGCAGTATATTTCATGTTCTTTGTGTACCACCTTCCTTTAGCACATCCACTGCTTTCAATTTTTTCACCCCTCTGATAGCAGAACATTAGAATGACCACTGGGAAAATTTTGCCGGTACATTCTATTTTGAGTTTGGCTGTCATGAAAGTTCTCTGAGGCACTTCTATCCATCCTCCATATTATTCATTATTTATAACTTTTTTTTTGGTACTGGAGATCGAACTCAGGTCCTTGCGCCTGTGAGGCAGACAGTGGAACCACTGAGCTAAATCCCCAGCCCTTTATCAGACTTTCTTAAACCCATCAGCTATGTAAAATAATGATTACACATATAAACCATCCCACTTGTGTTATTTATCCCCCAAAGACTGCATTCTATCTGTTGGTAGAAGCAATGAAGCAGAATAATTTATATATTATCAGAGGACAATCAAATTGTTCACATGCTAGACACCATACTACTTACATATGCATTCAATAATTATTTATTAAACACAAAATATGTATCCAGTAGACTGAGACTCTGTAATTATAAATATATAAGATAAAGAAGCAATGAAGAATGTGAACTGGTACAACAATTATGCAAATCAGCATGGAGATTCCTCAAAAAACTAATAAAAAATAGAAATTCTATCCAACCTAGCTATTCCCTTTCTTGGTATCTTGCCCAAAAAGTTAAAGTCATCATATTATAGTGGTACCTACATACCCATGATTATAGCAACACAATTAATAATAGCTAAATCTTGAAAATGGCCTCTATGTCCATCAACAGATCAATGGATAAAGGAAATGTGATAGTTATATACAGTGGAGTAACAAGGAAGGATAAACTTTAATCATTTATAGGAAAATAGATGCACCTTGACAAAATAGAAATAGGTCTTTTGCAAATGAGAAGGAGACCAAGAGATGGGGGTAGAGAAGAAAATGAGATGAAAAAAGAATTGAAATGTGTTATGTATGTATACCACCCCCATGAGGAATGTATTCATTATGTACTAAAAATGTACTAATTTAAATTAAAAATGTTAAAAAGAACATTACTGAGACTGAAGATAAGAAAATAAACTATAGTAAAAGCAATGGAACAAATACACACAAACAAATATCTGGCACATGCCTGAGAGAGTGAAATCAGAAAAATGGAAGAGTAGAAAGCACCAAGCTGTTTCTACTTTCACAAACACTCACACAAACCCACACACTCACACATAACTAGTGAAATTAGCCTTATTGCAAACATCAGAAAACACTGAGAATTTTACAAAAACCAAGAAAATGAAAACCAAGGATAATTCACTTTCAAAAGAGTGTAAGATAATTTGTGGCTTGTCTTCTAACATTAGAAATTAGACGAGGATGCTTACTTTAAACCCTACTATTCAACATAGTATTGGAAGTTCCATTTAGAACAATTAGGCAGAAAAATTGGTGTGCTTGCACTCAAATTTGTCCCTTCTCCTCTCTGGTTCAGCAGTAGTCTTGTCCTAAAAGGCATGGCAGACCACATCTTTTTTTTTCTTTTGGTACCAGGGATCAAACTTGGGTCATTGTGCTTGCAAGACAGATGGCAGAACCACTCAGCTAAATCCCTGGCCCAGGCCACACCTTTAACAGGCCTTTTGTCAAACTAGATTATTGAGCAGAGCAGAATATTCTAATATATCTGATGTCAAACCAAAAGACTGGTCTCTGTTTCCTGTAACTTAAATCTCAAGCAGGAAAAGCAATGGTCACCTCTAGTAAAAGCTATAGGTAGGTTATAGACCTAAAAAAAATCAATGGGCAAGATATTAAGATATTAAAAGTATAGATACATGACAGAGCATCTAAGACCCCAAGGAGAAGATGGTGTGAGAATTTATGGAAAATATATATTTGTGATACCTATCTGGGAAAATATGTACATATATATGTTTCATCTTAATCATTTTTACTTTCCCTTCCCCTTCTTGCTTTTCACTCTTTACCCATTCAAAAATAACCTTCCCAATATGCACAAAGTCTACCTCCCTGTTTCCTATCATGCCTTTTTAATTTTGCTCTTTAAATTGTTTCTATTTGGAGCTTCTAATATAAGAGAAACCATATACTATTTAACCTTGTGTCTAATTTATTTCACTTAGCATTGTAACCTCAAAATGCATCTGTTTAACTAGAAATGACTCATGTTTATCATTCTTTATGGATGAGTAGTACTCCGTTGTATAAATATACCATATTTTCTTTATCCACTTGTTATGGTTTAGATTTGGAATGTGCCCCTAAGTCTCATATGTTCAGAAGTCGAGCTTCAGGAAGGTGATTGGATCATGGGGGCACTGTGCTTTTAGACTGACCACTAATAATAGTTCATTCCTGAATGTGCTGCTGGAGGAGGAGCCTACTCCAAAAGGGTTAGTCACTGGTATTTCTTTCTCCTATGCAGGTCCTGTCTTCTCCAAGAGGAACTCAAAGCTCTCTTGGTCTTTAAATTTTTGCTAAGAAATCCACTATTAATGTGGTAGGTTTGCTCTTATATGTTACTTTATGTATTTCTCTAATAGCTTTGTATTTGGCCTTTCTGCTAAATTTCTGAAAGTTTGACTAAGAAGTGGAGAATCTCATAGAGAATTTATTTTCTGTTTATGGCTATTTATATGCCTCCTTTATTTGAAAATTAAATTCTTTCTCTATATTTGAAAATCCTCTGTTATGATTCCAGTAAATTTTAATACTTTTGAGTCATCTTGTCATCTTTGCTTTAATACTTCTTAGGTTGTTTTTCTTTTTGAGTCAACTAACAGCTGTTGGATACAGCTTCCATGATACCTTGGTTTTAGGGTATCAATGAGTATATCATCTACACATCAACCTTGTCATTCTGACATTTCTCACATTGGTCATTCCTGCTACCCATACTTTCATTTCAATTTTTTATATCATGGCATTCAGCTTAATTTCTTTTCATAATGTGTATTTTTCACCAAAGTTATTGTTCCTTTCTTATATTGTGCTATTTAATTCTATCAGCTTATTGACTGTTTCTTCTTTAAGCTCACTGGACATTTTATCAACTCCTTTACCTGTTCAATTAAATCATCTTTACACTCACCAACGTATAAATTTGTTTATCATTTGATCTCTTCAAACTTTTTAACCTTTCAGTTTTTAATTTCTTCACCTATGACTTCTTCTACTTCAGTGTACCTGAGATACCAGTTTTGGGGAGTTAGGCATTTTTGAAAGTATTTCATTGCTTTGGTGTTTTCTTTTTTTTTCATGAAGCTATTGTTATTGTGCTGAGACTTTAAGATCAGTTAGATCTCCACTTTAGTGGAGATCTCTTCAGATTATGTGTATCTCCCTGTGGTGTGACATTGGCCTTTGTTTTGATGTTTATACACCTCTGAAAGTTACTCAGTGGAAAAGTCATTCCTAGTCACTGTGTTTCAAGGTGAGAACAACTACCAGTTATATAAGCATCTATAAAAATATCCATGGTTTAATACTATAAATTAAAACTTATTTTAATAATTTGACAACCTATTTTTTTTCTCAGTAACCCAGAAATACGTAGGATTTCTATTGAAGACAAATAGACTGGATATATACAATGAGGAAAGGAACAAAAAAGAAGAAAAGTGAAAATTTAAAATTTTAGACTAGAATCCAGCAGCTAAATATAGCCACTCTGGGACCTGGAATCGAGACACTTAGAAAACAACTTGGTGAAGAAAAAAGAAAACAAATCTGCAGGTATTTGGAGGGAGCTGATAGTAAAACTACATAATACAAAGAAGAGGGAGAAATGGAGCACAATGCAGAGAAAAGAATGGAGCAGTCTGGAATGTTAATCACACCTCCCAGAGAGAGGGAATTCTGTCTCTTTTGTGGCTTCACCCTGGAAGTCAAAGGCCACAATGGCTTCACCTGTAGGCATACCTTTTTCACTGTACTTTAAACACACTGAGCCTGGGATAACTTGATAGCCATAGTAGAAATCTAAAATCTCAATAGATACAGTGAAGGGCATGTTCTGAACTTTAATTACAGTAGGTCCTGGTTTTCAAGAAGCAGACCAAAGCCAAGGGGACCGCCAATATGTATCAGGCAAGGGCCAGGTCCAGGTCCAAAGGCTGGTGATCCACTCAAATGCCCTGGGATACTTCCAAGACCAGGAGGGCCACTTCCAAAGTCAGGGGGACCTCCTAAGGTACCAGGGCCATTTCCAACATTCTGAGGGCCCCCGTAAATCCTGATGGCCCACTTAAATTATTTGATCCACTTCCAAAACCTGGAGCTTCCGATCCTAGACCAGGCAAACCACTGTTACCAACTGAAGGCATGCCAGGCCTAGCGTCACCAAAGGCCCCTCCTAATCTTGGAGGAGGAAGAGGTGGACCAAAATCGTTTGACCTACCAAAGTTACTAGGAAAGTTGAATGGAGGACCATTGTTGGCCTCCTTTGATCCTACTGTCAGGAAGTCATGCTCTTCACCTCCTGCACCTGGCAATCCTGCAGTGGGCATACCCACACCAGGTATTCCAGCACCAGGTATCCCCACACAAGGTATTCCTGCACCTGGTAATCCCACACCAGACATTCCTGCCCTGGGCAATCCAGCATTAGGCATTTCAGCACTGGGGATTCCAGCACCAGGCATTCCTGCATTGGGTATTCCTGGTACTGCAGGATTGCCTGGCACAGGCATCTTTAACCCCATTTTTCCTTGAGCAGGGGGATTTTTTCAATTTCTCTCATATCTTCTAGGGTAACGACATGAACAAAAGCTTCTCTCCCATTAAGTTTTTTATGATGCAAGTATTCAGACTTACATGCATCATCTTCATTTTTAAACTGAACCAATGCCTATCCTAGACCTTTCCCATTAATATCAACAAGAACATTTACAGCATTTTCATCCACCAGAATTCCTTCAAGAAACTGAAGAACACCCATCTTGGTAATGCTGGATGGAATATTTGCTATATGGGCACAGACTTTGGCAGAGTTGACATCTCCCTCCAGATTTAACACCATTTCCCTCTGGCCATAGCTGAAGTTCTGGAGTCTTTCCTGAGTTGTACCTATCTTTTCTAGTGTACCTTTCTTAGTAATTAGATGGACTTGAATAAAATGATTGCCATGTATTGTTTATGGTGACACAGTACAGCCTTATAGTCAGCTCATTCCTAAACTCTATGAAGCCTTCACCAGTTGCTTTCCCATTGGGTCCATATGCTATATAAATACTATCTTCCACAATAACCAACTTTCAAAAAAATCAATGAGATGTTTCTTTTCTGCTTCAATTGGTAGCCCTTTCACGTAAACACAAAATCCAGCCTCACGTGGTGATCTTGACCTTGACTTTTTCTGCCCACTTGATGATTTTGACATAGGAAATGTCGGAGGAAGGGGATGGGTTTGTCCAGAAGGTCCCATACTTTGCTTACAAGTGATATGACCATGGTGCTACTGCCTACATTGTAAGTGCAAGGTCATAAATTCAATCTCTGGTACAATCAAATAAAATAAAGTGATATGGCCTCCAGCAGCTCTGTCTCTTGTGGCAGGGCTAATTTCCACATAGCACTGAGTCATCAGCATTCTGTTTCATTTCAAAGCTTCAAATGTATCTTTTGGGGAGAGAAACTTAACCAATCCATTCCCATTATTTTGACTTACGTGATCTTCTAATAAATGCACTGCATCAACACAGAGCCCCTGGAAAAAATCTCTGACATAATTGTCTGCTGCAGAAAAGGGCATTCCATGCACACCAACATATAGATCATCAGGATGGTTGGGAAATGGTTTCACACTGCTTTGAGAGTTCATCTAGACAGGGTTAACAGGATTCAACAAACCCAGAGACACAGGGTTCAGATTATTGTTCAAATTTATAGGCACTCCAGAACCATTCATTCCAGCAGGTAGAGATGCCACAGGTGGTGTATTCAAGGGTGGTGTACTCGATATGAGTTGCTGTGGGGTCATGGGTGGCACAGAAGGAACTGAGGGAAGAGGGGTACAGGAGGCACTGGAGGCAATGTAGGTACTGGAGGAGGAACTGGTATCGGGGGAATGGATGGCATCGATGGCAGAGATGGCAATGCTAGGATTGGAGGAATTGGTGGTGGATGGACTGTATTCATTGGAGAGGCTGTACTCCAAATGGTCAAGCTCAACTTTGGGCTCCCAAAAGAAGTTCCCATACTTGGAGGAGCAGCTCCTGTGCAAACGTCTGTATGTTTTTATTGCTTTCATGAACAGAAGTGATAGCAATAACTACACTTGGCAAAGGATTATTAAAATTGGGTACAGTTGTAGGCAAATTTACCCTGCCACTCATTCCTGAGCTGGGTGGTTCTGATCTATTAGCATTTGCTGGTGGTATATCTAAGTTGGCAGTTTCAAAATGCCTATGATTTGGTTCAATTGTATTCTGCATTTCTGTTTTACTACTCAGCAACAGTGTTGCTTTTTACCCTTTAATTGTACCACCTGTGCACGTCATACCCAGCCTGGCATCTTCATCCGTGGCACAAACAATGAAAGCCTCACCCATTTCACCCCTAGAATATACACACCCCTATTAGGAATGGTCAATCCAGAGAAGAAGAGGTAAATTCCATAGTCCCCACTACAACTGGGAGACCTTGGAAATGGATGACCACAGCCATGCTGCACTGAAACTACACACGAGATAAAAGAAGAGATGCACTTTCTTAACAAGAAGTGGAGGCCAAGTCAATCCAGGGAGAGCTTGCACATCACCGGAACCCTGACCCGAGTTACCCCCACGAGTGCCTCTGCCCTGTGGCCGGCAGTCCCAGTCCAAAGGGTTTCCTGGAGCCCAGAGGAGCGACCACCTCCTTCACTGTTTCATACCCAATTGGTTATTCTAAATCCATGGAGCCACCTGTGATAGATTATCACTGGCTAAACAAGTAAGTTCTCATGTTCCACTTATCTGTACAAGACCTAAACAAAGAAAACACCCAGAACCTCACTTTTGGAAAGCCTACTAACTACTCACCAGGAGCTGTTTTACTTTGTATACTTCTAATAGGCCTTTCCCTTTTAACATCTTGCTTTTAGCCTGCAATGTTATTCTTCAACTTCATAAGAAAAAAACGTGGTTTCACACAATTTGAATGGAGTTATCAAACTCACAACCATTATGGAAATTAGTATGGAGATTCCTCAAAAAATTCAATATAGAAGTTCCATTTGACCCAGCTATTCTTCTTCCATGTATCTTCCCCCAATTAAAAGATATTATACATCAATACATGCATACTCATGTTTACAACACAACTCATAATAGCACAGACAATTGATCACCCAACCATTGAACAGTCTGTTGTAAATTTTGAATATCTTCAGCAAATTGAGGGTCAATATCTTTTTGTTGTTGCCATAATGTATGAGAGTCATGATGCCATTGTCTGACACAGTCCACTGTCTGAATACCTTGATGTAATGCAACCCCTGCTGTAGCAGCTATGGTGGCAAGTCCAAGAATGGCAGTGATGATGACGCCCAGAAAACGTTTGGAGCAATGAGCAAATCCTTGTAACATTTGATAAAGTTGAAAAGTTCCAGGGGAATTACTCCAGACATGGGTGAGATTAATGGGAATCCATAATTCAGTGCAGCCTTTCAAGATGTATAAATCATCAGCAGAATGGTTGAACGTCTCCCACCAGGTCACATTTATACAATGTAGGAGAGTACAGTTACAGGAATATGTAACAGTGAATCTTCAGCATTGAGGGTCAATATCTTTTTGTTGTTGCCATAATGTATGAGAGTCATGATGCCATTGTCTGACACAGTCCACTGTCTGAATACCTTGATGTAATGCAACCCCTGCTGTAGCAGCTATGGTGGCAAGTCCAAGAATGGCAGTGATGATGACGCCCAGAAAACGTTTGGAGCAATGAGCAAATCCTTGTAACATTTGATAAAGTTGAAAAGTTCCAGGGGAATTACTCCAGACATGGGTGAGATTAATGGGAATCCATAATTCAGTGCAGCCTTTCAAGATGTATAAATCATCAGCAGAATGGTTGAACGTCTCCCACCAGGTCACATTTATACAATGTAGGAGAGTACAGTTACAGGAATATGTAACAGTGCCAATAGTAAGGATCCACTCTATTTGTCCACTCATTAATACAAAAGGAGGCTTAACTTAATCCTTAATCCTTAGTCCTTTGCAAAGAATTGGAATGTAGATTAACTTGAAAATTAGAATTATTAATAAGAGACATATTACCAACCCAGGTTTTAATTTCCTTCCCAGCTGCTAATAATTTCCAAAGGTGTCCTTGAACTTGGTTTTGACCAAATAAGTGTGGCGCAGGAGAGGTCAAACCTCCATCATACCAAACAACAGTTTCATTCCCAGTTCCTAATAGAGTATGATTATACCGGTGCCACTTTAAAGGAATATATTCAAATTTTCCCACAAAATTACCCTGAGGGCTCCAATCGCTGATGATTGGCCCTGAGTTTTCTGAATCATTTAACAATAATCTGGGTTGATGACTTCTGCATTTATCCCATTTCAAATATTCAATCCCGGGCAGAACTCTTGGTAATGAACACAAAGGGAGGTCAGAGGGAATATCAACAGGGGACTTTCCAAATGCCTTAAAACTTTGGGCTGACATAATTACAGTATCCTTGGCAAAGTGAGAATAATTGTATAAGACTCCCCAAGCTTCTTAAGAAATGGATAGACAATGGTTACTATATCCAACACAAAGAGGAAAGCCCTCACTCCCTATAATTAGACTCCATAGCAGTAGTATAATTAATTTCTTTGTAAAGATAAGGACCAGGCATCCATTTAGTGTCATTAGTATATATTAGCACTTCAGGTTCGCCCCAAGAAACAGCTTTTAATAATGCAGGGTTAGGGATATAGGGCCAATAAGAAAAATCTCCGGCTTGTGCCATACTTACCTGGCAAGTCACCACTGCCACCATCGCAAGCAGTAAAGGCGCTGGGATAAGGGGTTGACCAGACTGCTGTATGGTTTTTTTCAGCCTCTTGGGTTAATTTCTTTAGTTGTCCCCATGTTGGAGGGATGGCCTGACGAGTCCCTGTAGTGAAGGACCGTCGTGCTGCCAAGTCTTCAAATGCTCTCACGAAATCATCTCTTCCATTAGCCATCTCACTGTTTGAAGCGATGTGAAGGCAGCCACTCAAGACCTGTGTCTGTGGAGACAAGAGCAAACCCTTGGCCTTGCAGTACAATTTCCCTTTTTCTCCATTCTTCCTCAGGTGTTTTGTAATAGATAGGTATGGATAAGTCTTTTATTTGTGATAAATTGGGAGGATATTGAAAATGCTTTTCACTGGCTGATATCGTAGCATCTACCCAAATGTTCAAAAAATTTAAAGTAAATAGTGTTCTATATATTGTATTTCTTGGAGTATCTGTAATACCCTCTATTCCCCCTTTTTGTTTATAGAGTTGACTTTTTAGTGTGAGATTAGCATGTTCAATGATGGCTTGTCCCTGACTATTAAAGGAAATGCCTGTGATATGTACAACATTATATAGATCTAAAAAACTTTTAAACTTTTTAGAAGAATAACTAGGAGCATTATCGGTATTCAAAGTTTGTGGGATTCCCATGATAGCAAAACCTTGTAATAAATGAGTGCTAACAGAGCCTACCCTTTCTGATGCCAACGGAGTGGCCCATTGAAAATGAGAAAATGTATCAATTTTGTGATGAATATACTTTAATTTCCCCAAAGGAGGGAAATGTGTCACATCCATTTGCTAGAGTGAATTTACCTCGAGACCACGAGGGTCCACCCCTGCGGGTTGCGTGGAGAGATTTAAAGGAGCACAAGCATCACAGTGCCGAACAATATTTTGTGCCACTCAGTAAGTTTATAAGCGTCCTGTAACCCTTTGGTATTGGTATGATGTAAAGCGTGTTCTTCTTGAACTTTAATTACATTAGCTATCAATAGTTTATTAATAATATCATTACCTTTTGTAAGTGGACCAGGGAGACTAGAATGAGCTCTTATATGGGAAATAAACAAAAGTTTAGAGTGAGATATCAGAAGATCATAAGCCTGTTGAAATAATTTTTGTAACACAGTATTAGGAGTTAAAGGCAATGATGTTTGTTAGAGCAATGATATTGTAAGAATAGCATATTGGGAATCACTAACAATATTAATTGCTTGATTAGGATAATCAGACAAGACCATACAGATGGCCCATAATTCAGCTTGCTGTACAGAATATCCATTAACATTATCAATCTTACAGCCTATTTCACTCCATATCCAGCTTTCCCATTTTTAGTTGCATCTGTAAAAAAGGTGGGTCCATCAACGGGGATAGAAGAGATAGGTGAAAAGGGTAAAACAGAATGTTCTTGTAAGAAAGAAAAAAGTTTATAAGGGGGATAATGATTACCAAAAATCCCTAAAAAATTAGAACAGGTGATTCGCCATTCATTGTTCATTTCCAAAAGTTTTTGAACCTGTGAGGTTTGTAATCTAGTAACTATTTTACGGGGGTCATATCCACATAATTGTTGGAAGTGATGCTGACCTTTATAAATAATAGCAGCAATTTTGTCAATATAAGTAGTTAATTTTTTCACACATTTATTTGGTTAAAAAAAAAACATTCCAAAAGTCTATCAGACTGATCTATATATCCTGAGGGAGAATGAGGTGTATGGAAAATAAATATTGTAAGCGGTTCGTTCAAGTTTCTAAATCTCACAAAAGCATCATTAAGGCGTTTGTCAACCAATTTTAATTCATTCAAGGCTTCGGGATTTAAAGAGCGGGAACTATCTAAACGAGGATTTCCTTCTAAAATTTCAAATAAATGTCTCAGCGCACCAGTGGGAATTCCTAAAAGAGGTCGCAACCAATTTATATCTCCTAATAATTTTTGAAAATCATTAAGCGTTTGTAAATTGTCTCTTCTAATTGATATCTTTTGTGGTCTAATAAGACTTTCACTTAATTGATATCCCAAATAATTATAAGGTGGATCTAACTGTATTTTCTCAGGAGCTATGCACAAATTAGACATTTGTAATTGTTCTTGAAGTTTAGCAAAGCATTGATCCCTTATTATTTGCGTAGGTGCTGCAAGCAAAATATCATCCATATAATGATATAAAATAATATTAGGATATAACTGTCATATCAGCTGTAAATCTCAATGAACAAATTCCTGACAATGAGTGGGGCTATTTAACATTCCCTGGGGCAATACTGTCCACGGATACGTTCAGTGGGTCACCCATTATTGTATTCAGGTATTGTAAATGCAAATTTTTCTTTGCCTTCTGGCTGAAATGGGATAGTACAAAAACAATCTTTAAGATCAATAACTAATATGGACCATCCTTGTGGAATCATGGAAGGCGGGGGGAGACCAGGTTGTAGTGGCCCCATTGGTTGTATACATTTATTTATTTCTCTCAAGTCCGTAAGAAATCTCCATTTATCAGTCTTTTTAATTACAAACACAGGAGAATTCCAGGGAGAAGTAGAAAATTCTATATGTCCAGCATCTAATTGTTCCTTTAGTAATATTTTAAGGCCCTTGAGTTTTTCTTTTGTTAAAGGCCACTGTTCAATCCATTTAGGGTTGAGCGTATTCCATTGTAATTTTAAAGCTCAAGGCTTTTGAACAGCGGCCATCAGTTTAAAGGAGATTTAGTGAAAGGATTGTAACTCATATTAAGCATCATATTTTTAACATTATCTGAAAGGCCAGGGATGGACAAAAAGGCTCCAAATTGCTTTAAGAGATCTGATCCCCAAATATTAGTGCTAATGTCTACTATGTAAAAGGAAACCTTTCCTATTTGCCCACCAGGGCCACGACACTCCAAAGCTTGAACACTCTGTTCCACCTTATTAATGGCTCCTAGTCCGGAAAGAGTTGCAGTGACACAATAGGAAGGCCATTGAGAGGGCCAATGAGACAAACAGATAATAGAAACATCAGCTCATCAGCTCCTGTATCTACAAGTCCGTCAAAGTGAGTCCCTTGGATTTCTATCCTCATAGAAGGTCTCAGATCATTAATAAGAGTTTCCCAAAAAATCTTTTTTCCTGTGCTACTGAATCCTCCTGTCCATGCTTGATTTTGAGTCTGGAAGGGGACAGGAGCTAACAATAATAACTAATAGTTGTGCAACTCTTTCACCAGCTGTAATGGTGAGTGTTTTTTTCTGCTCGAGCCATAATTTGTATTTCTCCTAAATAATCGGCATCAATTATTCCTGTAATAACTTGTAAACCAGCCAAGGCAGAGCTACTACGTCCAATCAGTAGCCCCACTGTTCCTGCAGTTAGGGGCCCACAGACTCCAGTATGAAGTCTATAAACTACCCCCGCCAGGCTTAAAGTGTAGGATTGATTGACTGCCAAATCTGCAGCTGCACTGCCCTTAGTGGCAGAGTGCAAATCACTCACTTTCATGAGGACATCATCTGATGAGCCCTCCCATTGCTCAATGGGAAGGCTTGAGACCCTGTATTATGGTTTTGGGGGCCCCAGAGTCCAGGGCCCCTCTGCTGGTTTCCCGAATTCCCAGGTGCCACTAAGAGGTTCCCATCAATATCCCTTTTAGACCTGCACTCATTGGTCTAATGATTGCCTTTCTGACAACGAGGGCACAGAGTTGGGACAGAGCACCCTTCATTGTTGTTATTTCTGTTTCCTTTCATTTTAACTTTTCTACAATCCCTTCTTATATGGCCTGGTTTTCCACAATTATAACAGGTTTGTCTCCCTTTCATAGCTGAAGCTAAAGCTCCGGCAAAAATTTGAGCCTGAAAGCCAGTACTGCCCACACCAGCACAGGCCCTTATGAACTCATCTACGGTAGTGCCACTACCCTTCAGTGGATGCAAGATTTGTTTACAATCTTCATTTGCATTTTCAAAAGCTAAAGATTGGAGAACTATTTGAGCTGCATCCATGGTTCCTATTCCATGGATAACTGCCTCTTTCAATCTAGATAAAAAGTCTATATATGGCTTATTAGGTCCATGCATGGTCTTTACATAGGAAGAGAGCACTTTTCCTGCTGTCTCTATTTTCCTCCATGCCTTGAGAAAAATATTTCTCACTTGTGTAAAAGCAGGATCTCCTAATGTAGCCTGGGCTTCTATGGTAGCATAAGCTCCAGTACCCATCAATTGATCTTCTGTAGGGCCAGGGGGATTCATACCCTCATTTTTCCTAGCTTGAATTCGAGCCTCCTCACTCCAGCAGCTATGTAATTGTAGCCATTGTGAACCTTCTAAAACCGTCTTACCCAGATTTTCCCATTCTAATGGCAAAAGAATATTTTCATTACCATAGGAGTCTAAAAGACCCAAAGCAAAAGGAGATTGTGGTCCATAATTTTGTACAGCTTGTTTCAATTCTTTCAAGATTTTGTATTGTAAAGGTGTATAGTTAATATTCATTCCGCCCTGAGGAAATTGAGCATTTTGGGCAAATTGTTATCTAGTTATAAGAAAAATAGAATGGGAGGGCTCGAGGAGAAGCGAGGTTATTCCCCATTTCTCCATCAGGTGGCAGCAGAGAACACTCAAACTTTCCAATTTGGTGGGGGTGGGAAAGTGAAAGTATGTGCACCCCCGCTCGAGAAGTGATCAAGGGATTTTCTAAGGGGGCCTTCTCTATGAAATATACCCCTGGATAAGGGGGAGCAGTTGGCAAACAATCCTTCAATACCTTGGGAGTCAGAGAGTGAGCCTTCTCCAAAAATTTTTTCATCATATTCGTTACCTCTTATAATTGTGAGACTGGAATCTCCTCAGTCTCTGAGCCAAATTCTGATCCATCCTCTGGGGACTCAGGCTCATCTTTAGGCACCCCTTCTTCAGGGGGAGTTTCTAATTTCATTGAGGGTTCCTCGGCCAACACATGATCATAAATATGTTCTTGTTCTACCACTGATTTTTCTCCTTTTTTCAGAGTCACTCTCTAAGAGTTCTAAGGCTTGAGTAATTTGACTACACAAAGACCATAACTTCAAATCCATGGTGTCTACCCTTTGATGAACTTTCCGTAAGGTTTTTAAAACCTGTTTCCAATCTCTCAAATTAAGCTGAGCTTTATATTGACATTGAAACAAGTAACAATGTTTCTTAATTCTCATAAACAATTCTTCTAATAATTTCCCCTTCACTTCAACTCCTATGCAGTGTAACAGCCCTTTCATTAATTTAGCATACTCCATTTGTACGGAAGGGGAATTTCCCATTTTTGCAGAAAAGTCCCTCAGTAAGTCCCGCAAAACTTAAGAGGTGTACTTACCCTTTTGGTTTGTTCCTCTCTGGCCCCACGTTGGGCACCACTTGTTGCGGTCCTTCTAAATCTGCGAGGAAGAAATGACAGAAACAACAGACACACACACACACACACACACACACACACACACACACACACAGCAATATGGGAAAGCAAGAGACTCCCAGGGTCTTCCAAGGCAGATACAGGGGATGAAAATAAAGAGGAAAGCAAACACTAGGACTAGGTAGCAGAGCTTTACAAATTGCTTAATATTTAAAGAAAGTTGGCAAGTTCAAAGAGGACATAGCCCAAAAGTTCATGGAATTATCATACAAAATAATCAAGGGCAATATGGGAAAAATGAAAAAATTGGTAAACCTCACCAAAATGGTTCAAAATATGAATGACAAATTTACTAAAGTTTTAGAATTCACAAAAAACAGTGGACAGAAATACCAGATATAAAAATTGCATAGAATTCATAAATTGCAGACATTACCAACATTAATACAGGGTTTCTGAAACTGAAGGCAAAGTGTAAATTATGCTGAGTTACTCAAAGAACCCTTAAAATGATGAGAACAAAAAATTATCCAACACATAAAAAAGACATACAGAAGACCAACCTAAAGATAATTGGAATTAGAACATAAATTAGAAGATACCACACATGGAATAGAAAACTTCCGGAAGTTATAATAGAAAACTTACAAATTATGAGGAAAGAGTTCAACATATGGGTAATTGAGGCCTGCAGAACAGCAACAAACTATAGTGAATAAAGAAAGTCCCTACCACACATTTTAGTCAAAATTCAAGATGTCCAATTAAAAAAATCTTAAAAGCTGTCAGAAAAAACAATGAGCAATTATAAAGGTAAAAACATTAGAAGTCTCAACCTAAACTTTAAAGTCCAGGAAAGAATGAAACAAAGTATTTTAAGCCATAAAAGCAAAAAAACTACATTCCAGATTAACATAGCCAGCAAACTTTTCATTTAGAATAGATAAATAAGAGCATTCTATGAAAATAGCAATTTAATAAATATGTGAACCCAAAATAACAAATTAAAAAATACTCAAGAATATCCTAGACAGAGATGATGAAGCCAACAAAGCCAAACATCCAAGTGGAATGAATATATCAACTAAAACAAATGGATAAACAAGTTTAAAAAAAAAAAAAAAGGAGTCATGGACAGAAAACCAACCAACAAAATGTTAGGAATAAATCAGCCTCTTTCAGTAACAGCTCTCAACATTATTAGCCTTAACTTCTTCATTAGAAGACATATATTGGCTACTGGATCAAAATACAGAATCCAACAGTCAGTTGAACTCTAGATTTTATTTTGATCCAGGTTCCAAGGGAGAATGGCATGGCAGAAGGGCATCACAGAGCAAAAGACAAAGCAGCAGCAGCAGTAATAAACAATAATCCACAAGCAACTTTCTGTCCCTTATATTCTACCCAGGCTACTTACACCCTTAGTCCTAGCATCCTTAAACTTAGTATTGTACTGTGAATCAATCCCAATGTCATTCACTCTGGAACCAGTCACCTCTGAAAAACCCCACTTCGTGAGGCCTTGGGGGGACACCTAAATACAAGCCATAGCACTGTGGGATATAAAAGATCAAATAAACACCAACATAACTATAATGGTTGATTTCAAGATCTCACTTTCACAGAGACAAATCAACTAAACAAAAAAATCAATAAAGATATATCAGACCTGAATCATACTTTTGAATAAATTGACTTAAGAGATAGATACATAGTTTTCTACCCAGCTAAAACAGAATATATATTCTTCACAGTATCAAATGGAACTTTCTCCAAAGTAGACCATATACTAGTCCACAAATGCTGGTTAGATAAATATAGAAGAACAAGGCTACCCTATGTCTTCTGTCAGACTACTGTGGGTTGAAACTGGAAATCAATCACAGAAGACACCACAGAAAATTTATGAAATCCTGGATACTTAATAAGACATTCCTGAATATACAATGGGTCACAGAAGAATTCAGGGCAGATATTAAGTAATTTCTGAAATCAAAGAACAACACCAATAAAGCACACTAGAACATATGAAACACAATGAAAGCAATCCTAAGAGGAAAGCTTATCAAAATGAAGACTCACATTTTTTAAAAAACCAATTAGCTCAAATAAGTAACCTAATGATGATCCTCAAGATACTTGAAAAGCTGGGCATGGTGGCTCATGCCTATAATCCCAGCACTTGGGAGGCTGAGGAGGGAGGATCACCATTAGTTTGAGGCCAGCCTGGGCTACACAGTGAGTTCAGGCCCAGTCTGAAATAACAGTAAGAGCCTGTCTCAAAAAAAAAAAAAAAAAAAACTTAAAAAA
>NW_022900951.1:57390377-57422857 GCF_012274545.1 Fukomys damarensis | reverse complement strand
AAAAAAAAAAAAAAAAAACTTGAAAAACAACAATCCAAGCCCAAAATGAATTTAAGGATGGAAATCATGAAGAAAGAGAAGAAATTAATAAAATTGAGTCAAAAACAAAGAATAAACAAATTGAAGAGCTAGTTTGTTGAAAAATAAATTAAATAGATAAGCCATTAGCCAAACTTACCAAAAGAGAGAAAAGACTCACATCAATGCAATTAAAAATGAAAAAAATGAAATCACAATGGACACCATTGAAATCCAGAAGATAATTAGTAACTAATATAAAAAGTTGTATTCCAACATTCTGGAAAATCATGGTATAAATCAGGGAAGAAATTAAAACTTCTTAGAATCAAACGACAATGGAAGCCAATATACTAAGGCATGGAACACAATGAAGGTAAGTTTGTACCTGTGAACTCACACATTAAAGCATAGAGCAATCTCCAATAAATAACATAATAATGCATCTCAAGGTCTTAGGAAAACTAAAAATTGAAATTGAAAACTTGTAGAAGGAAAGAAATTACAAAGATCAGAGCAGAAATTAATAAATTTGAGACAGAAAAAATGATAAAAAAGATCAAGTAATCAAGGAGTTAATTCTTTAAAAGCATAAATAAGGTTGATAAAACCCTAGCTAAAATTACTGAAGGAAAGTAAAACCTATACTAATGCAATTCAAAGTAAAAACAACAACAGCAAAAAGGTGAAATCACACCTGACAACTTTGAAATCTAAGAAATTATGAGACAATTTAAAAAACTTATGTACCAAGAAATGACAGAACTAGAAGAAATGTTTACATTCCTACACATAAGAATTATTAGAACCAACCAACAAAATATAAGAACTCTGAAAAGACCAATAACAGGCAATGAAAAGGAGGTGATAATAAAAACTCTACCAACTAAGAACTCACCACAGAATTTGCCAGAACTTCAGGAGAGACCAATATCCATGTTCCTCAACTCCTCAAAGAAATTGAAAGGGAAAGAGCATTATCAAACTTATTCCTGCAAGCTATAATTACCCTGTTACCAAAACCATACAATAATTTTTAAAATAAAACTGCAGAAAAATTTCTTTAGTGAACATAAATGCAAAATCCTCAACAAGTAGAAATAGAATACAATAAGTCATTCAAAAGGTCATACATCATAACTGAGTTGGGTTCATACCAGATATCCAAGGAGTTCAACATGCATACATCAGTAAAGGTAACTATTCTAGTTCTTTTCTCATTGCTGAGACAAAATACCTAAAGCCTAAAGTTAAAGAAGGAAAGGCTCATTTCAGCTCACAGTTTGTAGAGGTTTCAGTGAGTAATTGCCTTTCTCCAAGGGAGGGCAGCATGGCAGAGGGGCATCACAGAGCAGGCAGGAGGAAGCAGATGACAGGCAGCAGCAGCAGCTAGCCTGAATTTTTTCTTTCCTTTTATATTCCAACCAGGCTTCAATCAGATTGGTGCCACCAATACCCAGGGTGGGGCACCCTTAATCCTTGTATCACACCTTTAATCCACATTCCCTCACCCTAATCCAGCCACCTGCAAAATTCCATGGGGCTTTAGGGAAATATCTAGATACAAGCTGTAACAGTAATCACTCACATAAACAGAAGCAAGGACAAAAATTATATGATTATTTTAACAAATGTAAAAAAGTCTTTGATAAAAATCCAACATCCACTTATGAAAAAAAATCGACAAATATGGATATAAAATGACCTTACCTTAAAGTGATAAAAGCCAATTATGACAAAGTCACTGCAAATATTATACTGAATGGGTAAAAACTGAAAGTATTTTCTCAAAAATCAGGAATGAAATAAGCATGTCCACTCTTATCATTCTTGTTCAATATAGTAATCTAAGTGTTAACCAGAGCAATTGGGTAAGAGAAACAAATTAAAAGGATACACATAAGAAAACGAATCCAAGGATCCTTGTTCACAGATGACATAATAATATACAGAGAAGACCCCAAATACTCTTAGAACTAATAAACAACTTCAGCAAAGTAGCAAGATTCAAACTCAATACACAAAACTCAATAGTGTTTCTGTACACCAGCAATAAACCTATTGAAAAAGAAATCAGGAAAAGAATCCTATTCACATCTTCAATGAAATTAAATACTTAGGAATTACCCTGAAAAGGAAATGAAAGAATCCAACCACCTCCACTTACTTAAAGCAAACACGTACAAAAAAGGAAGAAGATCAAGGAATGGGTGGAGGGGGTGGGTGGGAAGGAAAAGGAGATAAAAAATAATTAAGCTGTGTTATGTGCCTTTACCAACTTCCCACATGGAATGTAAACATTATGTACTACACACATGTACAAATAAACTAAATTTCTTTAAAAAGCAGAACATAAGTTAAATAACATTTTTCCACTTGTTAAAGAAAAATAAGAAAGGCCTGTGCACTGAAAACTATAAAACTTTTTAAAAAAGAGTTCAAAGAGAATATTAGAAGAAAGACATTCCCTGTTCCTGGCAGAACCAATATTGTCAGCAGGGCCATTTAACCAAAAACGGTATCTTGATTTAAAGTGATTGCATTTAAAATACCATCAGGCCGGGTGTGGTGGAACACGCGTGTAGTCCCAGCACGTGGGAAGCTGAGGCAGGAGGATTGCCGTGAGTTCAGGACCAGCCTGGGCTACATAGTGAGTTCCAGGTCAGTCTCAACTACATAGTGAGACCCTGTCTCAAACAAACAAACACCATGAGTACTTTTCACATGGCTACATAAAATGATTCTAAAATGTATAGGGAAGAAAATATTCAGAATAGCCAAAGCAATCCTGAGCAACAAGAGCAAAGCTGGAGACATCACAATCCAGGATTTCAGGTTGTATTACATAAAAATAGCCTGGTACTAGCTCAAAAACAGGTGTATGTCCATTTTTGGATTGAGTCTTTAAATTTGGTTTTTAAACTTTTTTAAATTTGATTTTTTTAAAGTTCTTTATATATTCTAGATAGTAAACCTTTATCTGAGGATCAGCTGATGAAAATTTTTTCCCACATTGTGGGTTGTCTTTTTATGTTGTTGGTTAGGAGATACCTCAAAGAACTAGGATTGGAAGTCCCATTTGACCCAGCAATCCCTCTTCTTTGTATCTTTCCAAAAGAATTAAAAGAATCATACCATAGTGGTATATGTGCACCCATGATCATAGCAGCACTGTTTGTAATAGCTAAGACTTTGAAGCTGCCCAAATGCCCATCAACTGAAGACAGGATAAAGAAAATGCAGGTTTTAAAATAAAATGAATGCTACTCTGCCATACAAAATGAGAAATTAGAGACATTTATAGCTAAATGGATGCACATTGAGACAATAATCATAAGTGATATAAAAAGGACACATGTGTAAATACCAAATAGTTTCTCTAGTGTGAGAAACTGAAAGTGAAAATAAGGACTAAAAGGCATAATAGATAACGTGAAATATGAAGAAAGGGGACAAAGAGGAAAGGGAAATCGGAGGGGTAAGGGAAAGGAAAAAAGGGAATGGAATTAATATGAGAAAATTAAAAATAATGGAAACAAAGTCTTTGTAGATAGGGAGGGAGGGGTTGAAGGAAGGGCAGAATAGGGAAAAAATAAGAACCAAGGTTGATTATGTAAAGTACAAATTTCCAAGAACGAATGTCACTATGTCGTATATTTTATTGTACCAATATGTTAATTTAAAAATATTGTGAACAAAAAAAGTTGTATGAATTAATAAAACAGAATGGAGGATGCAAAAACAATCCTATGCACCTTCAATCATCTGATATTTGACAAAGGGACCAAAAACATATGCTGCAGAAAAGATGGCCTCTTTAACAAATTATGCTGGGAAAACTAGTCATCCATATGCACAGGAATGAATATAGATGCATATCTCTCACCTTGTACTGCAATCAAATTAAAGTAGATCAAAGACTTAGAAAAACTGAAATGCTGAATCTTCTGGAAGATAAAATATGTAAAACACTTGAACTCATAGGTACAGGCAAGGACTTATAAACAGAACCTTAATTGCACAAGAAATAATACCAAGAATCAAAAAATCAGATAATATCAAATTTAAAAGATTCTGCATATTAAGGAAACAACCAACAGAGTGAAAATAGAACATACATAGTGGAAAAATTGTCAAATATTCTTTAGGCAGAAGACTAATATCTAAAATATATGAAGACATTTAAAAATTAGACTGCCATAAAAAAGACTTAATCTTTGGGCCAAGGATTTAGCTCAGTGGTTCTGCCGCCTGCCTTGCAATTGAAATGAATAGACACTTCTTAAAGAAGTACAAATGGCCAATAAGTACATGAAAAAAAGTTCAAAGTTTTTGCCCATTAGAGAAATGCAAATTAAAACAACACTGAAATTCTATCTTACTCCAGAAAGAATGGCTATCATCAAGAACAGAGAGTGAAATTGTGGGGAAAAAATCCCTTCTATAATAGGCTGGGATGCAAACTAATATATCCACTATGGAAAATAATATGGAGATTTGTCAAAAAACTAAAAATATAAATTCAATTTCTAGCTAAACCTCTTCTGGTTATCTTCATGAAATTTTTACAGACATCAAGTTACAGTGATACATGTGTACATGATTACAGCAGCATAATTTATAATAGCTAAATCAAGCAGGTAGCCTTTATGCCCAACAACAGATGAATGGATAAAGAAAAATTTTAAATGTGCCGTATATATCCAATGGACTGCTACTCAGCCATAAAGAAGAATGAATTTGAGTCATTTTTTGGAAAATGGATGTATCTTGAAATTATAATGTTAAGTGAAATAAATTAGACACGAGGTGAAAGTTTACATGGATTCTCTTATATGTGAATCCCAAACTATAAATCATGTAAAGAGTAGAATAAAAGATGATAGGAAACAAGGAGATAGACTTTGTGGAGTTGGAAAAGAGATTTTGAGATGGGGAAATATAAGAGGGGGTAGAAGGAAGGGGAATTCAAAGGACCAACATGCAATGTGTGCATATACCAATTCTCCAAGTTAAGTGCAATTATTATGTATCATAAATATATAGTACTAATAAAAAATGTCATGAAGGAAAAAAGAGACACCGTATTTGGTAGTACATGCATATCCATGTTTATAATAGCACAATTCACAATAACTAAATCTGGGAAGCAGGCTATATGCCCATAAACATATAAATGGATAAAGAAAATGTGATGTGCATATTTATAGAGATAGAATAGATACAGGTGATCAGCTATAAAGAAGGATGAATTTGAGTCATTAGTAGGAGTATAAGAAAATGGATGTACCTTGAGACTGTAACACTAAGTCAGACACAAAAGGTTAAATATCAAATGGTTTCTCTTATCTAGAAACCCAAAATCCAAATAATATAAAGATGAAATATTTGAAAAAATTGTAGGAGACAGAATGGTAGATTTATGTGGAGATGTGAAGGGAACCTGAATATGTTGAGAGGCAGAAGGAAGAAAGGGTAAGAGGAAGTATAAAGAACCAAGACATGATATGTATGTGTTCTGATTTCTTCCACCTCACCCCACAAAGAATGGCTGCTATCAAGAAATCACACAATAACAAATGTTGGCGGGGTTGTGGGGAGAAAGGAACCCTCCTCCATTGTTGGTGGGAGTGCAGACTAGTGCAACCACTATGGAAATCAATATGGAGATACCTCAAAGAGCTTGGACTGGAGGTTCCATTTGACCCAGCCATCCCTCTGTTGGGTATCTTTCCAAGAGAACTAAAAGAATCATATCACAGAGAAGTATGTGCACCCATGTTTATAGCGGCACAGTTTGTAATAGCTAAATCTTGGAAACAACCTGTTTGCCCATCCGTTGGAAACTGGATAAAGAAGATGTGGTTTTTCTATAAAATGGAATATTACTCAGCCATAAAGAGCGAGAGAATAGATTCATTCATAGGAAAATGGATACATATTGAAGATATACTCCTAAGTGAAATAAATAAGTCCCACATGTGTAAATACCAAATAGTTTCCCTGGTGTGAATATTCTGCAACAATGCATAAGATTCTAATAAGATTACTGACATTTAGAAATGGGAGGAAAGGAGCTAAAGGTGTAGGGAAGGTGTGATACGTAGGGGAAGAACAAAAAGGGAAAAGAAAAAAATGTGAGAGAATGAAAAGATGAAAATAAAGTGTTTGTAGATGGGGAGGGGAGGAGGGGGTGAAGGGAGGGCAGAGGTAAGGGGAAAAAAATGAGAATCAAGACTTGCCATGTAAAGGTACATGATCCCAACAATGAATGTAACTGTACTGTATCCCTAAATGTACCAATAAACTCAATAAAAAAAAAAGAAAATATATACTAATAAAAATTGAAATAATAAGTGGACAGACCTGGCTTCACCATTTTGGAGGCCCAGTGAAAATAGAAAATTACAGAGTTCCACATTCAAAAACCCAAGAAATTACTAGGAGTGCTGACTCAGTCTTTTTTGTGCTGCTATAAGAAAATACCTGAGACTGGGTCATTTACAAAGAACAGAAACTGGAGGCTAAGAGTCAAAGATCAAGGTGGAGGTAGGTTCAGTGCCTGGTTAGTGCATTATCGCAGCATCCAGCAGTGCTTTGGTGCTGTGTCCTCTGGAAGAACACCGTGCCATCACACGGTGGAAGGAACCAATGGGCCAAAAAGGTATGAACTCCCTCAATCAGTCTCTGGAAAGAGCACCTAATTCCATCTATGAGGGTATCTGCCAATGGCTCCACCTTCCAATACTTTGGAAGCTCTGCTTCCCAAAGGCTCCATCTCTCCATGCATTGCAGCTTTCATCTCCCAAAATGCTCCACTTTTTAAAGACAGCACTACCCAATGCACTGGAGATTAAATTTCAACATGAATTTTGGAGGGAACATAAGCATTCAAACCACAGCAGTCAATATAACAAAGTTTTTTGCTTTCTTCCATGTGACCTCTTGAGTTATGGTGTTTATTTCCCATTTAATGTATTTCTCAGTAAAGAAAACTTAAACATTTAAATTATTACAAAAAAACAAGTTGGAATTCCTTCCATAGCCACAATGTTATGATATCCATATTTGTGGGAGTCAAGGCTTTAATAGTCACAAATTCCTTCATCCATTCTAAGAGAGAGAAAATAAAAAATGCCTCTCCTATCCTACCTACATGTGTCTTCATACAATAGACTCTCTGTCCATTTTACCACAGTAATTAGCCTGTTAGGTTTTGAAACAAACTCATCTCTAATCTATTAATTTTTAACTATAAAGTTAAACAGCAATAGGAGCTGTGACACCCCTGTCACATGCAAGAGAGAAGATCTGTCTGCTCCCGAAGCCGCAAGCACTCATATGCGGGGTTTTTCAAAAACGATTGGACCATGGAGGTTTTATATTCCCAGTGGATTTTTCCACTGATGAGTTTATAGCTAAATGTGTTGTTAGGAGGTGCGGTGTGTTGGGAAGAGGTGCTTCACTGTGTGCATGACCCTGAAGGTATATCTCCCTCCTTGGCTCCTTCCTTTGCTCTCTGCTTCCTGCCTGCCATGATGTGAGCAACTCTTCTCTGCCATGCCCTTTGCCATGCTGCCTTGCCTTGCAGCCAGCTGACTTGGACTGAAACATACGCCAAAATAAAACTCACTTCCTTTAAGTTGTGAGTGTTGAGCATTTTGTCCCAGCAACAAGCAAAGTGCCTAAGATAATGAGGCTGAATCTAGAACCTAAATTTTCCACAATGTCTTCCTTAAAGCTGTATCCTTTCCAGAAAAAGTGTGAAATCTTGGGAACAGCCCATGGAGCACCCCTTTCCCTTTGCAAGGCAGCAAAGGGGTAGGGGAGACATGGTGATTATTTCAAATTTGTACTCCCAGACCTACAAGAAGCCTTGTCATCTCTGTATGTTTGACTTTGAGTTCTGTTTTTATGCAGTAGAGGAGACTTCATGTGGCTGAATCCAAAGCCCAGTTCTCATTTAACTGTAAAATGAAATTAATGGCCCAAGGGCAGGACCAGGGACCAGCTATCCTGGGGGCCAGGTTATAAGTGGGTGCATTTTCTCTAGGGAATTTCAAAACTAAACCCAACTCACAATGAACTAGATATTTATTCACCCTATAAAACTTTTAACACTGTCAGTGGCAGAACTCTCTCCAAAATAATTGCTTGGTTCAACTTTTTAAGCAATGTCTACGTTTACTAGTGAGTATTGCTACTACCTCTTTCAGCTTTAAGGCCAACTGATTTTTGGAATCATCCATCAGTACCAGTTGCATTCTGATGGAGGTTGTATAGTCCATTCCTAACATGCATGTGCTCAATGTCATGCTTTCCATTTTATAGGTTGTTAGACAGCAAGCTCCTAACAGCCTGTAGCAGGTCTGTGTTACTTTGTGCACCTGTGGCCATACGTGTTGCTGCATCCGAGCATAACAATAACACAGTAGTGTGATGAGTAGGAGAATAAGAAGTACCTATATTTGTTGAGAAAGTGGGAACCTCTGCAATGAATGGAAGTTCCAAGCCAACACTGGGGAATGGAGCAGAAGTCAGGAGGACTTGAGGATGCAGGGATGCAGGGAGCACAAGTTCAGGTAAAAACTCTGCTCAGAAGCTCTAGACAGAACTTTAAACGCTTTCCTGAGTGCAAAATCCTCCTCTGACCACTTTTCAATAGCTTAAGATCCTGATTGGTAACATGGTCCAGCCAGATAGACTCTGGTCTTCCAAGTTTCCAAAGTAGGAGGTGTGTGCTAGAATCACTCACACCATGAACCAAGAAAGAGCTAAATCCCATCCCCACCAAAAGTTTAATCTGCCCTCTGGGAAAGATAGCCTGAAAGCTCACAGAATCTACCCTTAGCTCTTTCATTTTTCAATTTCTGTGGCATAGACCAGAACCAGCCCCATTCCAAGGGAGGAATAAGAGGGAAGTTCTCACAATACCAGTTGGACTCGAAAACTCAACATCTAAACTGAGAAAGGTGGCACATGCCTACAATCTCAGCACCTGGGAGGCTGAGGCAGGAGCACAAAGCCAGCCTGGGTTACATAGTGAGTTCATGACTAGCTTAAACTACATAGCAAGGCCCTGTCCTCTGCAGAAACTCAAAAAATAAAAATAAACACAAAACTTGACTTCTTGATCTACTTCTGAGATGGAAAAAGCCTTACTTTCTTGTTCTTATGATATGGTGCAGGGAGGGTGGAAGAGAGAAGAGAGAATGCAAGAGTGCGTAGTGGGCATTTCATATTTATCTATCTTAAATTATAACAAGAGTCCTTGCAGGTCTGTATCATTATTCCTATTTTACAGTGGAAATACAGAGGCCCACAGGTCTCAAGTTGAAATAGTCATGGCTCTATTTAGGGTGCCTTTGACATAACTATCAGAAGTTAGTGGTAGTTAAATTAAAATGCTTAACTGGATGGAAATGGAGCAGTGGCCAATAGGATTGAAGGGAGAAGCAAATGAGTCAAGTTTGGGAAAGGCAGAAACCAGAATTTCCCTTAGGATGTGAGTAGTAAAAGCCAATGGTGCCTTGTAGGTCACAGGATTTCCAATACCAGGCATTGTGGTTCAGACATGAAATTGAGGGAGGCAAATGACTTTTCCAAGCATCCTGTGGGGCAGTCTCACATGGCCCTGTCCTAAAAGGGCCCCACCCTGTGTTGAATGCTCTGCCATTGTTATACTAAAATTCTTAATAATTTTGAAAAAGTGTCACTACAAATGAAATGCCAATCCTGCCTTGCTCTGGTGAGCATAATGCACTTTGACTGACAATCCTATCTAAATTTCATATGAAGGCGATTAGATTAAATAAATACTGGGTGACACCATCCTACAAATCATGAGTATCCAGCCTATTGGCTTGCCTGGGCCATGTTAAGTGTGAAGGAGTTTTGTTGTGCTGAATACAAAATATATGAGATGTGATTTTTTTAAAAATATGCTTAATAGCAATTTTTTAAAAACTGCAATAAAGTCCCATTGCTATTTATCCCCCTGAAAATACTCCATCTTGCTCTGAGGGCTTATCTCATTGTACTTGACACTCTGAAGTAGTCATGAAAGTCCTTTTTTTATGAATCTCTTTAGTTGTGCTGTCATGGCTGCCTCTATTTCTGTAACCAACTAAAAATGTTGACTTTTCATGATCTGTTTGGCTATGGGGAGGAGCAAGAACTCATAGGATACCAGATCTCATGAATAAAATGGATGAGGAAAGATTGTGATGTTTGTATTAGATACAAATTACCTTAAATATTTTATCAATGCAGTGTGATCAAAAGAAATGTTAAATGTTTAAATTTTTAAAAATCCTCAACAAAACATTATCAAATAAAATGCATCACATTATCAAAAAGATGATACCTCATAATCAAGTAGATTTTCTCCCAGAGATGCAAGGATGGTTCAACATACATAAGTCAATAAATGTAATACATCACATAATCAAGACCAAGATTAAAAAAATCATATAATCTTATCAACAGATGCAGAACAAGCTTGAGACAAAATTCAACATCATTTCATGATAAAAACTCTGAAGAAAAAAGTATAGAAGGACCATGCCTGAATATGATAAAGGTTATTTATGACAAATCAATGACCTGTATCATATTAAATGGTGAAAAGCTAAAAACATTCCTCCTAAAAATCACAATCAAGACAAGGATGTCCATTATTGCCTCTTCTATTTAACGTAGTACTTGAAATATTAGTCAGAGCAATTAGGCAAAAGAAAGAAATGAAAGGGATACAAATAGGCAAGGAAAACTCAAATTACCATTATTTGTAGATGACATGATACTCTACATAGAAGATCCCAAAGAATTTCAGCAAGAAACTCTTAGAATTAATAACCAACTTCAGCAAATAGATGAATACAAGATCACAAAGAAACATTAGCATTTGTGCACACCAAAAATGAACAAGATGAGAAGGAAATTATGGAAACAACACTATTTATAGTAACTTCATGAAAAATGAAGATACGTGGAAATTAACCTAACCAAAGAAGTGAAAGATCTCTACAAAGAAAACTACAGTACTCTAAAGAGATTAAAGAGAACATCAGAAAATGGAAAGATGTTCCCCTGTTGCTGGAGAGACAGAACAAATATTTTCAAAATGACCATACTTCCAAAATTACTATAGAGTCAATGCAGTCCCAATCAAAATATCAATAGCCTACTTCATAGATCTAGAGAAAACAATTCTAAAATTCATATGGAGCCAGAAAAGACCCAAAATAACAAAACCAAATTTGGGGCATAAGAGCAAAGCAGGCAGCATAGCAATACCTGACTTTAAGCTAGGTATACTACAAAGTGATAGTGATTAAAAGAAATGGCATAGTATTGGAACAAAAACAGATACATTGATTAATCGAACAGAACTGAGCATGCAGAAACCTCCCTGGACACATTTAGCTATTTGGTTTTTGAAAAAGGGGCCAAAAGCATATGCTGGAAGAAAGATAAACTATTTAACAAGTGGTGCTGGGAAAACTGGTTATCTGTTTACACAAGATTGAAACTGAAATCTTATTTTCCACCATCACTAAACTAAAATAAAAACGAATCAAAGATCTAAACATTAAAACCTTCTGGAAGATACAATAGTCAAACACTTAAAAACATAGGAGTAAGGATTGTGTACACAGATCTGCAATCAACAAGAAATAGCAGCAAAATCAACAAATGGGATTATATCAGAATAAAAAGCTTTTGTATAGCAAAACAATCAATCAGTTGAGTGTAGAGACTATCTATGGAATGGGAAAAAATTTGCCAGCTACTTCTTAGAGGACTGATATCTAGAATACACAAAGAACTCAAAAACTTAAACCACATGAAATTAAAGACCCAGTCAAGAAATGGGCATGTGAAATGAACAGATATTTCACAGAGGAAATATACGAAAAAATATTCAACACCTATGGCAATAAGAGAAATGCAAAGATGTCAATAATTAAGAAATCAAACAATAAGAAATGCTGGTGTGGCTATGAAGGGAAAGGAACCCTTCTTCATTGTTTGTGGGAGTGCAAAGTAGTATGACCATTATGGAAATCAGTAGGAAGTTTCTCAAAGAGCTGAAATTAGAAATTCCACATGACCCAGCTATCCCCCTTCTAGTCATCATACTACAGCAATACTTGCATACCAACATTTATAGCAGCACAATTCACAGTAGCTAAATCCTGGAAACAGCTTGTACACCCATCAACAGACAAATTGGTAAAGAAAATGTGATATTTACATATAATGGATATCTACATATAATATCTAGTTGGCTGTAAAGAATGGCAAATTTGAGACATTTGTAGGAAAATGAATGTACCTGGAAGATATAATGCTGAGTGAAATAAACCAGATACACAAGTTTAAATACTATATGATATCTCTCATTTGAATGAGGCAAAGTACAAACAAAGATAATGATAAAGCATGGATACAAAGGGACAAGAAGATGGATGTAGTGCAATAGAGAAGTAGTCAAAGGGCTGGAGATTTAGCTCAGTGGTTTTACCGTCTGCCTCACAAATGCAAGGACCCAAGTTCAATCCCCAATACCAAAAAGAAAAGAAAGAACGAAAGAAAGAAAAGAGTAGTAGTCCAAAAGAAAAAGGGTGAAGGGTGAGGAGGAGGAGAAGGGGAAATAAAAAGAATAAAGATATGTTATGTACATGAGCCTAAAAACTCCAGTTAATGTAAATATCACATGCCATAACATGAGTAAGATAAATAATATCAACAAGAAGGCAAAATGGGATAGGAGAACTGGAGGGGGGATGGGAGAAGAAAGTGGTGAGGGACTTTAAAAATGAAAGAAGCTTGCTGTAACATGTACATGTAACCATTCCCCAAGAAGATTGTAAACTACATGAACTACATATATGTACAAATAAAATAAATAACTAAAATAAAATTTAAAATATTACATTAAAAGGCACATTGCCATTAATACTTCCTCAGCAATACTCAGAAACACTCCCTCTATCTTTGAACACACTTATTGCATGATTCATGTGTATTTTACTGTAACATGTTTTTATTTTTTTTTGTTAGTACTGAGGATCAAGCTCGGGACCTTGCACTTGCAAGGCAAGCAGCAGCATCACTGAGCTAAATCCCCAGTCCCTGAAATAAGCTTTTTTTTTTTTGTACTGGGGATTGAACTCGGGTCCTTGCGCTTGCAAGGCAGGCCGCCGAACCTCTGAGCTACATCCCCGGCTTGAAATAAGTTTTTTTACACTTGATCTTAGCCAAAAGGCCAAGAAGCGATGAAATAAGCTTTTTAAAATTTAAATGTTCACCGTATTTTTATCACCTCTTTTATAATTTATATAAATAACAAAAATTTCTTTTTAAAATTAATTTAATTTATTAAGGCCAAGTTTAATAATTAAAGGAGAAAATTTGTATGTATACTAAATAAGAATAAACACCTCTCTTCACAGATACACACATATAAGTACATGAATATACTATTATCAATAATCATTGAGTTTTACTTGCCAAGTTGCACAAGTGCATGTAATGTCTCATATACCCAGATTTCATTGGGAATGATTGTGTACAGTTCCCTCCGTTACACAGACTTTTGTAGATGCCTGCACAGTCTCTGTTTGAGCACTGTATTACAGAGTCACAACAAATATTACTAAATATTACAAAAATCCCATAATAATATGAAAGGTTTACAACCTTGTGGGGTGATATTACTAGCTGACCAGACAGACATTCAAAACCATAGGTGTTGTCTACTGTCCTGACTTGCTAGCCCAGCATCCCAAAATGCCTCATCATCCCCTTACACATAGTTGTAACTTTAATCCCTGTCATCCAAGTTTCAATGACCAGAAATAGTGATGGAGCTTTAACTGTAAGAGGCCATAAAATGTAGTGCTCAGTATGCAGAACTGAGATTAAAGACCCAGGCTCTGTAATAGCCAATATGCCCATAAACATAAGCTACCTAAATTTATATTGCACATTATATTTTAGAAATATCATCAAGATGAAAAATGGATGGCAGTTGAGAAAAAAAATGAAAGGAAACAAAATAAATAAATTTAGTGCCTCATAAACACATGATTGTGAAATTCTTTCAGGTGATGATTATAACTGATGCAACTCCCTGTATCTGAGGTGAAAATTTGTAAATAGGGGTTGGAATTAAAAGAAAAACCTTTCAGTAGATGCATAAATGATCAGTGAGACACAAGTGAGAAAAAACAAATCAATTAAAAGATTGGACAAAGTAATATTTCTAGACTCTAATACAGAGACTTGGAAATATAAATTTTGAAGTTCTGGAAAATATAAAAGAGAAATTTGAAAAATTTGAAGACAGTGAGGTTTTTCAGCATATGACTAATAGGACAAAAACATGAAAATGGCAAATATGAAAGAAGCAGCAATTATGAGATAAATGAAGACATATGAAATATAGAATGAGAAGCTTCAACATAAACCTAACACGATGAAAATTATTGGAATATAAAATATGAACGTGGCTATCTATGAAAAACCAACAGCTAACATCATACCAGATAGTCAAAAACTGAAAACTTCACACTAAAATCAGGAATAAGACAAAGATGTCCACTATCACCACTCTTCTTCAATATAGTTCTAGAAATATTAGTTACATCAATTAGACAAGAGAAAGAAATAAAAGGAATAAAGATAGGAAAGGAAGAAGTTAAACTCATTATTTGCTGATGATATGAAACTCTACATTGAAGACCCAAAAAACTCTGCCAAAAGACTTCTAAACTTAGTTGACAGATTCATCAGAGTAGCTGGACACAAAATCAACACTCAAAACTCAATAGCCTTCTTGTACCCAATAACAGACTCATTAAGAGAGAAATCAGGGAAACAATTTCTTCCACAATAGCATCCGCCACAAAAGAAATATCCAGGAATCAATCTAATGAAGGAAGCAAAAAAACTCTATCTTGAAAACTATAGCATCTGAAAAAAAAGATCAAAGAGATAAAAGAAAATGATTGAAAGACATCCCTTGCTCCTGGGTAGGAAGAACTAACATAGTTAAAATGGCCATACTACCAAAACTGCTATACAGATTCAGTGCGATCCAGATTGAAATCCCAACAGTATATTTCACTGAACTAGAGAAAATAATCAAAAAATTCATTTGGACTCAGAAGAGACCTAGAATAGCAAAAGCCTTTCTAGGCAACAGAGACATGACAGGAGGTATTACAGTCTCCAATTTGAAACTATACTACAAAGCCACTGTGATAAAAAAAAAAAACCACAGCATGGTATTGGCAAAGAAACAGACCTGAGGATCAATGGAATAAACTGGAAGATACAGAAACAACTCCAGATGTACTCAGCTACCTCATCTTTGACAAAGGGACCAACCATCCCAGTGGAGGAAAGAGAGCCTCTTCAATAAATTGTGTTGGAGAAACTGGATTTCAACCTGCCAAAGATTAAAACTAGACCTTTATCTTTCACCATGTGCTAAACTAAAATCCAATTGGATTCAAGATCTAAATATTAACACAAAAACACTAAACTTGCTGGAAGATAAGTTAGGTAGAACTCTTGAAGACATTGGCATAGGAAAAGACTTTATGAACAAATCTTCAGTAGCACTGGAACTAGCACAAAGAATCAAAAGCTGTGATCTCATCTTTTCAAAAAGCTTCTGCACTGAAAGACAAATCACCAACAGAGCTAAGACACAACCTACAATATGGGGAAAATTTTTTACCAGATGTTCTTCAAAGGTGTTCTATCTAAAATATATAAAGAACTCTAAAAAAATCAGACCCTCCAAATATAAAGATCCAATTCAAAATTGGGCATACTCCTAAGTGAAATAAATAAGTCATACATGTATAAATACCAAATAGTTTCTCTGGTGTGAAAAAGTATAATGATACATAAGATCCTAATGATATATTTGACAATGTGAAATAGGAAGAAAAGGGATAAAGGTGTAGGGAAAGTGGGAAGGGTAGGGGAAAGGTAATAAGGGAAAAGGAAAAAAATGAGAACATGAAAAAATGGAAATAAAGTGTTTGTAAATAGAGAAGGGAGGAGGGGAAGAGAGGGAAAGGGATAAGGGGAAAAAATGAGAACCAAGACCTGTCATGTAAAGGTACAAGATCCCAATGATGAATGTAACTGTACTGTATACCTAAAATGTACCAATAAACTCAATGAGAAAAAAAAAATTGGTCATCTGAAATGAACAGATACTTCCCAGACAAACAAGTAAAAGTACCAAATAAATATATGAAAAAAATGTTCAACATCACTGGCCATTTGAAAGATGCAGATGAAAACAACACTGAGATTCCACCTCACCCCAGAATGAACGGCTGCTATCAAGAAATCAACCAATAACAAATGCTAGCAGGGTTGTTGGAGAGAAAGGAACCTTTCTCCATTGTTGTTGGGAGTGTAGACCGGTACAACCACTGAGGAAATCAATATGGAGATACCTTAGAAAACTAGGATTAGAGGTTCCATTTGACCCAGCCATCCCTCGGCTGGGTATCTTTCCAAAAGAATTAAAAGAATCATACCACAGTAATATATGCTCACCTATGTTTATAGCAGCACAGTTTATAATAGTTAAAACTTGGAAACAACCCAACTGCCCATCAACTAGAGACTGGATAAAGAAGATATGGTTTTGGTCCCTGCCCACCCCCGCCCCTTCCCCTCCCCCGGAGGTATTTTTTCATTCCCATGGGGGCTAGCGGGAGGGGAAAGGGTGAAGTGGGGAGGCAGCGGAGGACGGGAGGTGGGAACCTGGTGGGAGCATCTGGCGGAGCTGGGGTCCCTGCGTTCTGTCTGGAGGGAGCGAGGCCATGCTCACTGACCGTTTGGAGGAGAAGCGACTCACTGGCGGGCGGACACGCTCGCCCTCTTCGTGGCTGCGCTGTGTGAGCTGCCATGCCTGGCCGCAGGTGCCCTAGATGAGGCCTCCCTGTGTGCCCCGGCCAGATAGTGTCCCCTCCGTCTCTGGCTAGGCCTCAGGCCCCCCGCACCGCGGTTAGTGGCCGCCTCTTCTTGCCCGGTGCCCTCGCTGGGTTCAGTCCGCTTCCTTTGGGTGCCCAGGCATCCGGCGCAGGCAGCACAGGCCTCCTGCAGATGGACCGGCGGGGAAAAGGACTGGGACCCTCCGCCAGGAGCTCCTGCGCGCCTTGCAGCTCAGTGGGAGTTGGTGAGCTGATGCGCAGATGGCTTCGAGGTGTTTCCAGAGAATTGCTTTTCTGGTGGGAGGAAGATCTTATAGTCAATGGATAAAGTGGGGAAAATGTGGAATACCTTCAAATACAGATGTCAGAATCTTTTTGGTCACAAGGGAGGAAGCCATAGTGAAAATGTGGACATGAACTCCAACAGGTGTTTGTCTATCAAAGAGAAAAGCATAAGTCTGGTAGACTCCGCTCCTCAGCAGCAAAGCAGTCCCTTCACAGAAATTGTTGCCTTACAACTGGGATTAAGTCAGTCAAAGAAGTCTTCAAGGAGAAACCAAAACTTCTCTGGTTGTAAGTGAAAGATTGAAGCTCTCAGTGATATAGTAAATGAGTATTTATGGCATCCAACTGCATTAGAAACAGGTTAAATGAAGTCTTGTGAACTAATACTACATCAGTACCATTTATTGGTTTGGGGACCATTTTATTGATAATAAATACTCAAAATATAGAACTTTATAACCAAAGACTGGTCCATTTTAATGCAAAAGGGCATTGAAGGGACTTAAAATTTGTTATTTCTAGAAGTCCCTAAAGAACGTATACCAAAGTGTTCGAGCACTTCATCCAAACCTACTTTAAAAGCATTATGTGCAATTAAGTTTTCACGACATAATTATATTGCACAAGTGTTGGGTTCATTTTCTTGAGCTTACAATGTACCTGAAAATAAACCTCTTGAGAGAAGAAAGCCCATACTGATTATTGGAGAAGGACTATGTATGCAAGCAAGATGGTGTTCTGAAGAGGTAACTTGAAACTCCAAAAAAGCACTGGATGTTTTTATATGCTTGTAACAAATTAATGTTCTAACTGTAATTTTATAGAAAGTATCAATGCTTTTATGTATTTCCAATTTTTCATACGTTCAATGGAAATTGTTTTAAATGTGTAACCATTTGAGTTTATTTGAGTGTATACACTGTGCTAAAAGTCACTTATGTTTCAATTTGTGTATAATATTATTATGCAGCTTGCTTTAAATTTTTTTCTTAAGCTATTAATGGCTTACATTTTTAAAAAGAAAAATCACCAGCATGAAAGTGTATCTAAGTCTATATTCACTGTGTCTTTTCTGAATCCCATTGTAGCCTGTCAACTAAATTTTGTTTTTATGAAAAAAAAAAAGAGAAGATGTGGCTTTTCTATAAAATGGAGTACTACTCAGCTGTAAAGAATGAGAAGCTAGAGTCATTTACAGGTAAACGGTTGCATATTGGGGCCATACTTTTAAGTGAAATAAATAAATGAGACACACAGGTAAATACTGAATAGTTTCTCTAGTGTGCAAAAACTAAAAGTGTAAATAGGTTCAAATTGTATAATTGAGAATGGGAAACAGGAAAAAAATGGCTAAAGGAGTAGGTAAAATGGGAAAGGTGGGGAATAGGAAAGTAGGGAATAGAAAAAAATATGAGAAAAAGAAAAATGGAAACAAAGTCTTTATAAATAGGGAAGAGTGGAGGGGGTGAAGGGAGGGCAGGGGTATAGGGAAAAATAAGAAACAAGATACATCATGTAAAGGTACACGATCCCAATGATGAATGTAACTGTACTGTATACCTAAAATGTACCAACAAATTTAATGAAAAAAGTATGAAAGAAAACTTAAAAGGCAGAATTAAACGTAAAGTTTCTACATATATAGAAAGAGGTGGGTACAAGGAAGTGAGCAGATATTTAAAGTAAGCATACCTGAAAAATATTCAAAAGGGCAAAAATGTTTAATAACAATTAGGCAGTATAAATGAAACTCCTGCTAACAATGTTAAAGAAAAAATTGAGCTGTGCATGGTAGAGCACACCTGTAATCTCAGTATTAGGGAGGCTAAGGAGGAGGACCACCAGGAGCTCGATTTCAGCCTGGACTGTATAGCAAGATCCTGTCTCAAAAAATAATGGAAAAAGAAAAAAATCACAAGGGCTAACAGAGAATAAAACGCAGACTACATTCAGTGGAATAAGAATCAGAATGTTAGACAAATTCTCAAGAACAATATGTGTCCGAAAGAAATGGAATATCTTGGCCTCTCCCCCGAAGTTAGCAGCAAGGCCCAGGCTGGCTGTGTGACACTTCTTCCCCCAACTTGAGCAAACAGGCCTGCACCACACAACTCCTCCCCCTCATACATACAAGTAGGCCCGCACAGGACATGACCCTTTCTAATGCAAAGACAAGACCATAAACCAACTCTAAACTGGTTCTACATTTTGCTTCCCCTTAGTATGAGGCAGCAGAAATGGAGACAAACCAACCAACTTGATCTTGAACAAGAACAATGCCCAGGGAGAGAAGGGAGCTATCAGACCCCATAAATAACAACATTAAGTCTAACAGTCTACTTGAGCCCCTGTCCTCAAATCTATATTCTGCAGGGGTTGATAGCATTTTTCATTTACCAACAGGAAAAAGGATATACATTTGCTTAGACCAGTGGTGGCAAACCTATGGTATGTGTGCCACAGTGGGCTGTTTGCATCACGAAAGCTGTAAAAGCTCTGCCATCATTGACTTACACAGTAAACACAATCTTGACTAAATAGACAGAGGGGACTTTGGTACAGGGAGGATATCTCGAAAACTCGCAGGCCCTAAATCAAGGCAGAGGAAGCTGTGACTGGCTGGATCCCAAGACTGCAACACTTGGAAAGGAACTATTCCTTCAAAAACACAGGAATTTTTTTCTTGAATCAATTTTTAAAAATTATTTTACCATTTTTTGTTATTTTCATCTTTCCATCATCAGTTTTTTTGAGGGTTTGGGGTGTTTCTTCCAAATACTGGCCTGAATTTTATGTAACTCCATTAGTCTTTCCATGCCTTGTATATAGATGTGCCTCCAAAGCTTCATGTAGTCATATGTGGAGGTTTTCAGAGGTAGCTGGATCTACAGTGTGTGATGCTGGGATTAAGTTTGTGATGCTGGAATTAAGGGTGACCCACTGTGGGTGTGAGTAGCACTGCAAATAGGGCAAGTAGCCTGTATGAAATATAATGGCTTGGTGATTGTTGTTGCTACTGCTGCTGCTGCTCTGCCAAGAACTATTTCTCCTCTGCAATGAACACCTGCATGCCACCCTGCCTTGGTGCCAGCCAACTATGGACTGAAACCTCTATAAACTGTAAGCTGAAATAAATTCTTCCTCCTTTAACTTTGAGTTTTTAATACCTTGTCTTAGAAATAAGAAAAATAACTAAGATAACCCCCAATCTCTCCTGTCCAGTAGTAGAGCTCTCCTTAAATGAACACTTCTTGTCCAGGTAAGCTACTCATAGTGCACTGGCAACACAGCTGTCAGTGATTTTATCCCATGAATTCTTCACCCAAGTCACAAACTCTTGCAGGTGAGGCCTCACAAAGTTTCCATTAAATCAAATGTTAATTGAAGGCTTATGAGACAAGAGTGGCAAAAATAATGACAGTAAAAAATGTACCAATAAACTTTTTTTTTTTGGTACGGGGGATCAAACTCAGGTCCTTGTGCTTGCGAGGCAGGCAGCAGAACCACTGAGCTAAATCCCTGGCCCCCCAATAAACTTAATTTAAAAAGAAGAAGAGAGGAGAGAGGAAGAGGAGGGAAAGGGTTTTTTTTAAATAACAAATGATTATCCACACAAAAGCAAAAAAATTTTCAGTGGCCAAAATTCAGAAAATATTTCTTTATTTCACAAAACTGCACTAGATGAAACTGTTACAATACAGGATTTACTGAATTGTGAAGATTCATATTAGATGCAACCATGTCTGTTTGTTATCAAGTGCATACATTATTCATGTGCCATGCCATTCAGCAATGTCTAAAGTTCATCTGTTTACATATGTGTTTACCCCTTGTCCAAAAGTGCCCACTCAGGTATTTACAAATGCTTGCCATTTATGTTATCATTATTCTAAGAAGTAATGTCAATATTCATATATTCATTTATATTTAATTATATATTAATATTATTACTAATAATTTAATATATCTGTTGTCTGTTGCAATGGATGTACTAAATGCACCCATCTGGGTGATGATTTTAACTGGAGTCCATTTTCAGGGAGGAATTACATAGCATCTTGAAAAATCATGATGGGGCTTCTTTTCTAGTTAGGTTTTATTTTAAGAAAAGTACAGTATAGATAAATGAGGCATATAGAACTCCAAATAGCCACAATCAGGTCGTGGTATTTAGTTCATTGCTTCCAGCGCCTGCCTCGCAAGCACAAGAACCCAGTTTTGATCTCTGGTACCCCCAAAAAAGCCACAATCAGAAAAGAATCTCTCCACAACACATCAAAGTCAAAATCTCAGGAGCTCAACAAAAGAACAAAATCATAAAAGAGTTTGGAGAAAAGCAATCACTTATAAAGGTAAGCCATTAGGATTAGAGTAGACTTCTCAAAACAAATATTAATGGCCAGGAGAACTTGCAATGAAGTGTTTCAAGCCCTAAAAGAAAATAATCTCCAACTCAGGCTGATATATCCTGCAAAATGATTTTCAAAATTAATAGAGAAATGAGATATTTTTTGTGAGAAAGACCACCTAAAAAATTATGACCAGCACTCCAAAATTTCTGAAGGATATCCTAGGAAGAAACAATGAAGCTAACAACGCAAAAGATCTAATGAATAAATACATCAGCTATGGTGAACAGTTAAATAGAAGGGGAAGTTAGTAAATTAGCAACAGGAAAATAATGCAATAACAGGAATAAGTTAATGCCTATCAGTAATAATTCCCTGTGAGAATGGTCTCAGTTCTCTATCAAAAAACACAGACTGGCAGAATGGATCAAGAAAGAAAATCTAACAGTATCCTGTATACAAAACCACATTTAACACTAAAAGAAACTCACAGAATAAAAACCAAAGGATGGAAAATATATTCCATGCAATAGGAACATCCTCAAAAGGCTGAAGTGGCTATTCTTTACGGAGAGAAAGTGGACTTCAAATCAAAATTAATCAGAAGAGGCAAAGAAGGTCACTATATGTTGGTTAAGGGAACATTCCAAGAGGAAGTGGAGAGAGATGTTTTTCAAATGAGGAGGGGAACATAAGATGGGGGGGGAGAAGAGGCGTTATGTACATGTACCAAATCCACAAAGGAATGTAAATATTATGTACTGCAAAGAAGTACTAATAATTTTTTTAATTGTAAAAAGGAAAACAGTGACACAAGCTTTCACTGACCTCCTTCTTTTATCAACCTGCAATTCAGGACAGTGCTGTGAGTTCAAAGAGCAAGCTTTAGAGTCAGACACATCAGCATTTGGATCCTGCATTAATTATGTTCTAGTCATCTGCTCTTGTTCAATTTACTTAAATATAGCAATTAAAAGCAAAATTTAAAAAGCAAATAATAGCATGGACTTTTGACTGATTTCCTTATTTATCAGCCTGTAATTCAGGACAGTTCTGTGGATCAAAGAGCAAGCTTTAAAGTCACACACATCAGCATTTGGATCCTGCATTAATTATGTTCTAGTCATCTGCTCTTGTTCAATTTACTTCAATCTTCCAACTACATTTTCCTCATCAGTAAAGTGACAAACTAATAATTGGTAATAAATTTTAGATCTACATTTTAAACAGTAAAGAAAACAATTCATAGTATAGTTAAAGGGAAAACATATATTTAGTGTAATGAGAAAATAACAGTGTGTTGTTAAAAGTAGAGTTGAAAAGGATGATAAGAACACTGAATATAAATGAGAAGAGGGAAAGGACTCTAGATTGGTGGGCAGTCCTGAGGAGTAACCACACTAGTTGGAAGTGTATCAATACTGGGTGGTGTTAAGGGAAGAAAATCTGGGCAAGTCATTAAAGTTTGAGCATGCAGATCAAGAGCCCTAACCACATTTCAGAGGGAAAAATCAATGAAAGAGCAACTTTACCACATTAAATTTAGCTCAAGTTTATGATAATCAGGGATCTAGAAAAATCCCCATTGAACCCGCAGCAAGTCATATAAAAGCAACAGCCACAGATCACTCTAATATCATTAGGATGTTTTACCACGGCAAAGAACAAACAATTCACTCCAGTTACCTTAAACAATGAAGAAAGTATTATCACGAATAATAAAAAGTTCAGAAGTTGGTAATGATTCAGATTTTGTTTTTCAAGTACCATGCAGAACTAGGTTCCTGTAATCTTTCCCCTCTGCTCTCCATAATGTCCGCGTGGTGCCAAGACTGCCTCCCTTCTGGTTTGCAGTGTGACTGCCAGTAGTAATACTAACAACACTTCATCTTCAGCAGGGATTAAGGCACTCCTTCAATAGCCCCCTTTTTTGAACTAAAATTATTTTGAGAAGAATGTACTTTTAGATTAAGAAAGAATACAGAAATAACTTGTATGCTCTTTGTCTAATTTATCCCAATAGCAATATCTCACAAAATTATTGTACGATATCAAAGCCAGGATGTTTGCACGGATGTGGTCTACTGATCTTGTACAGATCTCCCCATTCTTAACTCCACGTGTGCTGTATGTCTCTGTGTATTGTGTGTCTCTGCTACTTGTGTTTAGTTCGATTCAGTCTTTTCACATTGTACAGGATCATGTATCCATCACTAAAGTGAAAATGCAAACTATTCCTAACCCAAAAAGTATCTCACTTGTTATGTTATACTCCTTTCCATGGCCCTGTCCCATACTCCACAGATAAACCCTAGCAAGATCATTTTGTCATTTCAAGAAGGGTAAGCACGTGAAATCATACAGCATGAGCTCTTTTGAAAATAATTTTATTTTCATTGCACATAAAATGCTTGACATAAATCCAAGCTGTTATGTGCATCAATATAGTTCATGCCATTTTTATTTCTGAATAGTATTCCATGGTGTGAATATTAGCACTGTTTACATTTTGTTCACCTTTGTAGAGCTAAAATTTTGCATTTTGACTTCTTTTTCAATGTTAAGCTTATTTTGCATTCCAAATTAAAGTGTACTTGCTTATTGTGTATTATGCATTTCATATAACATCGGATTCAATTTAATAACATATTTCCAAGAACTTCTGAATCACTGCCAATAAGTGGTAATTATCTGTAGTGTTGTTTTCTTTTAATGTCTTTGTTAATTATATCGTCAGGGTAATTCCGGCATCATAAAATGAACTAGTATATGTTCTTTCCCCCTTTTCTCATAATATTTAGATATTATAGGCATTATGTTATGCTGTATGTTGACTGGATTCATTATGGTTTAAACCTAAAATGTCCAGTAATGTCATATGCTTGTAAGGTGATTGGATCATGAGGGAGCTAAACTCACCAGTGGACCGACCGACCGTTGAGTACAGTAGTGGAACATGCTGTTAGGAGGTGGGATCTGTTGGGGGTGGGTCGCTGGTGCCATGACCCAGAAGGGCATATCCCTGTCCTTAGCGCCTCCCTCTTCTCTCCGCTTCCTGGCTACCATGGGCTGAACAGCTTCCTCCTCCATGTCCTTTCACTATGCCATTTCTGCCTCAAAGACAGCCAACCATGGACCAAAAACCATAAACCAAAATAATTCCCTCCTTCTTCCCATTGTAAGTGTTGGATATTTTATCCCAGCGACAGAAGAGTGATTGATGTAGAATTCATCAATAGAATTCCACGCAAAGTATTGCGAGCTTCCTAAGAATTATTCAACAGAAGATGTTCATAGTTTTCACTAGTTTTTTTTCCACAGGATTTGTTCCTTGCTCCCCAAATTTGAAGAATCACCATTTATTGATTTGTATGTACCAAGTGACCAGTGTTGTCAGTTCTTGTCTTGCTTACCTCACGGACAGAGTGGAAGAAACACACTGTGATAAAGGAGTTGTTTAACACAGTCCTTATCTTTACCTACACCTCTAACTGTTCTGAAAGTTGCTTTTTAATATTCCCGAGTCAGTCATAATATTGGTTTACTGGAATGGGTTGTAAAGTCCTAAAACAAATTCTCCCCCATGATTGTGGGACTTAGGGTCAACCATGAATTCAAACCCTTCTGCTTTCTGGGAAAATGTTATGTTTTGTTACCTATCATAGGTATTGAGGAAAAGAAAAATCATCCCCATATGAGCAAGAACAATTTGTACTGGCGATAGGGTGCTGTGTTGATGGGACGCTGTCCAAGGGGAGGATGTTGATAGCTGTCAGCTGATTGTAAAAAGATTTAAATCGTTTTTCTGGGATCATGATACAACATCTCTCCCAATGCTCCCTTCAAATTACCTCTCACCTGCCTCCTGTGAGAGGCTTTGGTATATTTAGAAAGCTGAGGGGTAAGGAGAGGTATGTGCTTTTTGTCTCAATTCTCATATATAATGGTCTCTCTCAGGGTAAGAGTCAACGTGTGTGTGCGTGTGTATGGGGGGTGGTGTGTGTGTGTGTGTGTGTGTGTACCACAGTGTCCATCAGTGATAGTCCTGTTCACAGGGATAAGTAAAATGACATTCTCTCTGGTAAATCCCAGACTCCTAGCAACCCTAACAATCTCTACTCCACCTGAGGTTGCGGCCTGTGAGAATAAGCACATATGATGAAGCAAAGATGAGCAAGCGTGTAAGCCTTTATTAAGCAACAAACAACAGAAAAACAGAAAAATGGAGGAAAATATGATTGTGGAGGTGTCTTCATATCCATTAATGGGTCTGTGTTTGCAGCATGGGTGATCTTAAGCCGTGGAATTAGCTCCTACAAAGGAAGTCAGAAGGTCAGCTTGTCCTGGGTGAACCTTGGAATTAGACCTGGGCATTCGGGAAGTGAAGAAAACTCCGAGGAGAGAAATCAGAGGGTTTGATATTGGAGAATAGCTCTTACCTAAAGTATCTTGTGAAAAAACGTTGAAATCTCCTGAACGGGGTCTTCCAAGTCTCACGGAGAACAGGGTGCCTTGGCAAGCCATTGTCTTCAACTTGGTTCTGCATGATGTCAGTCAAGGAAACAAAGGCCAAATGTTCCTCATTTTGATTGTTGGTGGCCTGCGGAAAAAAAGATACTCTTGTCACTTCATTCTAATAGTCCCTATCAGGTCAGTCGTGTGTTTCTTCATTCATCAAGTGGGAAGCACTCTCAGGACCCTTCCTTCGAAATGCTCTAGTGTGTGTGAGGGGCCTAGTACACAGTTTCCAAATTAAGGTAGGAATATCCGTTCCCTTCCTACCTCTCTGCCATCACCATCGGGTCCTTCAGCTTCCCCTCTGTTTGAACCTGGCTTACTTTACTATGAACGAATTGTTACAAAAAACAATCTAGACAGTATGGTACTTGTTCTCAATGAGTCTAGTCTTATAAACAATAACCCAATTACTACATTCCACATCATTCTATTTCAAAGCTTTAAACAGTAAAAGTCTTTTCAGCATTTCCATTAGCTCAGAAAAAGAAACAGAAACGGCAGTTTCTCTGTCTATTATTAAAATAATATTTTTGGTTCCGGGGATCGAACTCAGGACCTTGAGCTTGAGAGTCAGGCGGCGGAAGCACGGAGCTAAATCCCCAGCCCCCCAGAATGCTTTTGGTCATTGTGGTGTCTGTGCTAGCAAACTGAGTAATATGATGATAAAATGTCACTGTTAGGGATCATTTAGGTAGGCATCCCAGATCTCTTCAAGGGATCTAAGATGTCAACGACAGACAGCCCTTTTTGTCATTTGTCAACAAATACTTATTGTACTCTTACCATGTGGCAATCTGTCGCTTTGAGAGCCAAAAGTCTGTTTTCTATTGTACTAAATTAAATGGTTTAGGGAGTTAGGGAGGCTGAACAAATTTTGCAGGTAACTGAGTTTTTTCTTTTATTGATTGCCTATTCTCGATGTCTTGACTTTCTAGGCAGTAATCATTATCACCCCTCCCCACTCATTTGTACCATGCTACATATGCAAGATCTCTCTCTAAACCTTTCACTCTTTGACCTTGTCTGGTTCAGTGGCTACTCTCTGATCCTCCTCCAGTGTCTGCTGGAGAGTAACCACACCTGCCTTGCCAATCTCGGCCTCTCCAACTGCTGTCCTGTAACCATGCCACTGCCTGTAACCATGCCATTCCCTTCAGTCCACACAAAGAATCTCCACAATTTAAAACACATATTCAGGGGTGAAGGGGGAGAAGAGCGGGCAGGGATTTGGGGAAAAAGCAAGAGCCAAGATATATCACGTAAAGGTCCAAGATCCCAATGATGAATGTAACTGTATTGTTTGTTTTAAATGTACCAATAAACTTAATGAAAAAAAAAAACCACATTCAGCTGGATAAGAAAGGTCACCTTGTGTTAAAACAATGACATGCCATTTTCCTCCCACAAAATATGTTGAAAGGAGAAAATGCAGACCTATTCTGCTTGGCTTTTTCCCTCGTCCACTGTTACGACAAGTATACCACTTCAAATTGCAGGTCATACAATGTGAAAGGAAAAAAATGCCACGAATAAAAACAAAAAAACACCACATCCTAAGTTAAAAGACAAAAACCTCAGTTTACTCATTGTAGTCTTCCACTCCTCCTTTAACTTTATACCTTGGCGTTCCATGAATTACGCGGAAATCCTCTTGCTCTACCTCCTGAAATACAAGATAATAATTAAGTCATCCCCACTTGTATTTATTTCTATGTGCCTTTTTGTCTCCCAATTTTCTTTCCTATATTGTATTTCAGCTCTAACAAGTCAAGAAAATGAAGAGGAATAGAATGCTTTCACCAGAAGATTGCAGCCAAATTCAAGGGATGAGAGTTTTCAGGGCACAGTTGATCACAAACTATACATGTTAGATAAAGCAATATCACACCATCTAGATCGTGCAACTACTACAGAAAGAATTAGGAGACCATCCTCACAATACTATAGGTAAATGTGTATTCCTCTTGGCACAAAGCCTGTTAATGGAAACAAAACACAAGAAACAGTAGCAAAGTCATGCATGCGTTTGTGAAATGATAAATAATACACTTTCAATCACTGAGGAGATCAGGTTTTATTTCAGTGAGTGGCTTTATAATAACCACTTAACTGTTTGGGGAGAATCAGGGTGACTTTTAAAAGTCACATTATGCATCTGAGAATGTATCATGGTCAAGATATTGCTTGATAGTTATACTGTCCCTTTTTTATAGTTGCGTGGCAGAAAAAAGAAAGCATACTAACTTCTTAACAGCGATTTGTTTTTGGCATAGGTCGAGGAGGGCAAATAGATGATTTGTGCATTCCTATTAAAATTTTTGATACTTTTCTAATAAACAGGAAAAATTTAATTTGCACACCTCTGATAGATGAGGTAAGGTGGTTTTCATTTTAAGCACATTTTACACGTTCATAAAGAATCACTATCCTTGGTTCTTGGTCCACTCAACCATACACATTAAGGAAAAACAATAAGTAAATAAAAATCTCTAAGTTAAGCCTTTCAGTAATCCAACTATTACTCTTCTCTTCTGTTGGCTCACTGTCATTCAATAGTAGGTGTATGCTTTTTGTACACTAACCCTTTATGCATGGAGACTACAGGTAGGTATGGTATCAGATAAAACCTCATTTATGAGCTTCTTGGAAAATAAAATCATTTACTTGCCTTCTTCCTATCAAGTCAAGACTCCTATATAAAAATGCTATGTATTACAGTTGTTAGAAGAGAAGAACATGCTTCAGAAATCATGAGAATACTGTACATAGAAAGATGGCAGCTGAAACAGTATTTGCAATTTCCAGCCAAAGACCATCCTCTCAAGGAACAACCGCTAGCAATTAGGTACCTGGGACCACCTTGAATGAGAGATGGGTCTTTACCTGAAGCCTCTTGTCTTATCTAGGGTCTGGGCTCTCTGGCAGTGATTTCCTACCAATGCGTCCACTGTTTCTAGTCATGGCGATTAGTAGGTACAACCAGTTAACCCTTTCCTGATCTCCTGCATGGGTCTGAGAGAAACTGAGAGCAAAATTCATGAAATCAGTGTTCTTCTAAAGTGAAACTGTCGCCTCCTTCCCTAGGAGGTGTACCGTGTCTGTGACACCTCCCATCTGTTGTGGCCCCTTGACAGGATTTGGATATTAGAGGGAACATTTCAGAAGTGTCAGCTGATGCCTATGCTGGTTGTATCTCTCTGTGTGAACCCTGCAAAGACGTGAAAATGTTTCAGGATAAGATTCGGTGTATATTAGTTTGGTCAATGAGCCCAAAATAGCCACTGATTTACCCCAAGGCTTCTTAGAAGGTCAGGCGGGGCTCACCAGTTGGCAAAACAGAATCGTCAAAACAGAGATCCCTGCATATAGTGTGTTACACACCTGTGACTTCTGCAGCAGCTGAGACGGTTGGATAGCGTGGCCTGGTCTAGTTTACTTTCAGAGTTCTGAATTTCACCTCATTTCTGTGCCTTATGTTTCACTTCTGCCCTTCTCTAAGCTCAACACACCCAAATCCACAGCTTCCATAAACAAATATGTTCCAAACATCCCATGTTCTGCTGTGTTCAAACAAGAACGTGTGTGGCTGAGTGGGTCGTGGAATGGACCTGTTAGGTATAACAATTCTGCTATTTTCATACTTACCCCACACCCTTCCCCTCAGAGATAACCGATGCTTCCACATTTTCAACATTTCTGAGGTACTCTGATTCCAATCTGCCTGCTTCTTATTGGCTGTAGAAGATTATTGCATCATAATGGGACTTCTGAAGGAGACAGAGCAGTGAATGTCATTAGATGTGGGTCCCAATGGTAGACTTATGCTAGTATTAAAATCTTGATTTAGTTTCGTTCTTTTCCCTGGCTTCACCTATGATGGAACAATATGTAACCTGCCACATACTTAAAAATGTGAAACATAAAGAGTTTTCATCTAGGAAAGCCTGCTGTGTTTAGAGAAGGGAATGAAATTCAAAGGCATTCACCATCAGTAAGAGATAACACAACAGAGACTAAAGTGGACCAATGGGACACAAGGCTAGTCTCCTTCTCAAATATTTGACTGTTTGGATCCAATAAATATCTGGGTCACAGGATTCCAACTCAAAATCACTTCCCCTTTCATGTTTACTTTACATATTTTGTTAGTTAGCTTCATGGTGCCATAAAACATTACCTGAGATAATTAATTTATGAAGGGAGAAGGTGACGTCTTGAAGCCAAAGACGGACTTGCTTTGGAGAAATTGAGCTTGACCAGCCTTTCCACTTCCTCCCTGCTGTCTCTGGGCAGTAAATTATTTCTTATGTTGGGCATTCACGGCTTTTATTTCTTTCCTGTGCTGGGCCTTCCATCGTGGTCCTGAGCTCATCGATTTTTTCTTATCTATTTCTGTTCTAGAGTCTCTAACCATCTCTTTCTCCTCACCATCTCTGTAGTTATCTGGGAAATTGGTTCTTTTTTTTTAATTTTTCTAGAGCCTCATTCCTCTGTTTTGTTACTTCCTGTGCTATCAATTCAGGGTGTCCAGGGGGTTGATTATCAGACTTTTCTCCATCATTTTCCCCAGAATTTGCCTTTGGTGAGACTGAAGTCTGGGTTTGTGCCTTGCTTAGGTGTCTTCTCATTTCTACTTTTGTCGTTGGTATTGTTTTTGACTTAAATCCTGGGTTGACCCTTCACTATTGCTTATTGTTAACTGTGTTTGTTGCTTTTATTTAGAACCCTTATGGAATGATTGTTTCTCAGAGGTGTCTCCCAAATAGAGTCGGTCGTTAGGCTGAGCTTCTAATGAACCAATCTTGTTTCCTTTATACCAGGGAGGACAACTTCATAGATCAAGCACACACCTTAGCCCAAGTGATACCATCAGCACCAACAATAGCATCAAGCCCAGCTTAGAAAACGACAATTTGCGGTAGTTATTTACCTTTAACCATGTGAATTTAATCAAAGTTGAGGACCAGACCAAAATGTGTTTATAGTGAATAAACTCCTCAAGAAAGAGGAACTCTACCCTTGGGGATAGGGGCTTAGGAGGAGTTGGGAGGGAGTGATAGATAGCAGAAGGATAAGGAGAGGTTAGAAGTGAGGCCAGAGGTCATAAGGAAACCACACAAACTCTAGGAAACTGGTGAAGACAAGAAGAAAAGACAGAATGAAAGAACAAAGACAAGAACAGAGCAGTGTAACAGCAGTAGGGAAGCTAGAAACTGTATTCACTTACCTTTAAAACTAATGACAATTGAGAGAAGGAAAAAGAAGGAAAAGCAAAGAAAAAAGAAATCTGAATTAGGACAGGAAGAGGAACAAACAGGGAGAGAGGTGAAGAACAAGAAGGCAGAGAGAGAAAGCGAGAGAGTGAGAGAGAGCGAGGGAAAGAAAAGAGAAATGGAAGAAAGAAAAAGTAGAAAAAATTAAATTTGAAAAGGGAAGAAAAAATAATTTTAAATGAAAGTTAAAAATAAGAGAAAAACGTAGCTTTGAAAATAAAAAATAAAAATGAAAGGCCTCCTTCAGGGTATGTCTTTGCTGTCACAACAGACAATTGCACAGCAATGTATAGATCAAAATCAATTAGTCTCAGCAAGCCAGCAGCAGTCCCCCGACTTTAGGGCTGATTTCTGGACCCAAGGCCCAAGTTGAGCTCCCTGACCTCCTGCTGGATTGAACTCTGGAAGGTTCTACTATAGGTTCCAGCTGCCCTTCCCCTGAAGATAGTCCAGGTTCCGATGGGAGGTGGTGATCCCTCCAACTTACCAACTAGAGTGTTCTGCTGTGCCTTTATTACAGACTTTCTTCACTTTTCCAGTGGGCTTCAATTTTCATCGAGGAGTTTGAGAGAGGCCTTTTTTCTGTTGTTCACTGCTTTCTATCTTCTGGAGCTCAGAGCAACGTCCTTTATGGTCCCCTGCACCTCTTCGGTGTGAATCCAGGTATCTGTGTGGCTGGCAGCCTGAGGCGGGGGTGGAGGGAGTAGAGGGGTGGGGGTTGTCACCCATCTTGCTGCTGGTGCCCCACTCAGCTCCTTGGTACCCTGGGGCGTTGGTATCTGTGGCCTGCCCAGTTTTTGTAACTATTGCCGCTGATCTCTTCTAATTCAAACATTTGTATCAGTTCCAGTTCACTTTCCATCGAGTCTTCTCCTCAACACTGTCATTTTCTCCTACTTCTCTGTACACCTGCTAAAGTTTGGTTGCATTCCACGACATTTTTACATTTTATGATGAAAGATGGATATCTTTGCATTTTTATGATTTGTCTTGAGCTTTATCCTAGGATGCCACTGTGAGTGTAAATGATTACATCATTCCGGGTCTTCCTTTGAGGATTTTTA
>NW_022900951.1:57346552-57390286 GCF_012274545.1 Fukomys damarensis | reverse complement strand
TGAAAGATGGATATCTTTGCATTTTTATGATTTGTCTTGAGCTTTATCCTAGGATGCCACTGTGAGTGTAAATGATTACATCATTCCGGGTCTTCCTTTGAGGATTTACTAAGTGAGCCCCAAAGCTGTATTTATTCTAGAGATTGTTTTTCTCCACTACATAGGCAAGACCCTTCTCAGGACTTTATACGTGGCCCGCAAAATTATCATATTTTCCATTCTGCATCGTGAGAATAGACACCCTTCTCGGCCTTCTGTGAACACTGGGTACAGGTACCACAAATCCTTTGGGGTGTTTCTTGCCACCCACCTGGCATAGGTTCCCTATATTCTTCCGCTGATCAGGACTATGGAGAGCATTGAATAGCAATGTCTCAGGTGTTCATTTCCGTAGATTGTCATTTTATTAGCTAGCGTTTGTTGAGGACGTTCTTGCACTAATTTGTGCAGAGGGAGTTCATACAATAATCCCATAATAGAGCATTGTTGTTACTATTATTAGTGTCATTTTACAGACGAAGAAACCAAAACACAGAAAATTAACTTGCTTAAGGGCACACACTCACAAAACGAACAGTGAAACTGGAATTTGAACCTAGTGTGATGGCAGAGATTAAATTGAACATGGAAAGCATCACGTGGTAGAATACTTCGCAGCACCACCTGGATGCAAGTTGATGATACAGCTGCAACTCTAATATCTCAGCCTCATGAATCAGCCAGTCAGAATCTTCTGCACATCCCAATGCCTCTCCCAGTCTAGGTCTAAAGAAGTATGAGTGACAAACGGGACAAAGTAAAGTGAAGATCTGCATAACCCTCTAGTTCTCACAAATCGCCTTCATCCTTTCTGTCCCTTGCGACCTAAGAGGGAGTTCATACAATAATCCCATAATAGAGCATTGTTGTTACTATTATTAGTGTCATTTTACAGACGAAGAAACCAAAACACAGAAAATTAACTTGCTTAAGGGCACACACTCACAAAACGAACAGTGAAACTGGAATTTGAACCTAGTGTGATGGCAGAGATTAAATTGAACATGGAAAGCATCACGTGGTAGAATACTTCGCAGCACCACCTGGATGCAAGTTGATGATACAGCTGCAACTCTAATATCTCAGCCTCATGAATCAGCCAGTCAGAATCTTCTGCACATCCCAATGCCTCTCCCAGTCTAGGTCTAAAGAAGTATGAGTGACAAACGGGACAAAGTAAAGTGAAGATCTGCATAACCCTCTAGTTCTCACAAATCGCCTTCATCCTTTCTGTCCCTTGCGACCTCTTTGTTTCTCACGTTTCTGAGGTGGTGCCCAATTTTTCTAAGCGACTCAAGAGCCTCGCACCAATGTTACTGTGCTGTCAGTACCCATGGGCCTATTCTCGCCATTAGTTTCTTGTGCAAGAAGCAAAAACCCCCAAGAGGTGCAAACAGTTTTGTCTGGGACCACCAGGGCTGACCTCACTGGAATGCTGAAGAAGCTCTTCTCCTAAGCGATTATATGCCCCCAGAAAATGTGCTCACGTTCTGCTCCCACTTCTCACGTCCAGGAAGCTGCCTCTCCTGAGGCGTGTTGTCTGCTTTGGTTTTTCTCTTATTATTTCGTACCATCTCCACAACCAAGTAGAATAACCTGTAAGATTCTTGGGAGGTTACATCTTCCCCGTTCCCTGCCTGGAATGACATATTGGCTCTCCCAACCATTTGAGAAAATCACTCTGGTAAATTCTTCAGTTTGGGTTTTCAGAGAAACTCCAAATAGGAATGATCTTTGTATGTGGCATTTTCCCAGAACACATCAGGAACGGTAGAGAAGCAGGAACGCAAGCCAGGGTGTGTGTCTGCACGTCTGTAAAATATTGCTGTTTGGCCTGGCCATCTCTTTTGCTGGGGGCAGAATCTCCATTTTTCACTGATTTGCTTTTAAACCCAAATGATGGGCTCTGCGGTGCCCATTTGCCTTCGACTGTGTGGCTCTCGGCACCTGCCAGAAGACTGCTGCACCAGCACAGACCAATTTTAACCAGTTTTCCCTGTGACTTGATACCAGCAGATGGCACTAAGCCTCATGTCTCTGCTAGTCTCCAGTACTGCCGCTGATGCAGGAAGTCTGGCTATTTTCCCCTCCTTTCTTGTCCATCCTTAGCCCGTTCAACTCTTCTTGAATAAGATCTGCCTTCTGTTTCATGCTTTCACAGCTCTCCCCTGTATCTTCACCTTTTTGCCAGTGCCCACTCCAGCTCTGGGTCTTAACTGGAGATGGCTAGATACCATTCCCTATTTTTGCCAAGTTCACCTAAAGACCACTGCCCTGCAGCATATTCTGATCGAGAATTCTCTGGTGGTCATACCCCATGTACCCTCCGGACCTAGGGACAGAGATAGCATCCTCTTAGCCAGATTAACATACCAGAGCAGTTGAGTGCTCCAGGTCTACAGTGTCAGATTTGTGTTCCGATTCTGATGTTTCCGCTTACTCTCTGTTGGACCTGGGCAAGTGAATTCACCTAACTCTGTGTCCTCGCTTATAAATGGGGATAGTAAACCTGATCTACTACGGTGCTTGAGAGGATCAAGCTCAAGCGAGGTAACATGCGATGTCTAACATTTGGTGCTACCTACCAGACAGGAACCCTCTACAAGTCACGTTACTACTATCATTGTTGTTCCTTCCAGATGACGACTTCTCCACCCAACTGGAAAATCTTCTCCTCCACTGAGGCACATCCTTCCAGACCACTACCAAGCGTCTCGACAGAGCAGTAGCAAGGAACTGTACTAAAATGTGGAAGAGAGAATGTGGCTAGAGGGAAAAGGAGTGTCTCAGTTTCCCTCTGCTTGAGAGTCACCATGTGGTACGACTGGAAAGGCGAGACTACCCATGTGGGAAGAAAAGCTGCGCTTCCAAGAGGAGACTCACTTAACAAGACATCTGCTGAAAAATAGTAAGAGAAGCCGTGAGCGCATATATGACAAACAAGGGAAAGAAAGAGGTGAGGGGCAGAGATTGGATGAATAGAAGTACAGACTGCTGTCAAAATAGAATATGGCTTTAGCAGGCATCTGGTGCCTGGGAGCCCACAGGAGCTAATTCAATGGGCAAGGACAAGTGAGGATGCACTTGGGCCAAGGAACAGAGCAGAAGACCAGAGTGGCTTCTTTTCCCATCCCTCCTACCCTTCCCTTCTATTTTCTCCCTTTCCTCTTCCCTTTCTCCTTCCTTGATACTTATCCGTCCATCCCACTATCCATTCTTCCACTCTTTTGGCTGCCTGTCAGACGTTCGTTCACTCACCACTGGTACTGGGGGCCAAAACAAATTAGTAAGCCCCAGTGTCTGTCCTGAAGAACATGAGAGCCCGAGGGACAGGGGAGACTAGGGAACCAGGAAACGGATGTTTATGTCAGTGCCCTCCAGCCGGCAATCACCAGGAACACATCTGTGTTTCAACAAAGTTGGCTGTGTTTCTCTTTGTAAAGAGGGAGGATGCACCCCATGGGGAACTGTGGAGACAGTAGCAGGGTGTTAGAAAGGACTTACAGGATTTGGGCAAAGTCAGACTTCACTTCAGCGTGGACGCTGAGAAGGACTAGGGGCCATCCTGTGTCTGAGTATGGTGGTATATCCGATCTAGAATGAAGGAAGAATAACACAAGCCTAGAGCTGTAAGTGCAAAAGAATCAGTAAACAACGATGGTAGCTGGGAGGAGGGGATGTTGTGTATTTCAGTTGTTTTGCACAGTGACATTAGGAAGCAGTCATGTCTCTTATGTCTCACATCTTCACGGTGGTAGAATGACCTTGTCTGATGTTACAATTCTGTGAGTTTGTTCAGTTTCAGTAGGAAAGCACAACCCCCTAACTTCAAGTATCCAGGCAGCTGCTAGCCAAAGCAAGAACTGGCAGGAAGTGTAAGGCGTGTTCCAGAAAACAGAGATCCGTGTTCTCGTTCTTGGTCCCTGCTATCAGCTGCGGAAAGGTTAAATTAGGGTTTTCACCATTGCTGGGATTGTGCTAATCGAGATCAGGAGGGTTTTCAGAGAACATGGGCTGTGGTTGGACTAGCATTAATCTCTCCTGTTCTTTCTGGTGTAGGATGAGCTGTTGAGTCACTTGGTGTGAAAATGGCCATGCAGCTGCATTTTAGATTCTAGATAGGATATCCTGGCAAACTGCAATACAAGCCAAGGATAGAAATGGAAAGATTGTGAGCCCTAGTCACAGACCTCCAAGCCAGGAGGTCCATGTTATAAAGCCTAAAGTGGGGAAAGTATGTCTCAAAATGCAACTGGGCCAGCCTTAGAATTCCAGGTGATTTTCCTTCCTGTTCTTTTTATCAGTGCACATTTGCGGTACACAATGATCACATTCATCGTACGGAATTGGTACAGACTTTTCATTTCCTTCTAGCCTACCACAGACTGTTTCCCTTGCTCTGTGATCTTTATGTACATATATCAAGAAGTGTTTACTACAGCATGAACTCTCTAACTAAGAAGATGGCTAAGAAGTAGTCAGGGTCTATGTACTTGTCTATGTCAGCTCCAGCTAATGGATTTAGAGGAGGTTTTAGGCTTCTACAGCTGACATCGTGTCCTTTACAGGTTATGGTAGGCTCAGAGAAATGTTGGAGACCACGCTCTCCGCTTGTGTCATTGCAACTGTGGGAAGGAAATAAGAGGGAGTCAGTTGTGTGTCCTGGAAATATGCCCCAGGCAGCCATAATCAGCACTTTTTCAAAGCTCCTGGGATTTCTGCCCACTCCAGCCCATCCTGCCACTGGCAAAAACAGTAGATTGAACTATCTGAAAGTCGCTGTCAGTCTGGAATTCTCAGGCTACGAGGAGGAGGAGAAGGGTCAGCTTGACATCCAAGTGACAACTATTGCAGTGGGATGAAGACTCCACTGGGCTATGAGTATCCCACAGCACAGAAGGCCCAAGCTAATATTTCATGTCTGCAGGTGGCAAATGCCTTGAGGGGAGCCAAAGTTATTTCGTGCAAAAGAGTTTCCATGTCTCTGAATGCGACAAATATTTATTCCCATGCTTCAGGCTCTAGATCATTCCGATAAGGCTGTAATGATCTACAATGCACGGGCAGCCGCAAAAGTCATCACATAGCCAAGGCAGTCCTGAGCAAAATGGAACACAGAGCCACGGAGCAAAAGCAACGTGGTGCAGCCGTCAAATCAGACGAGCCCATAGAGCACAGGAACAGAGGGGAGGATGCATTCCACTATCGCTATCTGACTCTTGACAGAGGTGCCAAAACCATATGTGGGAGAAAAGACAGCCTCTTTAACTCATGGCGCTGGAAAAACTAAATACCCATGTGTAGAAGATTGAAACTATAGCCTCATCTCTGACTTTCTATGGAAACCAATGCAAAACGGAGTTGAAAAATCAATTCAAAGACGTAAATGTAATACCTGAAAATTAGAAAGTGTGGGAAAAACTTTAAGACCTAGGCATAAGCAGTGACTTCCTGACGAGGACTCCAAAGCCTCGGGCGATAATAGCAAGAATCAACAAACCGGATCACATCAAATAGAAAAACACTTCTGCACAGGGAGGGAAGGAAACAATCACCAGAGTGAAGAGTCATTCTGTAGAACAGAAGAGCAATTTTTTGCCAGCCACCTTTCAAGCAGAGAGTTAAAAGAGAAAAGGTAAAGAACTCAAAAAGTAGCATCAAAAACCAAATAACTCAACCGGTAATGGGCCAGTCAACTGAACAGACACTTCTCAAAAGAAGAAGTACCAGTGTCAAACAAGTATAAGAAACATGTTCAACCTCTGTAGCCATTAGGGAATGTGAACCAAAGCCACACTGAATTTCCATCTTGCCCCATTCAGAAAGACTGTCGTCAAACATACACAAGGCAATATGTGCTTTGCCTTCTTATGTCATATTATCAGTAATAGATTTTCACACTTTCAGTTTCTCACTTGTACCAATAAAATTAATTTTTTAAAAACGGCAATAAATGCTGGTGAGGACGTGCGGGAAAATGACCCCTCCTACACTGGATGATGACAATGTAAATTAGGACAGCCGCTCTGGAAATCAATGTGGAGGTTCCTCAAAAGTCTCAAAATAGGACTAACACTGGTTCTCTTTCCTACTAGTCAAGGTCCAGCTATACTACTTCGTGATATATACCCAAAGGAATTAAAGTCAGCATAGCACAGGGATACCTGCATCCTCATGTTTACTGTGGCACACTATGTAATAGTCAAGACGAGGAACCACCACACTAAGTGCCCATCAACAGGTGAATCCATAAACAAAATGTGCTATATATTCAAGCTACAGTATTATTCAGCCATCCAAAAGAGCAAAATTTGGTCACTTGCAGAGAAACAGGTGAATCTGGAGATCATCACGCTGAGTGAAATAAGCTGGACTCTTGAGGACAAATACCACATGTTCTCCCTAATTTGCAGAACCTTAAAAAGGATGACAAGAGAGTGGAAGAGGGACTATTATTAGACAAGACCAAGGAAAGGAGAGGGACTGAGGGGTTTGAGGGTGGGCAACAAGGACCATAAATGTGATGAAAATACATTGTACACACCGAACACCTCAAAAACATATGAAACTGGGAATGGCGTGGAGCTGAGGAGGGTGGGAATGATTAAGTTTGTGCAAGTACAAATCTGCCAGAATGAAACCCATTAGTCTGTCTAACAAAGAGGCACTAATAAAAATGGAAAAAGATAAGAAAAAAACCCTAAAATTGAAGTAAGGAGGGGTAGGTACATCTTCATTAAGTCAATTAAAATATACTTGATATCTAGAAAAAAATGCTCAACAACTGTAGCCATTAGGGATGTCAAAATTACACTGAGATTCCATCTCACCCTAGTCAAAATGGCTATCCTCATGGAATATACGTACATATATACACACACACACACGTGTGTGTGTGTGTGTGTGTGTGTGTGTGTGTGTGTGTGTATGAATGCAGCATGAGGAGGTTGGGGGGAACCCTCATACAGATGTAAACTATGGGTATAACCGCTATGGAAATCAGTATGTCTGTTCCTCAACACACTAAAAATAAATCTATCTTTTGATCCAGCTGTACCACTCCTAAGCAAATACCTGAAGGAATTAAAGTCAGTATGCTGTAGAGATGTCTGTATGCCTGCAAAATATTGCTGCAAAATTCACAATATCTAGGCTCTAAATGAGGCACAGATGACCATCAATTGATAACTGGGTAATGAAAATATGATGTATACACACAGCAGAATACTACTCAGCCATAAAGAAAAATTAAATCATATCATATCAGAAAAACAAGTGGAGCTAGAGACGATCACATTAAGAGAAGTAAACCAGATTCAGACGGGCATCACATTTCCTCTCCTATGTGGACTCTCGAAGAAAAAAACTAAGAACAACTCAACATGGCAGTAGAAAGGAGACGATCACCGAAAAATTGTATCTGGGAGACATAGGAGAGGAGGGCTGGAAGGAGGATAGGGTGACAAACATGACCAAAGTACGTCATTTACATGCGTAAATAGGTCACCATGAAACCCAATATTCTGTGCCAATTAATATGCAGCAATAAAAAAGAGAAAAGATTGGAAGGGCCTCAGCAGAAGCCTTTTCTGTGAGAAGTCAAGGAGCATTTTCAAGGCCAAAGATAGGGGAGGAAAAGACAGATACAGGAATGAGCTTGTAAAAGAAAACTTCCAAACTGTTTCAAGAAACGGCTGTTTAATTTTGTCCGGTAAGGAAAGAGAAGAGTTTTACATCCAATCATCAGCTACATGACGATAATAGAAATAGCCTGGCACAAGAGTACAAAAGACTTTTACTTTGTTCTTAAGTAGCAGAAAGAAACCATAATGGGCACAAAACCAAACCAAACCAAACCAAAAAACCAACATATCAAAAACCATAGATTGCAGTGTTACCCTCAAGTATTCTAGAGGGTGACAAAATTGAATAAGCAAGACCAGGTAGGATGGTAAGGGGTGGGAGAAAAAGTGCTGAAAAATCAGAGTAGTGATCTTGTTCCTTAATTTGGGCAGGCAGAAGTCATACACTTGTGAAGTAGGCTTCTGTTATAAAGTGCTAGGCCGGCAGAAAATGTCCGTTTCTGACATCACTTGCTCCTGAAAAATTCCTAAGACTCCTCAGTTTGAGGTTTCCTAATGGAATAGGCATCGAGCAGTTAGGACAAAATGATGTCGTCTTTCTACATGGAAAATATGATGCCACACACCAATATCTCACTGTTTTATTCTCGTGACAGTTATCAGGGTACCTGAGAAGGTCTTTGTCTTTGCAGTTCGAGGCAGTTTTTCTCTCGTGTCTTTTGCAACAGACTAAATGGGCATGCTGCAGGCTACGCAGCAATTGCTTAACTTCAAATCTGGGCACGAAGCCTGTGCTCGGTGACATATCCGGAATCATTCCATGATGCATCATGACAGACACATTAGCCTGTGGTATGGTAGAAGCTAGGATTGGAAGTATTGTCCAAAGGCACAGGGCAATGATATAACTTGTGGTCCCTGGGGAGGGGTGAACTTACTGCTGTCATGCCAGTAGCAAATGTCTGCTTGCTGGAAGTTTGAGGATTTCTGAGTGCTTTGGTAATCAGAGTTGAGAAATCCTATTAGGTCTCTTGATTTTTCTTTAGTCTGTGGACGAGGAGGCCAGTGGAGTTCTGAGTAAACTGCGAAGCAGTTGCCAGTGAAATATGTGGCCATGTTAATGGAGAGACAAGTTGCGATTCTTCAATTTTGGAGCAGAAAATAAAGTAAGTTTAAAAGTCAAGTCAGCCATAGCTGCCCAGCTAAGAGAGCACACCTGTGTTAAGAATGAAGACCAGTACCCACAACATTTTCATGGGTTGGATCTGGAAGCAAGCCGTTGTGCAAAAATCTGCTTGGAGGTGTTCGAAGGGGGCCTTCAGTGGTTCGGTTCTGGTCCGTGTCTTAGCTTTATAGTCTTGCCAGGATTAGGACATTGGTAGGTAGGAAGCGCACTGGAAATAGGCTTGGCAGTATCACTGAAATCATTCAACCAATGTCAGTTCAGTGTATCTCTGCTACCGGGAGATACATCACGAAGCATTTTCATTTCAAGAAACGGCTGTTTAATTTTGTCCGGTAAGGAAAGAGAAGAGTTTTACATCCAATCATCAGCTACATGACGATAATAGAAATAGCCTGGCACAAGAGTACAAAAGACTTTTACTTTGTTCTTAAGTAGCAGAAAGAAACCATAATGGGCACAAAACCAAACCAAACCAAACCAAAAAACCAACATATCAAAAACCATAGATTGCAGTGTTACCCTCAAGTATTCTAGAGGGTGACAAAATTGAATAAGCAAGACCAGGTAGGATGGTAAGGGGTGGGAGAAAAAGTGCTGAAAAATCAGAGTAGTGATCTTGTTCCTTAATTTGGGCAGGCAGAAGTCATACACTTGTGAAGTAGGCTTCTGTTATAAAGTGCTAGGCCGGCAGAAAATGTCCGTTTCTGACATCACTTGCTCCTGAAAAATTCCTAAGACTCCTCAGTTTGAGGTTTCCTAATGGAATAGGCATCGAGCAGTTAGGACAAAATGATGTCGTCTTTCTACATGGAAAATATGATGCCACACACCAATATCTCACTGTTTTATTCTCGTGACAGTTATCAGGGTACCTGAGAAGGTCTTTGTCTTTGCAGTTCGAGGCAGTTTTTCTCTCGTGTCTTTTGCAACAGACTAAATGGGCATGCTGCAGGCTACGCAGCAATTGCTTAACTTCAAATCTGGGCACGAAGCCTGTGCTCGGTGACATATCCGGAATCATTCCATGATGCATCATGACAGACACATTAGCCTGTGGTATGGTAGAAGCTAGGATTGGAAGTATTGTCCAAAGGCACAGGGCAATGATATAACTTGTGGTCCCTGGGGAGGGGTGAACTTACTGCTGTCATGCCAGTAGCAAATGTCTGCTTGCTGGAAGTTTGAGGATTTCTGAGTGCTTTGGTAATCAGAGTTGAGAAATCCTATTAGGTCTCTTGATTTTTCTTTAGTCTGTGGACGAGGAGGCCAGTGGAGTTCTGAGTAAACTGCGAAGCAGTTGCCAGTGAAATATGTGGCCATGTTAATGGAGAGACAAGTTGCGATTCTTCAATTTTGGAGCAGAAAATAAAGTAAGTTTAAAAGTCAAGTCAGCCATAGCTGCCCAGCTAAGAGAGCACACCTGTGTTAAGAATGAAGACCAGTACCCACAACATTTTCATGGGTTGGATCTGGAAGCAAGCCGTTGTGCAAAAATCTGCTTGGAGGTGTTCGAAGGGGGCCTTCAGTGGTTCGGTTCTGGTCCGTGTCTTAGCTTTATAGTCTTGCCAGGATTAGGACATTGGTAGGTAGGAAGCGCACTGGAAATAGGCTTGGCAGTATCACTGAAATCATTCACCCAATGTCAGTTCAGTGTATCTCTGCTACCGGGAGATACATCACGAAGCATTTTCGGTCACACTCCACTTTTGCTGTGGCCATCCCGCTAGGCAAAAGCAATGCATTTCAAGGTTCTAAAATTGTACACCCATTTCACAGGGGTTTCTATACAAACAGGAAAAGTCTTTAGCTATTGAGATACAGTTTGATACTAAAGAGTGGGACAGAATGTCTCGTCTGTAGGATGAAGCCCTGGGCAAGGCTATAGGACACATGAATAAAAAGCCAATGTTTATTAAGGCCCGCAAGAGCTGCAAATGAGAGGGGGGCTGCCTCCCACAATAAGTAAAACGACCTCTCTTTCGGGAAGGCAGGAAAACAACTTCGTTATGAGGATTGGCTCACTTCTCGTGATAAGGCATATCTGAGATGAAAATTTTATCACATGTCACGGCACCCCTCAAAAGGCCTCAGCAACTTAAAATTATTCCTAGTGAAATTGTGCCAATTAGGGTCAAGTGTGCAAGTTAGCATTAGGATGAGAAACCATGAAGGAAATAGGTATTCGTTCGGCTTGGAAGTTTTACTTAAGTTGGCCACATGAGATCAATGGTCTGTAGGAATATACTTGTGTAACTTGCTGTGTGGAATCTGGAGAAAGGCCAGGCATCACCAGTCAGGGGACAGACAACAGCAACTAATTCTGCCCAGGTGAAATGAAACAAAGCAATTTTCAGGGACATAAACCCAAGACTGAAGAAGTCCTCACAACATTTTGATAGGGTGACTTGTGCAATGTATGTCTAAAGGCCACTGGTCTCAGGAGTCCTTCCTAGATCCTGAGCCCCAGGACCTAGCTTGAGGATGAACTTGCCGGCCATATGCCTTCCCCCCAACCTCCCCCACTGACTAATTATCATGTAGACAAATGACCATACACTACACAGACGGCTCACAACAACAGCTTTCCAAAGGCCAGAAAAGCAGTTTCCCCAAAACACCACACCAATCTGATCGGATCATCATATGAACCCCAAGAGACCTTATTTCTAGGAAAATCAAATGATGAGGGGATTCAACAAAGTGTGCAAGCTGAAATCCATGTGAATTTTCTACCAGCTATGAGTAAGGTGGCACACTTACAAGTTTCACTTTCCCAGAATCAGTTGGCATCATCCAGCCCTTGACTTTTGAGACATGGTGTGTGTGTGTGCGTGTGTGTGTGTGTGTGTGTAAATAAGTGCACTGTCATCAAATGAGCACAACACAGTGAGCCTTCCATAGCCCTTGACTTTTGAGACATGGTGTGTGTGTGTGCGTGTGTGTGTGTGTGTGTAAATAAGTGCACTGTCATCAAATGAGCACAACACAGTGAGCCTTCCAGCTGAATCCTGAGGAAAATGCCGTTTGTGTAACTACTCACAAGACAGATGTCAGCAGAAAGACAACTGTAGCATTGAGCGGGGTTGCTTTGTTCCTAGTGTTGTTAACGCAGGAGGACATCCACCATGGAAATTCATGGGGCGTCTCAGTAAGATGCTGTTTCCACTCTTTGGCTACTGCAAATAAGCAAGCTACTGAACATCCCTTATCAGTCATTGTCCCGATGCATGCCACCATTTCTCTTGTGCAAATACCTAGGAATTGTATAGCAGAATCGTGTGGTAAAGATATACTTAACTTTTCGAGAAACTGTCAAAGTAGGATAGGTGTGGTGGCACATGCCACTAGTTCCAGATATCAGGAGACTGAAGCAGGAGGGTCACTTGGACCCAGGAATTTGAGTAATCTGGACAACAGAGTGAGACTTTATACCTGGGCCATTAACTCCCAGTGGTGTTCCCATCAAATAGCCTCTAGTGTTCCCAGTTTTGGCAATGGTAATCCCTCAGCTCCACATAATAAATTGAGGGTTGGCAGCCCTTTGGTGCCCAGTCACCCTCTAGGGTCCCAAGGCCCCATGCAACACTGGTGGTCCATTTCCCCCCTCTTCATAATACTCAACATTTGATGCCTTGCCCCCAAGAACAACAAGTTAGCTGACACCAGCAAAGGTGGTAGTAGCTATTGGGCAGTAGAATTTTCCACGTTGGGGAATGCTGTCAATCTCCTGATACAAACATATTTTGGCTCAAAGTCATGAATACCCTATTCCGACTCCCTACTCTGGAGATCTACCCCATACTCCATTCTGCTATCTTTTCTGGACCCAGACACAATCCACAAAGGAAGCACAACTGGTCTGGGAGAAAGTGATACAGTGGGATCTACCGGCCATGGATGGAACAGTGATATCTCTAAAATTACTTGTCTACGTTTATGGAAAGCAGGATCTACTACTCCCTAAATGTTTCCCTGGTTGTGATGGATCCAAAAGGTAGCTAATTTCAGGCCCTTCCTGACAGTAAATAGACATATGGGCACATAGACCAATGGCTACCACTACGTAGGTCTTGTACGAAGGTGACATAGATTCCCAAGTTCCAGGCTGGACCTAGATGGCAACGTTTTAACCCAGCACGCCCGGGGCTTCCTATTCCCCACCACACAATGCCGAAATCGGGGCTGCCTGTCAGAGGCCTGGCATGCACATGGGACGTAATTTAGAAGCAGACGGGCCCTCAGTGCTCATAGATCCCACTAAAACTTTGGAAATGGTATCGTGCAGCTTTTCTATGTCACCGGTCTGGCCATGCCTGATAATGGCTGGTGGCTTGGATCTGGGATCTAGTTTCCATGACGCAGCGCCAGGCCACCTGAGCCATATTGTACCCACAACATGAGCCCTGTGTGTGGTACCACAATTCCTCTGCAAAACCACAGACCAGGCACATTACATTACACTGAACAGCCATCAGGATGAAAGAGAAATGTTGTGGCCCTACATTTGTAGTACTCCCTTGGGCTAAGTCCTGGATCTGGCTCAAAACTTGTACCCGCCTTGGGGGCCCATCACCACATCCCAGATGATGACCACAGCCCGGGTGACCTCCATATCCCACAGGATGACCATAGCGCAGGCCACACGTTCAGTCTAGACCCCTGAATCACACAGACCTCCTTGCCGATTCTCTGCATTGCATGCATTGCTGACCACCCTGACGTACCGTCCCCACACCCAACCTAGGAAGACCAACTCCCCTCCCACTGGGGCCAAAACTCATCCCTTTTGTCTCTTGAAGCAGCGGGGCCACTTAAGGCTATTTCTTACTCAATCTGGTATATATGTGATTGAAGATACCTCTCAAGGGCTGGACCTCACACGATGCCAGGCCTGTTATCTGCTCCTACAAGCACACCACACTGTTATTCGCCACATGCTAGCTGCAATTAAGCTCGTGAAACAAGCCCATAACATCATCCATACTGAATGCTATCACTTTACCCCTTACGTTTTGCCCTATGCTACTCACAGCCAGACCAACGGCACACTGATATTCTCAGGCTCCTCAGTCAGAGTCAGTCCCTGCTTCAAATGCACACACCTGGGCTTGGTTTCCTGTGCCCACCTAACATGACTGGATATCCCGTTTCCTCCAGCTATTAAAGGAGCTGGAGTGATTGGAAGACTGAGACGGAAACGGGGGCACATGTGCCCCTCTCCCAGAAGACGTCCGCCTGGGGTCTCACCTCCCTAATTTCACTCTTAGAAACTTCACCCGCACACTGCTTACTCTGCAAGCTCACACTCCCCAGTCCCACCTTATACAGGCTGCCAGAAATTATACATCCCTGAGCACAATCTCACGGAGGGTTCCTGTCCATTGTACATTTCCAACTCGCCCCTCCACAACCTTCTCAACTCTCTCCCCAACCTCATCACTCTCTGCTTTCACTTTGAAGATGCCTGAGTAATAAACTGTTGAATTCCTTGAGATGATTTCTTCATCCAGTGTGGCCTGTATTTTCACCCTGATACACACCCATAAAGACAGGCAGCACCAGACCTGGCAGCTGCCCAAGTCTGACTGTAACATCACCAACAGCAGAGCAAGCAAACTGTGACAACTCTTAGGATGGAAAAGCACTCGGCCATAGAAAGAGCCACTGGAATACACACCAGCGCGGATAAATCTCAAAAACGTTATGTGGAGGCAAACAAAAACAGAAATAAAGGACAAATCCACTGACTCCGTTTATGTAAAGTTCCAGAACAGACAAAACTAACCTTTGGTGATGGAAACAAGAAAAGTCGTTGCCTCTGACCAGAGGGGTTGGCGCTATGAAACGCACCCCAACCGAACTTTGTGGGGTTGACGGGATCATCTCCCTTCTGGTCCTTGTGACAGCTACAGAGGTGAATGCAGCTGAAAAAAATGAGCAATCTCTAGACTTATCATCTGGATCGGTGCATTTTATTGTATGTAATTTGCACCTGCATTTGAGTGCTGAAACAGCCCCCTAAAAGAGTGTTACCCTAGTTTTATTTTAAAGTAATTTTCTATCTTTCATTCTAAAACTTTGTGTCTGCAGGTTCTTTTAAAATTGAGCCAAAGAGTCTCTTTTATTGGGTGATTTCATTCCTCCTCCTCTTCCTCCTCCTCTTCTTCTGTTGTTGCTGTTGTTGTCGTTGTTTTGAGACAGGGTCTCACCATGTAGTTGAGACTGACCTGGAACTCACTATGTAGCCCAGGCTGGTCTCGAACTCACAGTGATCCTCCAGTCTCTGCCTCCCGACTGTTGGGATTAAACGCGTGTGCCACCACGGCTGGCTCAATTGGTGAATTTAGTGGGGTTGCAATCACATTTTCTATGGTTATATCACATTAGGATTTATTCACACCATATTATTCCCTCACCTGTCGACAACCCATAAGTCAACGATCTAGGTACTGGGAAGCTTCACTGAACGGGAGGTGGGGGATATGCACACTTGGGGGCAGAGGCGTGTAAAGAGTCCTCCCCCAACCAACATAAAACTGCACTTGCCAAGTGAGAATTTCCCATGGATGGAACAGCAGTGCACCTAGGATCACTCTTATGCAGTACTGAGCAAGACGAATTTGGAGGACAACTTGCCATAACATAAATTATGCATATGATGCAGATATAATAATCGGAACAGCATTGTGTTGGCGAAAGACAAGACGAGCAGGTCAATTAAAAAAAAAGAAGAAGAAGAAGAAGAAGAAGAAGAAGAAGAAGAAGAAGAAGAAGAAGAAGAAGAAAAGAAGAAGAAGAAGAAGAAAAGAAGAAGAAAAGAAGAAGAAAAGAAGAAGAAGAAGAAAAGAAGAAGAAGAAAAGAAGAAGAAGAAGAAGAAGAAGAAGAAAAGAAGAAGAAGAAGAAAAGAAGAAGAAAGAAGAAGAAGAAGAAAAGAAGAAGAAGAAAGAAGAAGAAAGAAGAAGAAGAAGAAGAAGAAGAAGAAGAAGAAGAAGAAGAAGAAGAAGAAGAAAGAAGAAGAAGAAGAAGAAGAAGAAGAGGAAGAGGAAGAGGAAGAGGAAGAGGAAGAAGAAGAAGAAGAAAAGGGCCAGAGACAGACTCACAGACTCAGGTACGCGTGGGTCTTACTTTGGTAAGTTTAAGGTCTGTTGGCACTTAGAGACAATATTTGAAACGACGGATATTCAATGAGACGCGCACGCTGAAAACCCCCAAAACTAATAGCCGCACTCCAAAGGTGATTACTCTGGAAAGGTTCGTGAGTATCTTTTTAAACCTACTTTCTGCATTTACATCAATGTATTTTTACCCACAGGAATGCATAACTTACTTCTGATCTGTCTTACAAAGTGGTATCCGCTCTAAGGATTACAACACCACATTTTAGAAGTCAAGAATAGATTGTTTCGTGCCAGTACATAGAAATCCACCTCCATCTTTCAACTTACCCATGATTTTTAGTCAGAGAGTAGATATTTAAATCATTCTTCTTTATGAACATGTCTGATATTTTCAGTTTTGCTTGTTTTTTATTCAGAACGATGGGTCCTTTGTGGATCTCCTTGTGCATGGGTTTGGGTGGATTTCTAGGATTAAATCTGTAGCCGTGAGCTGCAGAAAGTACCGGACATTTAGTCACATTTGAGGTTCACACAAACCTTGAATAATTGTTTAGGATTTAGCAACTGCTGGACTATAAGTGCATCTGAAATACTGCATGGGAAATACTTACATTAGGAAAGTATTTGCTAGAAATATGAAATTCTACCTTACCTGGGCCTCCTGTATTTTATCTGACAAACAACCTCAGGTGAACATCTCTGAGTGAATTTTTTATTCTGGGGGCTGAGCAGGAAGTTACGGGCACAGACATTTAAAATTTTAATAAGTAGAGCCTATTCCATCAGCCAACTTTTTGTCACTGTAAGCAATATCCGACATACACAACTTATAGGAAGAGTAGTTCCGTGTTGCTCACAGGCTCATAGGTTTCACTCCAGGGTTGGTTGGCTCCAAGGCAGATAGCTACTCGATGGCAGAAAGGCATGGCAGTGGAAAGCTGCTCACCTCGGGGCAGCCCAGCAGCAGAGCAAGAGGAGAAAGAGCCAGAAAGGAAGAAGCCAGGGGCAGCATACAACCTTGAAAGCCACAACCCCAGTGACTTGCTTCCTCCAATTAGGCCCCACCTCCTAATAAGCCCATTCAGCTAGTTAACTGGTCAGTAGACCAAAACCCTGCATGAAGTCAGAGCCAAGTCCTGCCTCTGAATGCAAGAGCCCTTTGGGAGACCTTTCAGATTAAAACGTAACACAGTTTTTGCCACATTTGATATCAAGCCACTTAAAACTTTTTAGACACTATGTGAGGTAAAAGAGCATGTCTCTTGGTTGTATCAATCAGTGTCCACACGTTTTGCAATTTTTCTAATTTCTTTTCTTTTCTATTACAGGCCAGCCCGGGCAATGAGTGGGGTGCTGTTGTGGTTGGTGGGTGATGCTCAGGCCTAGGCCTAGGCAGCTCCATAGAAATGCCGAGAGAAGGAATGGAAGCCGGGCTACACCACTCCGCCCAGAGCGAGCCTAGCATCAGACTGACCTCAGCCTGGGTCATTCTCTGGCGATCCCTCTTCTGAAATATGAACAATTTTGGCCCGGGCTCTTTCCCTTTTCTTGACTTGCAGAGGCTCTCTCTGGGCTGGCTGTGGACAGAGTAGGGGATTGGACACCTTTCTGGTGAGCTGGAGTGTCTTTCTCAGGAGGATAGCGGAGGGTGACCGTGAACAAGTTTTAGAGCGGAGGCGGGGAACGTTGCAGGGAACCGAGTTCTCCAACTCACAGGCTAAACCCTCCAGGTGGCCAACAGCTTGGGTATAGTGGGGACAGGTACTGAAGAGAAGTTTCCGTAGGATTTGCAGTGTCTCAAGTACAGGAAGCCCAGGTGAAGTTGAGAGTACGCCGCCAAAGATTTATCAAAGACGCCTTTGAAGAAATTTGACTTGTTCCCTCCCCTTACAGTGATTTCTACAGTTTTTCTTAGGCTCCTTTACCATTAAAAGCCATCACAGGTGAAACCCCATGCGTGTAATGTGATGGATGGTGAAAGCCCTTCGATGAAGTTAAAACGTGTCCAAATTGAAAGAAAAAATAAATTCTAGAAAACACAAGAAAATGTATGTCGATTGATACTGGTATGTGTGTCAGGGTCCAATCGAGAGACAGAAACCTTGCTGGTTGCTTGGACTGAGAACACTGAATACAAAGAATGGCTTGTAAGTAGTAGAAGTGGGGTGAGTGCCCAAAGGAGTCAAAGGGGATTTCGAGGGGTCCACAAGTACGGGGTGCAAAAGGAGCAGCTCCTATTTGCAAGATGAGGAAGACCAGGCCGTTAAGAAGCAGGAGAAGCCCCCGTCCCTCCAGCGGAGAATGAGACTTCTCTGAAGAGACTGGGGCTACCAGAACAACACGCAGCCTGCTAACGGTACAGAAACTTGCCAGAAGGTGTGGCTTGCGCTGGTCTGCAGAAAAGAGCACCAGGGCAGGATGGGGGAGGGTGGCGTGGTGCCTCAGAAAGCTGGAGCTGCCCAGAGGCAGCTGTGCGTAGGGAAAGCATGGCCTGAGGGTTGGCTGGAGCATGCCCGTGCTGGTCTCTGACCTCCGGCAGTGAATAATATGAGCTGAGTGACCACAACTAGAAAGGAGACATTTTCTTCTGGGATCTGTAGGGTCATTCCAGTGCTACGCCTTCATGAGGCTTTACCTCCAGCGAGCTGGCTTAGGAGCAGGGTAGAGAGAGATCCACTTTGGTGTCACAAGGCAGGGTGGAGAAAGTTTGGTTTGGGCCTGACAGACAGTCGATAGCTGACACAACTGGCATCAGAAACCATCCGGAAACTGCATTTAGCCCCAAACCAAGCATCTTTCCCATTGAAAGCGGGAACCAGAAAGAGAGTGTGACCTCGCTGCTGTTCGCTTACATGGTACCATCTGCCCAATGAATGGGACGAGGAAGAGGGAAATGAGTATTATACTCATAGTATGCAAGTCAAGCTAGAACGTGTCAGAGTCCCCTGAGAACCACTAGGATTAGGGAGACTTGTTATTAAGGTGCCGTGAGGGCTATTCCTGATCGTTGACTTGGTTGGCTTGAGAGACAGTGAGGCGATTAGTAAAGCACACTTTGGATGTGTCTGGGTGGATCGTGGAGTCCTTGGGGACTCTGACTTGTCCCTGGTCCCATCTTCGCTGGCTCTTGCCCTGTTCTCTGCTTCCTGGCTGACTTGAGCTGAGCAGCTTTCTCACCCTTGCCCTTCTCACATGAAGTTTCTGCCTTGGAGCCACCTCACAGTGAACTGAGACCTCCGAGACCGGGAGCCCAGACACACCTTTGCTCGTTCAAGTTGTGTATTTCAGGCACTCTTGCCCCGGGAACAGGAAGGTGAATAAGCCAGGTGGCCATAAACCAGATAAAATGCGCAGAGCCATTAGGCTTCCTGTACATCAGAAACTAGTAGAGGATACAATGGGAATGTCTAATTTATAGCAGCAATAAAACTAAAACTAGTTCACTGACAAACTTCAGAAACGTACAAGAGCTATATGAGGCGAATGTGAAAGACAACTGAAGTACTCCGGTTAAAGGCCAGAATCAATGGAATCACATGTGACGTTTTTCGGATGACAAGGTTCCATAATTTAACAACGTCAATTCTCCTCGTAACAAACTTTACATCCTAAGCAATTCTCCTTAAAACTCATGCCAGAGTTTTTACAACTTGGAAGTTTTGGTCCTGACCTTTGTATGGAAGACAACATTTTGAAACTATCTGAAGCGTTTAGAGAAAGAAGCAAAGCAAGGGGAACTTGTTCCATCCAGATCGTAAGTACAACTTTGAGCTGCATGAAGTGGGATGAGCAGTGGCATTTAGATCGGTGGGAGAAATTTGAAAGCCCTGAGGCATGGACGCATACGGACAGAGCAGTGAGATGTAAAAGTGTTATAACGCAGTAGACGTTCTGTTCTATGCCGGGAGGCTCCAGCGGATACTGTCTACGAAGGGTAGCGTGAAGAACAGGGAGTCTTGGACTGTATTAGGTGACACAACGCCAGGATGAACTTGCTGGGGTGGAGAAATATGCGGGTCATTTGTGAACTGCGCAAGCCCTGACCTCAGAGCCAGACGTTTCCTGAAGGCCTCTGAATCTCAGACGAGAGGCAGAATGGAAGCGAGCACTTGGTAGAGCAACAATGGGGCCGAGTAAGAGGAAGAGGTAATGTAGAAATGTCATTCAGAACGGGGATTTGGATATTCCTCAGACGGCGGAGTAATGTCTAGAATATATAAAGGACTCAAGAAAATTAGACACCCCAGATAAAGGACCCAATCAAAAACAGGCAACTCAGATGAACAGACAGTTCTCAAAAGAAGAAGCACAAATGCCCCAAAGGTGTGCACAAAAACGTTCAGCGCCTGTTCAGCATTAGAGAAATGCAAACTTCAACAACACTGAGATTCCATCTTGCTGGAGAAAGAGTGGCTCTCATCAAGCGACGGCAGAAGAACAAGTGCTGCAGGGGCTGTGGGGAAAAGGGACACTTGGTGGCAGGAATGGAAAGCAGTAAAACCACTACGAAAATCAGTATGGAGATTCCTCAAGAAACTCAATGTAGACATTCCTTGTGGCTCGAAAGGAGGTTTAGGTGTCTTCGTGAAAGAGATAAAAGACACTATATTACAGTGACATGTGCATACCCGTGTTAATAGCAGTGCGATCTGCAACAGCCAAATCATGAAAGCAGCCTATATGCCCACCAACAGATGCATGGATAAAGAAAAGATGGTATTTATACACAGCGGAGTACTACTCTGCTCTAAGGATGGATAAGCTTGAGTCATTTGTAGGAAAATGGATGCACCTCGAGACCATAATGCTAAGTGAAATAAATGAGGCACACAAGCTTAAATATCACATGGTTTCTCTTCGAGGAGAAACCCAAAATATAAGTAAAGAACAAAACAGAGGATAGGTAATAGGAAATAGGAGGTACACCTTGTGCCAAGTCAGATGGAAGGAGAGGGAGAGGGAGAGGGAAGGGGATGGATAAAGAACTGAGACGTGTTGTGTACATGTACCACCAACTCCCCACGAGGAATGTAATCATTCTGTACTGTAAACATGTGCCAATAAGAACTGAAAGAAAAAAGAGGAGTGGTGATTGGGGAAATTAGACTGTCATTACTGATAAACTTCTGGACAGTCTAGCAGAGAATAATGCACACAAGAAGTGATGTTTTCTTCTCCGGATTCACTGGTCCTGAAGAAAAAGAAAAACACCAACGGTTCTCCACGGAGGTTGCTTAGTTCCCAGGTCCTTCCTCCATTTCTGAATGACCACATGGTGCCAGCAAAGTGGATGCACTGAGTATTACAGTGATGAAACATTCACTGAGCCTTTTCCCTGGGGCGGGCACTGAGCAAGGCCGCTTCAGGCTGCTGGACTGGGGCGGCGGTGGTGGCGGTGGCGGCTGCGGCTGCTGGAGAAAGGCCCACAGTCAGGAACAGAGGCGTCTCCCAGGGAGCCTTCTCCACAAGGAGAGGAAGCAGACAGCGACCGTCCAGCAGGATCCGGGTATTCCCAGGAGTAGTTAACAGTTACTGTGGGTTTCCTCTGGGCCTGGTCTTTAGGCTTCTGGCATCTTCCAAGCCTCCCTTCAGGGAGTCCACCTCAGGGAGCCAGAGCCACCCACCCCCCAGAGACTCTGCGGCCCGCGTGCAGTACCGTCTCCTACCGGCAGAGGCACTGCGGGGCGGCGGTCCCAGCTTTCCCTGGAAGACTGGCCAGGAGGCTTAGCCGCCTGGGCTCCCAGCTTCCTGGTCTCAGGGGTCTCAGGGCGGCAGCCTCCCACTCAAGACATCGCCTGGGCCGGCCTCGGGGTCTTCTCCGAGGAGGCAGTAGCATTAGCCCCTAAGTCACTGTCACTGTCCTCCCTGCCTTGCAGAAAGAGCTCGGGCTGGCGGCTGAATGCCCTGGGAAGCGCGCCTCTTCCCAGAGCTCCTGCTTCCCAGGCCAGTCAGAGCCGCAGGTGAGAAGGAACTTCTGTGTGGCAGAGGTGACACCCAGGGCCTGCGGGCCTCAGAGGGGCCCTGGGTTCTCCTCTCCTCCTTTCTTAGAAATCCCACATGGGTGCCTGCCTGCAGCGGGGGTGCTAAGTGCACCCCCCCACACACACACACCAGAGCCCTGAATGCCCTTCTTCTGAACCACTGGCCTTCCACCCAGGTTCCTTTGTGGAAAGCAGCAACCCCTGGGTGCCTCCCCCACCAACCACCGCTGTGGGCCCCCAATATCCCTGATGCGCAGGCCCAGAGACCAGGAGCTAGAAAGTAGCAGTACCTGCGGGTTAATACATGGAAACAGTGCCAGTCAGAAAAGAAAAGGGACAGGCTTGCGGAAGTATGTCATCAAAAGGGACAGCAGATCCTTCCCGGGGAATTTCTTTTTTTTTTTAATTAAAGATTGCAAACATACATGACAACAAGAAATGAAGATACTAAATAAAAATTTCAAATATACATATATATGACAGCAAACAAAAAGGATATGAAATAAACTAAAATTGATGCAACACAGACTGATAATCTAAATACATTATTAGTTTGATATGATCTTCAAACATTACATGTTCTTTCTCATTTTCTTTTCATATAATAGGTTTGAAATAATGTAATTACAAATAAAACAAAATTACATATTATAGTTGAGAAACTCCTCAAAATTTTATGATTGATGAACTCCTAGGTTTTATAAATTTGATAAATATCATATGATTTTGATTGTATCACTTACATTTTCTAACAAAACTTCCCACAGAAAAGAAATATACTTATATTTGAAATCCAAAAGAAACTAAGAGTTCACCTTTTTAAGTTCAGATTTTTCTGTTTCTATTTTATTGTATCCCATACTTATTTTGATTATATTTGTATAAGCATAATGATATAATTTAACACCAATAAATATGTAATATTCTTCCCAAACAGATGACTATGAATTAAATCAAGCATGTAATTTAGAGAAATCATGAGGTTGCCAGAGAAACTATCGATATGCCAAATGTGCAAAATCCTACCACATTCATGACCATGTTTCTCATTTAATAGTGCACACATGTGTGTAAAAACGTACCCCACACACATATACACACAATGCATATTTTCTACAATACAATATATACTTTGGTATAATAAAACAGTGCAGTATTGTGTGGAATGTTTGTGTGATTTGAGAAAAAGCAAATATCATCTTTGAGGGAGTTGGAAAATTTGCAATAGGTACCAGATACTAAATGATAGTAATGATTTATTACCCATTTATTTAAGTATAGCTATGATAAAATTTACTTTAAAATTAATATTCGTTATCAGTAGAAACTGGGTATAAAGATATACTGATAACATAACCAAATCTATCTTAACAAATTTCCAACCAAACAAGCTGTAGTGACGGAAAAGGAAGTTGTAGAAGGCAGAGATGAAAGAGGAAAATGACAGATGGACCTAATACTTTTCATACTACTCATATATACAGATTTCACAAATTCTCAAATAAAAAAGTAAAGCATAAGAGAACCAAAATAACTCATCAATTTGGCAGACCAACATATAAAGATAAAGATTAATGTGTTGATAAATTTTTAAAATATGAGATGTAAAGCCTGAGATTTCGCTCAGTAGTGTTGCACCTGCCTAGCCAGAACAACGTGCTGAGTTTAATCCCCAGCACCAGGGGAAGAAAAAGAAAAAAGAAAAAAAAGAAGAAAAGAGAAAAGAAGCATATGTACTTTCTAACGTACTCAATAGATTAAAAGTAAATAACTTGTTATCTCTTCCTCTTGAATAGTTAACCTTCACAAGGATGCAGTGACCTTCTTTGTCTCCTTTAATCAGTTTAGGTTTGAAATTTACTTTGTCTGTGAATAAGACTGCTACCCCTGCTTTTTTCTGGGCTCCTGTTACATGAAGAAGTTTTCTACCCTTTCACTTTCAGTCCATGGGCTTCTTTTTGCACTAGGTGTGTCTTGTATACAACATATTATTGGATTTTGCTTCTTAATCCATTCTGCCGGTCTATTTCTCTTGATTGGTGAATTGAGGCCATTGATATTGATGGTTATAATGGATATGTACTAACTTATTATTGTCGTGTTTTTTTCTCCTCCTTTTACTTTCTTGCCTTGCCTATTTGATTTGCTCTGTTAGGCCTCATTGTGTTGTTAACTTCATTGTCTTTTTCTAGGATATTGTTTAGAATTCATTGTAGTGCTGGTTTGGTATTCATGAAGTTTCTCAGGTATTCTTTATCAAGGAAGTATCTTATTTCTCCATTTTGAAAGAAAGTTTTGCAGGATACATCAATCTATAGAGGTTGTTTTCTTTTAGTACTTGAAATGTCTCACTCCAGGCTCTCCTTCACCTAAGGGTTTGTATTGAAAAGTCTGCTGGGATTCTGATGGGCTTTGCTTTGCATGTAATTTGTTTCTTATCTCTTTCTGTTTGTAGTAGTTTGTTCTTCCGCTGGGTTTCTGGGATCTTGATTATTATATGTCTAGGTGTAGACTGTTTTTCGATCACGGCTAGTTGGAGTCCTATATGCCTCACTTATCTGTATGTCAAATTCTTCCCCTCTGTTTGGGAAGTTTTCTATAATTAATTCTGTGAACAGTTTTTTAAAGTCATTTGCATTTTCTCCTGCTGCTTCTTGGATTCCTATCAGTCTTACGTTATTCTTCTTTGTATCGTCTAAGAGTTGTCGGATCAATTTCTCATGATCCCCTACTATTTTTAAGAGACCTCTCTTTTCACGGTCACTGACTGCAATTTTATCTTCTATATCCGAGATTCCATCTTCAGACTCTTTTATTCTTTTGGGAACCCTCTCAATGGAGTTTTTGATCTCCTGGATATCTGTTCGAATCTGTCCTAGGGATTCCATTTCTTTCTTGTATGGGGCATTTATTGTTTCCAATTCTTTCTCATGCTGGGCATTCACGGCTTCTATTGTGGTCCTGAGCTCATCTATTTTCCTCTCAGTTTCTGTTCTAGACTCTCGAATTATAACTTTCATTTTGCTCGTCATCTCTATGATGATCTGGGAAATTACTTCTGTTTTAAATTTCTCCAGAGCCTGATTGATCAGCTTTGTTACTTCCTGTGCTTTGAGGTCACGGTGTCCTGATGATTCACTGTCAGACTTTTCATCCTCATCTGCCCCACTGTTTGCCATTGGTGAACTGGAAGTCTGTCCCTGTATGTTGCTTAAGCATTTTCTCATTTTTACTGCTGTTGTTGGGTTGTCCTTAGTTTAACCTTTAGGTTATTACTTAAATCTTCCTGATATAGTTGGGCTTCAGCCCATAGGTCTGTAATGACTCATAGACATCCTCATTTTCATAATACCGAAGAAAACGGCTCATTGAACCAATCACAATCCTTTATCCTAATTGATACAATCAGCACCACAATATGATCAAGCACAATTTGCACACTGACCACTTGTGGTAGTCATCAGTCTATCACCTTTAAACCATGTGAATTAAATTAAAATCAAGAAGCAATCCAAAATATGTTTGCAGTGAATAAACTTTTCAGTAAGGGTATTTACCATTTAGAATGGGGGCTTAAGACAGAGTTAAGACCAGAGGAGTAGGTAAGTAAAAGAATTAGAGAAGGTTTCATATGAAGCCAGAAGACGAAGAATGACCAGACAGTCGTCAGGAAACTGTTACATTCAAAAGGGACAAACAAAATAGAAGTATGATAACCCTTGAGTGAGGTAGAATGACATAAGAAAAGAACATAAAGAAAAGAGAAAAAATAATAACAGAAGAAATCTGAGTTAGGACAGGAGTAGAAACAGAAAAGGACATAAGGGATAATATAGTGGAGTAAGAGACTGATTTGGAGAAAGAGGACAGAAGAAAAAAAAAAGAATTTGCAGAGTGGAATGAACAGAAAGAAAGAAATGAATTTGAAGGGCCTCTTTCAGACTGTATCACTGCTGTCATAATACACAGCATGCGCTGCCGTGGGCAAAGCCAAGTCCCCTGATCTCAGTTAGCTGGTGGCAGATCCCCACGATGCAGACTTACCTCGGGCTGCAAGGCCCAGACTGAGTTCCCTATCTCTTGAAGAGTTGAACTCCACTCAAGTTCTACTACAGGTTTCCCCCACCCCTTCTTTAAAGATGTTCAGAGTTGGAAGCACCGGAAAATACCCTTTCTGACCACCTCTGCCTCTACAGAGTGGGTCTAAAGACTGGCACAATCAGGAGTTCTGAAAGCCGAGGAGGGGAGGTTGGGGGGTTTCAGGAATACGCGTGGTTACCTTTCTGGTGCTGAAGAAGGCAGCGGTGATGCCGGCAGGGGACGGCACGGCCCAGCAGGCCCTCTGGTGATGGAGATGGCCAGGCACCAGCAGGGGAGGGTGAGGCCAAGCAGGCCCTCTGGCGATGGAGATGGTGGGGAGGGGGCGTCGGAGCAGGCCCTCTGGCTCTGGAGATGGCGGGCGCCAGCAGGGGAGGGCGTGGCCAAGCAGGAACCCCTGGCCCTGGAGATGGTGGGGCGCCGCCATCAGCAGAGGGCGCCCTTCCCAGGGAATTTCAAGAGAGCTCCTGCTCTCCGAGTTGGTCTCGGGATCCCAGGTAAGGAACTTGATCGGACAGAGCACTCCTATGTCCGGATCAGGAAAACCAACTCTGCTCCGGGTTTGGGGCCTGACAGGCAACCAAGGCACACCAAAGACTGGGCTTCTGAGGATAACCCGGGACTTGTTCTTCGTACTGGCGAGCTGTGTCCCCGAGGAGGTGTTCTGGCAAGTGTGCAGGGTGTTGGGCTTACATTCATCTGTAACGCATTTCATCTGTGGGGGAGCCATCACCAAAGCTTGTGTGCAACACCAGTGCCTGGTACACAAGTGGGTGTCGGAGCAGCGTTTCCATGACTGCAGTTATCTTGGGAGGCTCTCAAACGAAGCAAGACAGATGCAAGTCCCAGAGTTTGGGGCCAAAGTCAATGGTGCCCACCCCAGATCCTTTCTACGGCAGTCCACGAGGCGTTGAAAGAAGAGGATGGGCCAGGGATTTAGCTCAGTGGTTCACCACCTGCCTTGCAAGCGCAAGATTCCGAGTTCGATCCCCGGTTTAAAAAAGAAAGAAAGAAAGAAAGAAAGAAAGAAAGAAAGAAAGAAAGAAAGAAAGAAAGAAAGAAAGAAAGAAAGAAATACTCTGTGCCTAAGATGCGGCTGACGGTGGTGTTGGGGCAAGTGCCGGTGTTAGTGCCAGTTCCAGTGGCAGGGCCTATGCCACGGTAAAGCAGGCATCAGCACCAGCACTGATCCGGGTGCCATTGCTCAGGGCTAGAGCCACGGCCGGAGCAGTGATCAGTGCTGCGCCAGTGCCAGCGCTGGTTGCAAACTCAAGCCAGTTTCAGGGGCTTCTTCTGACGCCCGGCAAGGCCAAGGCTGAGTCTTCATTTCGTTTGGTTGTGGGTTGGTGAGGGGTCCTGGAGCAGTGGGCACTGGGGCTCTGATTCATGAGGAGTCCAGAGGTAGCGTAGGCTGAGAGAGAGAGAGAGAGAGAGAGAGAGAGAGAGAGAGCAAAACTACCTGTGGCACTTGTGTTTCATGGCGATTGGCCTCTTAATGTGTCCACTGCAAAGTTGATTTTACTTTAGTTAACTTACTATTATTGATAAATAATTGATAGCATCACAAGGGCTAAAGTTCAATGATAAAGGACTGAGAATGTAGCTCTGAGGTAGTGTGCTTTCCACGCGTGGGCGAGGTGCTAGATTCAGCCCCAGTACCGCAAAAACCAAAACCCAGAAGACAGAAACAAAACAAACACCTACACGATACCAGTGTTATATCAAAGTTGAAACAAAAGCCGTACTTAACTATTCCTTCAAAATCCTCGGTTTCCTAGACATTTGATTAACTGTTTAATTTGAGCATCTGTGCTTAGGAGTGACATCAGTGAAATAGTTTCTTGTTCTTTGCTTCAGTTTTAGGAGAGATTTCCTGTTTCATAAAAAAAATTGGGATACGCTATCAGCTCATGTCTGGAACACGTTAGAGTATTGGAATAAGCTGTTCTTTAAAGTTTGACGGAATTTACAGTGCGGTGAACTCCCCGTCGCACTATCAGAAGATGAAGAAGCCAGTCAGCGTCTGAGTATGCAAGCCAACGGACATTTACTTGTACTCGCTGAATTCTCTGGAATGCAGGGAGAAATGAAAAATGATGAATTGGACACCTTGCTCATGGACTCATTTATTCCATGCACATTTACTGACCACCTACTCAATTGCGAGGCTCCGTGATGGGCACTGGAGGTCCAAGAATACACCACACTCAGCCTCTGCCCCGCATCTGAGGGTCTTGAGGGGGCTCTCATGTAAGTAGAGCCGCCAGTGGTAGAAGTTTGGTGTGTATTAAGCGCTAGGATGAGGAGGTGAACCACACAGTAAGAGATCCTGGAGAAGAGGCATCTAACCCTGGGCGGTGGGCACTTGGGAGTCAGGAAGCTTCCTTGTCGTGAGGGCGGTGTCACCCTAGATCAGAAGCACTAGAGGCCTCCAGGCAGCAGGTTACTGCGTGCACCTGGCAGACTCCATACGCTTGCCTGGTGCCAGAAGATTAGAATTTGAGGAAGAGGGAGAGAAGAGCTGATAGTGAGGACGGGCGCAGGAGCCAGGATCCTCAGTTGGTGGCCTTTAGGGCTGAGAGAAAACCTGCAGTGGAATAGGAGTCTTTGGAGAGCAGCTGCTCTTGGCTCCTAGATGAGCCAGAGAGAAGACTCCATGTACCTCTGGCGGTTCTGGAAACTGACCCTGGCCTGGGTCCCTGTGCAGGCTCTACAGGGCACACACCAGGGTGCTTTTCATTCCTCATCTCTAAGGAGTGCTGGCTCTAAGGAGTGTCTGTTCACCAGAGCTGATTCCCAGAAACCACTGAGGGGAGACGTTCTCCCCAACAGGCTGGGAGAGGTTGAGCTCAGTGTGCTAGGAAGGCAGTGGTATGATTACAGTCAGGTTTTCACAAAGCAAAGCCCTGGGAGTTACAAAGTATAAGCGATCCTGTTTATGTTGCAGGAAATCTGTTAGTAGGGCGGGGAGAGAAGTCTGTGCTAGCCTGCCCTGGAGCCAAGAAGGTCTTTGATTGCCAGACAGAGGAGCCCAAAGCCACTGTGGTTCTCTAGGACAAGAGGAGACTTTTTTTTCTTTTTTCTTTTTTTTTTTTTTTTTTTTAGGAGTGAGGGGACTGATGGAAGCATGACCTTGCCAAAATTACAGTGGCAGACAGTGGCAGGGCTTTTGCTTTTTCACGGAGCAATATTTTCCATGCCTCAGAATGGGCTCTGCTGGGTACAATGATCATCAAATTGGTCTAAGATTAACTTTTGTCACTGGGAATTGATATGAAAGTTTTACATATTTTGTTGTAGGCCTGGAGGAGTGTTTGGCCCTTGTTCACGAACACCAGCTCCCACTTCAGTAAGAAAACAAATCAAAGTGGTGTGATGGGGCGCCTGTCGGGGCCATGCCCACATTACAGTCCTTGTGAAGCGACCACCCATGGCAAGGTGATCCTTGGGGTTTCAGCTTCCAATCGGACCTCCTCCTCATCACTAGTTTGAGGGACAGCTGTGCCCCACAACCCTGTGTGGACTTGTCCCGGGAATAAGATGTTGCAGGTCTTTCACTGTTAGTTGTTGAGCTCCAGTGCAACTGATCATTTCAAATTGAGCAACGCTTTTTCGTTTCATAACGATGTCAGTTGTTAAACCTTGACATCTCCATTAAAACATGAATTGCAGTTGTAACAATGCAAAATCAGCAGTTGCATTTGGACTTATATGAAACAATTTTTTGAATGAAACTGAAGAAAAAAGAAGGAAAAAGGAGAGGACGTTGCAGGTCCTATCAAGGCCACCCCAGCCAGGCCAGAAGACATCTCTCTCCACGTGAAAAGGAGCAATGTGCGGCTGCAGACAAGGCAGCCCGGTGGAGGGTCCTGGTCCCGAGGAAGGAAAGGGGTGCCGGGAGCACAGGCCGTCGGGTCCGTTCACAGGACACACGGGGTCTCGCGGGGCACGCCCCCCGCCTCCCCTAGGGGAGCTCCACACAGGCTTGCTGGGCAATGAAAGCTGGGGAAGACAGCACACGGGGAAGACACGTGCTATTGCGTCTTCATTCCTGCACGCAAGTGCCCCGTGAGGGTCAGAGGTGCCAGCTGGGGGCAATCCACCGGTGCCGGCGTGGAATCCAGGGAACGCACTCCCCTCCCCCACCCCGAGGAGGAGCACGCAGCACTGCCTCAAGGAGGAGGGTGCTCAGGCTGACAGGGCTGAGGAAGATGCTAGCTCCCTCCTTCCACGGTCCCAGCACCACCGAGGCGGACACCCACGCGCCCCTGCCGCCGAAGCACCCGGGCCCAGTGACGCAGAGGACAGTGGCAGCCGACACGAGGAAGGAAAAACAGTCCAACGTGCCAGCATGTATCTGAGCCCCAGCGACTGAGATGCTGGGAAAGCAGGGCCTCGGCGCAGTCCCGTTCGTGGCTCCGTTTCCATGGCTTCTGCGGTCTCCGTTTCAGAGCGCCCGGTACCCTCTGCTGGGAAGGAAAGCAGAGTGACAAGTGTGGAATCTCGGGAGCCCCGGGAGCGGAGGCTCTCTTGGGGGGACCCCAGGCGGGGCATCTGGGCGCGGCTGTGGGCAATGAGGGTGGCAGAGGCTGGCCCCGAGCTCTCACCTGAAGAACTTGGTCACACATGCCAGCACTCTCTGGATGCGGCTCCTCCTAGATCTTTGAAGACCCGCAAGCTCCCTGGGCCAGCCCGGGCCCCGGGGCGTGTTCTCCATGGTGCCCATGGTGTCCGACGAAACACGCTCCTGACCACCTTTTCCACGGTCTTCGACTTTCTGCAAGATAGAGCCAGAGACCCCATCCTAACGTTTCCCGATACCGCTGGCCTCCGTGACCTCACTCAGCGTCTGTGAACTTTGCGCCAGGGCCGGGGAAAATAGCGGTGACCTGAGCAGTCCAGACCCCGGCCCCTTGAAGGGCATTCCAGATCATGGAGGAAAGTCTGACTTACCCAGTCAGCAGGTGGGAGGGAAGGCGTGAAGATCATGCAGCCAGGAGCGTGCGACGGGCCGGGAGGGCTCCAAGAGACCTCCTTGCAGAGTCCTGTTCAGCTGCTCACTCTGCTGGGTGCCAAGTGGCCCGGGCCGGCCGCCACCCCCTTGCTACCTCCGGACCCTCAGTTCCTGTTCCGTCTGCTCTATCTTTCCTCCCTCCCCTGGCCCAGTACACTGTGCTAGAGCACTGGATACATTTCTAGCATGGATACATTCCCTTCCTCTCCTGAGTCCCTTACTCCCACCTCTGCAATCGTTCCCTTTCCTTTCTTTATTCCCTCTGGCCAGCTCAGCAGGCTCAAGACAGCTTTCTGCTTGTGGAGTGCAAAATGCTGAGGTACGCAGGCAGATGGTGAGTTCTCATTTATTTCGGATGCCACGGACTGGGGCATTCATGTGATCCTCTCCACTATTTCTCCCATGTTTGATTCGCAGAATGATGCCCATCAAATTCCTCCGGTGGTCTATGCACCAACTGGGTCATGAAAGCAAGGATGGGTGAAGTGGGTGATAGCATGCCGGTTCCATGCTGACGGCAGAGTCCTGTGTCTCACATGTTTATGGGGGGTGCCTTGTCTGTGCGTCAGTCACCCTCGGGTGCATGGCGAATAGATGTTTCGTGGCTGGAGGGCTTGAAAAATGTAAGGGAGGATGGAAGGGCCTGGGCTGGGCTACAGTTGAAAGCAAAACAGCTCCTTGTAGCTCAGTCGCATTTTTGATGCCTCGGTTTCAGGCCATGCCGCCAATTTATGCCCACTGTTTGCCAATCATGGAATTGGAGGCTCTGCACCACTGATTTCAAGACAACTACTTGAAAAAGTACCCTGGAGGGAAACAGGAAGCAGGTGACTTCACAGTCTTTCACTTGATTTTTTTTTTAACATAACGGTGCTCTTTGGGAAAGCATCTGTCACATAAAGCTGAAGATACAAGGCTGGTCTTTTCTGTCGGCCTCTCTTGGGCCATGTCCGGATCGAGACACAGTTGTGGCTTCAAGCCACTCCGCAGTGGAGAAGTAAAACAAATCACGAATACAGCAGAGAGCTATGCCATGGCGGGAAGTTTACATGGCAATGGGTGGGGGCGGTTGGAGAGGTGGCAGCTTCTCAGTCCTGGGAGTTCAGATAGTGTCAGTGACTAGTGTCTGAAATGAGTGCCGAAAGAAGTTGGCTGAGGAATATGCCAAAGGGAGAGAATCACACATAGAACCCCAACAGTACCGTGAGGGTTTCAGCTGACGATAAGTTGATTGAGTTTTCTGTCCCCGGTGTTAGTATAAGTCCAGGTCAGTCATGAGGTTCTGATACACAAGTAGAAAACTGAGCCTCACAGGGACTCTGAACCCTGGTGTTTAAGAAGCAAACGCTTGTTTTGCAAGGTTGGGATGACAGTCCAGGGAGCCTTATTTTCCCATCCTGATTTGTGTTTTCTGTTACCTGATTTAAGATATCTTTTTTTTTAATTGAGTTTATTGGTACATTTTAGGTATACAGTACAGTTGCATTCGTTATTGGGATCTTGTACCTTTACGTGAACAGGTCTTGGTTCTCTTGTCCCTGCCCTCCCTTCACACCCCCATCCCCTCCCCATTTACAAACACTTTGCTTCCATTTTTTTCATTTTCTCATATTTTCTTCTTTTCCCTTATGAACTTTCCCCTGCCCTTCCCACTTTCCCTACACCTTTAGCCCTTTTCTTCCCATTTCACATTGTCAATTATCTCATTGGGATCTTATGTGCTAGTACAGATTTTCACACCAGAGAATTTAAGATATCTTTGCCCAGCCTCAGGACACAAAGAATTTCTCCTCTGGTATCATAGCTTTAGCATTTTGCAACTCAAGTTTGGATCTATGATTTGTTTGAGTTAAGGTTTGCATGGAGTCGGAGGTATTGAGGCTTATTTGCCTTTCTCCCTCAGGAGACCCACTTTTCCCAGCATGTTAGCTAACATACTCATGGCAAGTCCTTTGTCAACAGTCGACTTAGCACACATATCGCAGGTCTAGTGCTGGCTGGGCTTTTCCTTTGAGCCGTTGACCCATATGTCTTGTCCTAAGACATTACCATGCTGTCGAGATTGCTGTCCCTTTATATTATAAGCGGTACCTTGGAAATGGAAGTCCTCCCTCTTTGTCCTCTTCCAGGTAGCTTTGGCTACTGTACCATGTCCGTCCTATGTGTCTCAGTAGCAGCTCGGGAAATACAGCCAGAAAGAAAGATATATGCGACTCAGTGGTACGAATACGGATGGCTCTGGGGACCATAACGATAAGTTAATAAATCAGACACAGAAGGTTAACTATCCTGTGATATGTCTCATTTGAGAAATCCAAACTATGAATAATCTAAAGAGCAAAATAAAAGTGAGATAGTAGGACACAGGGGGGCAGATGCTTTGGAAACGGGGAAAGGAAAGTGGGAAGGCGGCAGGGAGAAGGGTTGGAGGGAGGCATCAAAAAGGATCAAGAGTTCACCAAAATGAATGTAGTTATTATGTGCTGCAAACATGCACTAATAAGAAATTGTGAAAAGGGAAGCACGATGACGGTGAAGCTGTAGTTCAATTACTAGAAAACTGACATCTTGAAATTTGTGGCTCTTCTGATCAATGCATATAGTGAGTTTCCCTTTATTCGGGTCCTTAATTTGTCACAGCAATATTTCATCATTTTTCTCCCAAAGGGCCTTTCATATATTATGGTTTTTTTTTTTTCTTTTGGTTTTGTGAGACAGGGTCTCACGATGTAGTTCAGACTGCTCTGGAACTCACTGTGTAGCCCAGGCTGGTCTCGAACTCACAGCGATCCTCCTGCCTCAGCCTCCCGAGTGCTGGGATTACAGGCGTGCGCCACCACGCCTGGCTCTTTCACATATTAGGCCTAAAATTCTTTTCAGATAGACTTCTAGGACAATTTTCATCCCTAATGATTTGTTCTTAGTATAGTGAAACAGTGGTTTTTTTTTTTTTTCCTTTTTGATTTTGTCATGTAGATTATCTAAATCCCACGATCCGGCAAAAGTCATTTATGACACCTAGAAAATGATTTTCCCCGGAGTACATGATATTTTCTTTGTAAATATGCCAACGAAGACAGTCTTTTACCTCTCCCCTGTCAATCTGTATGCGTTTTATTTGTTTTTCTTGCCTCCTTGCACTAGCTAGGGCCTCAAGCGTCACGTTGTGTACATATGGTGAGAGTCTATATCCAGAGACATTCTGCCATCTTCCTAGTGTGAGGACAGATGCCTTCAGTTTTTCGACATTGCATCTGATGCCAGCAGCAGGGTCTTTGTAGAAGTACTTTAACAGATTGAGGATGTTCCCTCATCTGGCTAAGTTATCCCATCTTTTCTTTAAGCAATCATGTTTTGTATTATTAAAAGACCTGTCTCACCCGTCTTGATAATATGGTAATTTCCCCTTAGTCCGTTATGATGGTGAGGCTCATTGGTGGACCTTTAACAAGTAAAATGACCTCGTACTCCTCGGATAAACTGTGCTTTGTAAAGCATTATATTTTCCATAAATAGTTGGATTCAAATGGCTAAAATTTCACTAGAGAGGTGCGCATCTCTGTTCATTCGAAATATTCATCTGCAGTACTTTTGTGTTCTGTGTCTTCTATTGTGTTTATAGACATAATACTGACCCTGGAAGATGAATTGGGAAGAGCTCTCTCTTTCAGTGTTCTGGAAAAACTTTTCACCAGACGGTTACTGTTTTTCTTCACGTATTTGATACTGTTCAAGAGCAAAGCCATGCTGGATGCAGTGGCACACACCTGTAATCCTAGCACTCAGGGGGCTGAGCTGGGAGGTTCTGCATGAGTTCTTCAAGGCTAGCCTGGGCGAATACTGAGGTCCTGCCTCAAAAAAACAAACAAACAAACAAACAAAAACCAAACAAACAAACAAACAAAAAACCAACAACAACAAAAAAATAAAAGACACTAAAACCCCCAAAAGTCAAAAGTGCAACTATAGTTGCACTTAAGATCCCACTGACATAATTGACAATGTGAAATAGGAAGAAAAGGGCTAAAGGTGTAGGGGAAGTGGGAAGGGTAGGGGAAAGGAAATAAGGGAAAAGAAAAAAATATGAGAAAATGAAAAAAGGGAAATGAAGTGTTTGTAAAGGGGGAGGGTAGGGGGGGTGAAGGGAGGGCAGGGACAAGGGGGAAAGATGAGAACCAAGACCAGTCATGTAAAGGTACAAGACCCCAATGATGAATGTAACTGCACTGTATACCTGAAATGTACCAATAAACTCCATGAGGGGAAAAAAAGCCAACCGAAAACAAAACAAAACGAAACAAAACTCAAAAACCTGTAATACCATCTGGACTCAGATTTTCTTTGTGGGAATATTTTGAGTTAAAATCTCAAGCTGTAGAAATCTTTTAATCACCGGCTGCTTTATGTTAATGAAGTCTTTACTGATAATCATCATTGAATCACGAGTAATTCCTGGAAGAGTATGATTTTTGTTTCAAAAAATATGCAGTGCCCACATATCTTCTTTGGTGAAAGAGTCTCCCATCAGTATTTTTCCGTCGGACGGCAGATACCCAGATACGGTGTCCCTAGACCCTGTCCTGGGTCTGCGGTCCCCTGGAAGTTTTTCTTGTAACTGGGGGTCCTCCGCTGCTTTCTATGGCTTCCTGTTGGACATCCAAACAATCTCCTGTTTTCCGTCTGAGCTCTGAGTCAGGCAAGACAGACACCATTGCCTAGGGCCACCCACTGACAGGCTAGAGTCTTGCAAACCAGCAAAGTGAAGGAAGCAGCCACTGTGACTTCCTCCGAACAGCTCCAAGCCGTGCAGGGCAGAGAAGAGTGCAGGGTGTATGAACTTCCATGCAATTTCATCCCATTTGGAAAGCGGTTCCTCTTTGAACTGACATTCGGTTGGGTGGTGCACAGCTTTGGTCCGATAAAGTTATTTGAGCCTCTCTTAGGTTTTGTTTTTTTTTAACGTTCCCAAGGGGTGACAAGAGCGTGGTGCTTCCTAGTGTGCCTCTTTACTGACATCACTCATGATTGCACATTTAATTTTTAGTACACCTTGACCCCTATAGACAGTCTGCTTTCTGTTGACTCAGTTTGGCACGTTGGCTCAGGCCTTAAGAAGTTTGTTCATTTCAGCAAGGTTGTTGAATTTGTTGGAATGGGGTTTTCCTTTTTATCCTTTTTGGGATTTCTGTCGCTGTTTTTGGCTTGTGTTGTTTTTTGTCTTCTTTTGGTGTTGCTGCTGAGAGTGGGTCTCTCTACGTTGCCCGGGTTGGCCTCCAACTTGTAGAAGCCCACCTCAGCCTCCCAAGTAGCTGGGAGCAGAGGGAGTGATACCATGCCTGGCTTCCATTACCATCCTTTTAAGGTCCATAGGATCTCTCCTGATGTCTGCACATTCATTTTTGGTAATGGGAGTATCTCCTTCATTACTGACGAGTTTACGTAGAATTTTGTCCATTGTTTTCATCATTTTGCTGGTGGTGTGTTTATTCAACAGCTTTCTCTGGAGGTGTTTCGTTTTCTATTTTGGTGAGTTCTGCCCTTTCTTACTCCTTTGTCTCTCTCTCTCTCTCTCTCTCTCCTGATGTCTGCACATTCATTTTTGGTAATGGGAGTATCTCCTTCATTACTGACGAGTTTACGTAGAATTTTGTCCATTGTTTTCATCATTTTGCTGGTGGTGTGTTTATTCAACAGCTTTCTCTGGAGGTGTTTCGTTTTCTATTTTGGTGAGTTCTGCCCTTTCTTACTCCTTTGTCTCTCTCTCTCTCTCTCTCTCTCTCTCTGCTTCTTACCTTTTAAAATTGGAATGTTAGATCATGGATTTAAGGCTCTTGTTCTTTTATACCACGGTCATTTAAAGAAATTAACTTTTGTATTAATTTCTACAGAACTGCTTCAGTTTATCCCATAAAATGTGATGTGGCTTCATTTCCATTCAGTTTAAAGTATTTCCCCCTTCCTTTGTAATTTCATCTTTGAATGGTGATTATTTAAAAGTCTTCTGCATAGATGCCAAATAGCTTTGCATTTTCAAATATGTTTCAGTTTTGCTTTTCTCATTTAACTCTGTCGTGGTCAGAGAACACGCTCTGTATGATTCCAATCTTTTTCATGTTCACTTAAAAGCCCTCGTTGGCTTCCTTTCCAATACAAGTTGGTTGCCACCCTAACGCAAGGACGAAAATCTTTAAAGTTGTTCTGCAGCAGTGTGTTGAACATAAAAATGTACATATTGGAGCATTCCTGGAAGTACAGCTAGATAGAATGAATGGCAGCATAGTAGCTTGACAGCATGAGGTACTTACTCTTCCCTTGGAGAAGCAGACACAAAATGCACCACGTTTTGCCACGGTTCGCTTTTTTGTCCATGTAGCTGTGATTTCACTTTGTCGGAGATGGGCATTTTATTCATTTTGCACTCTTAAGCACCAGTTGTCTTCCGTGCATATGGCTGAGCATTGCAACTACTTGTGAGGTCTCAGTGCGGAGGCAGAAGGATGACTGGTTTGTCTTGGGCTCTCAGAGACAGCCTTCCTGGGTTGGCCTCTCAGCCTCACCCTGGTGAGCTGTGTGCATTGGGCTAGTCAGTTCGCCTCCCTGCTCCCATTTCCATCTGTGAAGTGGTAGTAAGGACAGTTCTTTCCGCACAGCGTTCTTATTAAGGTTAAATATAAGTTACTGTGTAAATTAAGTAAATGCTGTGTCTGGCATGCGTAAAATGTTACGTACGATGAGAGCATGCTAGGAATCGATGGAGAACTTACCAACATAAGCCCTTCCTCGGCCAGCATCTTTTTCCTACACTATGAGTTGGATAAGGTCACCATGCTAACACATATTTCTCTGGTATCTTAGCTTGGTGCCAGGCACGAAGTAGGAACTCCAAACTATTTGTTGAAGGAAGACACAGTTTTTATGTCTGATGCGATCGGTGTGTAGTACAGACACTCCAGAGCATGACTTTGCGGACAGTTCGTTTATAGGAGGAAATGGTAGGAATACCCTTACCGGAATGTCAGTTGCACAAGGGAAGGGGCATTGTCTGCTTTTCCTTTCTTCCCAAGTTCAGGTATCCTTAGTGCTATGGTACATGCTCAGTAGACATGAGGATGTGTTCCGGGAGTCAGTGACATGGCTAGAACTCTACTCAGATGTCTTTGTGCCTCTGTGTGTGTGTGTGTGTGTGTGTGTGTGTGTGTGTGTGTACATTCAGAAGCTCGTTGTGTCTTTTTAAATAAAATGTGTGTGCATTCAAGGTGTACAACACGTCTCGATGTGCATAGTGCAACGATTTCTTCAGTCTAGCTTAGACTCATACCCATCTCTTGGCATAGTTAGCCAGTTTCATGTGTCTGATGTGAGCACCTACAATTACACTCAAAGCATGTTTCTATCACACATTGCTATCGACTCTATTCATTGTGTTTACCTAAGGTCTATAGATGCATCCGTCCTGCAGGACTGCAACTGGCCATCCTGCATAGCAGGCTTTGGCCAGTATCTCCTGTTTTCCCCCAGCTTCTTGCCCCCACCCCGACAATCACCATTCTCCTTTCTGCTTCTGCGCCTTGGCCCATTTTAAATTCCACAGACAGGTGAGATCATCTGGCATTGTTCTTTCTGTACCTGGCTTGTTTTCCTTCACAGTATGCCCTGCCGGTGAATGCATATTGTCAGAAATGCAGAAGCTCCCTTTCTAAATACTCCATAATAGATATACTGCAATTTCTGTACAGGTTGCCGGTTGATAATACTGTGCACTATACAAATATGCTGCGTATACATACATTAATGTATGTAGGTGCGTTAATGTATGTATTAATGTGTGTATGTTTGTGTGTTAGGACAGTATGCAATTTTATTGCATATAACTGATATTAATATGCTATATATTCGTATAAATCTCTATGCAGTGGAGAGCGTAGGGACCATGATGTGCATTCTATCCCGAAGCATGCACATCTTATACCTGAAGGTTTGTAACCTCTGGCCAGCATCTCTCCATTTTCCCAGCACCTCAGCCCCCGCCTGGCAACCACTGTTGCACTGTTTATTTCTGCAAGTTCAGCTCCTTTAGATTGCATAGCTGCTGTAATAGCACCTCATGCAATATGTACACAGTTTTTCGGTGTCTGTGTCGTTCCACCCTTTGACATTCAAGCTGCTTGATTCTCTAATCTAAAGTGTGTCTGTTGCGGATAGGATACAGTTTCATCAAGTGTATTATGCATTTTACTTTCTCCTCTAGTGCTCAGGGCATTTACATTTAGTATAATCACGGATACGGTGGATATGTGGATATGCCTGCCACTTTTCTGTTTGGTTTCCCATGGTCTGTGCTCCTCTGTCCCTCCACTGAGGCTTTATTTTGTGTTATTTTGTCAGCTATCTTGTTGATATAGCTTTTTCATTTGCTTTTCGTTCCCTTATCACACTTGTGAGGGTCATTTTAGTAGTTGCCCCACAGCTGACAATTAACATTTTAATTTGAAAGAGTCTAGGCTCAGGTGAATACCAACTTTATTTCGGTACTCTGCAAAACTTGGGCCCTTGCCAAGCTCTAGGCTCTCCCAGTCCTTTGTGCTGTTAGCCTCATAAAATTGGCTCTTTGTCCAGTTAGGACCCGTCCAGACAGCCTTACAATTGCTGCTTTATAAGGAAGTGTCCTCGAAAGCAGATAAAGGAAGAAATGCGCTACAAACCCCAGTGCATTCATACAGCCACTTACCGATGTGGGTGTAGTTAGCTTTAGGGGTGTTTTCATTGTTTCGTGGGATTTGAGTTACTTTCCATTACTTTCTGAGAATTCTATTTAATATTTCTTGGGGGGCAGGTCCGCCAGCCATAACTTCTCTCGGTTGTTGTTTACCAGGAAACGGCTTTATTTCAGCATCATTTGGGTGAGTTATGACAACAGAATGATATATATGCTACTCCAGGAGATTGGCAACCCCTGAAATCTTCTCTCAAAACCATGGTTGGGATATTTAGGGAGATTTAAATATGGCCTGTACGGTATACAGATCTAGAAAATGTCATTGTATCATTGTGAAATGTCTTCGCGGCCATAGCGGTTCTGTGGTGGTATGGGAGTAGGCCTTAGTACTTAGGAGACACATGCCGAGGTAATCAGCTGACGTGACTGGAACTGTTAGATGGTCAAGCAAAACGACAAAACGGAGAGGTAAAGCAATAGGAGTATGTGGATCTAGGCTTTAGAAATCTAGGTTAAAAGATGTTCACTGCATTCGCCCTTCAGCTCTGTGTGTTCTCAAATCAAAAGTAGAGGGAAAATGGCTCAAGCATCGTATTTGCGTTACACCGCAGTGCACCGACAAAGCATATACGATAGTTGCGATAGCTGCTGCAGTATAATCAGGGGAGGGGCAGGGGAGAGGATATGGAGGAGATGAGATTGTCCCTGAGTTCTTCGTGTTTGCAGCTGTGAGATGGGTAATCGGAAGTACCTTGTACTGTTCTCTCGTGTGCAGGGGTTCTCTAAGGGCAGCGGTTGCAGCAGGGAATGTGTTAAAGGAACAAACTGCAGGCCCCACCCCAGATCTTGGAATCTTGTAACGCACCTCAGCAGTCTGTGTCTTCACAAGCCCTGTAGGTGATGCTGGTGCCAGCTCCTATGCCAGGACCACTGCCCGAATGTGATGTTCCCTGACATTGTTTGTAGGGCTCCTATACAAGCTCTCCTTACATACGATTGCCACAATGCATGGCACCAGTCTCCAAATAAAGCAAACACACCCCAGATGTTCCAATGACCATTTTTAAACTGAAGTTTCAAAGCAGATGATCCAAATCTTTAAGAAAAGAAAGAAAGAAAGAAAGAAAGAAAGAAAGAAAATGTACACCTATGGAAGAGAAATCCCTCAAGGACTAAGCGCTTGACTCTGGAACCAGGCAAAGATAGCATGAGCGAAAGACACATGACATCAATCTCCCTCTTAGATGCAAGACTCTAAAAGCCTAAGCACACTTTTATCAGACTGGATCCTTTTGCCCAGCATATACACAGGAAAAGGTACCGTCACTAAGTTACATTTCTCCTAGGACTTCAAAGCTGGTTTAACAGTAGAAGAATAGAGACCCAAGAGGGCATGAGACAGGTCTTTGTTGTTAATATATTCAACTGTTTGCTTTGGGTACTATCTGCACGTGCGTGTTTTGTTCTGAGAAACTCATGACATACTCTTAGCATTTATGCACCTTTTTCGTATTCATACACTCTAAAGAGCTTTGTTTAGGGCCAGGGATTTAGCTCAGTGGTTCCACCGCCTGCCTTGCAAACACAAGGACCTGAGTTTGACCCCCGGTGCCAAAAATAAAATAAAATAAAATAAAAAAGACAATGAAAGAGCTTTGTTTATTCCTTTTTTCCCCCCTCTTTTTTTCTGGTTGTAATGGTTAATGGGCATCATTGTGGTAGATTCGTACATGCACGTAACAGGCATTGATCATTTTCACGCTCCCATCACCCATTGCCACTCTCTCACCCCTAGTTTCACATTTGGGAGTTTTCACTGTGCATAGTTTGGTGATACACATCCCCCTTGCCCCTCCCCTCCCTCCTCTTTTCCTCCCCCCCCCACTCTTGTCTAAAAATACTCTCCTTCCTGCTTTCTTGTCATCTTTTATGTCTAAAAACTCTCCTTCCTGCTTTCTTGTCATCTTTTTCAAATTCTACATCTTGGTCTCTCTGAGGGTGGCTTAGTTTGCACAACACTATGTTCTCCAGATCTATCCATTTTCCTGTAAATGACAACATTTTGTTCTTTGGGGCTGAATAATACTACACTGTGGGCATATGCCACATTTCCTTTATCCATTCATGTTGCTGGGTGCCGAGGCTGGTTCCATATTTTAGCTGTTGTATATTGTGCGGCAATAAATATGGGTTTGCACGTGTCTCCATAGCACGTGCTGATTTTACTTCCTTCGGGTAAATACCAAGCAGGGGTAGAGTTGGATCAAATGGTAGCACCATTTCTAGTTTTTGGAGGAACCTCCATACTGATTTTCACGGTGGCTATGCGAATTTACTTTCCTACCAGCAATGTAGAAGGGCTCCATTTCCCCCCTGCATTCTTGCCAGCATTTCTTTGGGTTTGTTTTGTTTCGTTTCTGTTTTTGTTTTCATATTCTCAACGATAGCCATTCTGCCTGGGGTGAGATGGAATCTCCATGGAGCGTTTTTGTATCATCAGTATTAAGTTTATCGGTACATTTTATGGATACAGTACGGTTACATTCATCATTGGGATCTTGTATCTTTACATGACTTATCTTGGTTCTTGTTTCTTCAGCATTCCCTTCACCCCCTCTACCCTTTCCTGTCTACAAAGACATTGTTTCCATATTTTTCCTTTTCACATATTTTTTTCTTTTCCCTTTTTACCTTTCCCCTACTCGTCCCACTTTCCTTACTCTGTCAGACCTTTTCTTCCTATTACACAGTATCTATCAATTATCCATTTTGATCCTTACTTACGCTTCTAGTTCTTCAACCAGAGAAACTATTCAGTATTTACACATGTGTGTCTGATTAATTTCACTTAAGAGTAGGGCCTCAATGTGCATCCACTTAGCTATAAATATCTCTACTTTCTTTGTTCTTTATGGCTGCACAGTACTCCATTTTATAACAAAGCACATCTTCCTTTATCCAGTCTCCAGCTGTTGGGCAATTGGGCTGCTTCCAAATTTTAGCCATTAATCTCCATGTCGTTTTGATTTGCAGTTCCCTGAAGGCTAAAGAGGCTGAATACTTTTCATATACTTCTTAGCCATTTTCACTTCTTTTCAAAAGTGTCGTTTCATTTCATTTGCCCGTTTATTCATTGGGCTATTTGCATTACTGGTGTTAAGATTTTTGAGCTCTTCATATATTCTAGATGTTAGTGCTCTGTCAGAAGAGCAGCTGGCAAAGATTTTCTCCCATTCTGTCAGCTGTCTCTTCGCTCTGTCTGTTGTTGCCCTCGCTGTGCCGAAATGTTTTTAATTTGATGTAGTCTCAGTTGTTGCTTCTTGCTATTACTTCCTCTGCCACTGGAGCCCTAGTCAGGAAGTCTTTGCCTGTGCCTATGGCGTCTGGTCTTTCCCCGTTGTTTTCTTTTGTTAGTTTCAAAGTGTCGGGCCTTCTAACTAGGTCTTTGATCTGATTTTGGATTGGTTCCTGTACAGGGTGGAAGACAGGGATGTATTAGAGGTGGATATCCACTTTTCTCAGCGCCATTTATTGAAAGAGGCTGGCTTTGCTCCAATGCGTATTTTTGGCACCCTGGTCTAGAATCAGATGTCTGTGGTTAAGTGCATGGGGTGGTTTCTGTGACTTTAATTCTGCTCCATTAGTCTATATTGGGGGGGCAGTGCCAAGCTGATTTTCTGTTTTGTTTGGTTTGTTGGTTTGCTTTAACTTTGGCTCTGTAGTATAGTTTGCTTTCGGGTATGGAGATGGCCCTAGCATTGCCCTTTCGGCTTGGGGTCACTCTGTCCGATCTGGATCCTTCGTGTTTCCATATGAATCGTAGGATGACATTTTGTATTTCTGTGAAGAATGTCATTGGTATTTCAGTGGGGACTACGTGGAATCTGTTGATCGCTTTCAGCAATATGGGCATTTTGACGGTATCATTTCTGCCAATCCATGTACATGGGAGGTCTTTCTATCTTCTGGTGTCTTCCTTGATTTCTTTCATTCGTGTT